>NC_089250.1:262082312-262390050 GCF_963930625.1 Muntiacus reevesi
TTCCGTATATATGTGTTAGTATACTGTAATGTTCTTTATCTTTCTGACTTACTTCACTCTGTATAATGGGCTCCAGTTTCATCCATCTCATTAGAACTGATTCAAATGAATTCTTTTTAACGGCTGAGTAATATTCCATGGTGTATATGTACCACAGCTTCCTTATCCATTCATCTGCTGATGGGCATCTAGGTTGCTTCCATGTCCTGGCTATTATAAACAGTGCTGCGATGAACATTGGGGTGCACGTGTCTCTTTCAGATCTGGATTCCTCAGTGTGTATGCCCAGAAGTGGTATTGCTGGGTCATATGGCAGTTCTATTTCCAGTTTTTTAAGAAATCTCCACACTGTTTTCCATAGTGGCTGTACTAGTTTGCATTCCCACCAACAGTGTAAGAGGGTTCCCTTTTCTCCACACCCTCTCCAGCATTTATTGCTTGTAGACTTTTGGATAGCAGCCATCCTGACTGGCGTGTAATGGTACCTCATTGTGGTTTTGATTTGCATTTCTCTGATGATGAGTGATGTTGAGCATCTTTTCATGTGTTTGTTAGCCATCTGTATGTCTTCTTTGGAGAAATGTCTGTTTAGTTCTTTGGCCCATTTTTTGATTGGGTCGTTTATTTTTCTGGAATTGAGCTTCAGGAGTTGCTTGTATATTTTTGAGATTAATCCTTTGTCTGTTTCCTCATTTGTTATTATTTTCTCCCAATCTGAGGGCTGTCTTTTCACCTTACTTATAGTTTCCTTTGTTGTGCAAAAGCTTTTAATTTTCATTAAGTCCCATTTGTTTATTTTTGCTTTTATTTCCAATATTCTGGGAGGTGGGTCATAGAAGATCTTGCTGTGATTTATGTCGGAGAGTGTTTTGCCTATGTTCTCCTCTAGGAGTTTTATAGTTTCTGGTCTTACATTTAGATCTTTAATCCATTTTGAGTTTATTTTTGTGTATGGTGTTAGGAAGTGTTCTAGTTTCATTCTTTTACAAGTGGTTAACCAGTTTTCCCAGCACCACTTGTTAAAGAGATTGTCTTTTTTCCATTGTATATCCTTGCCTCCTTTGTCAAAGATAAGCTGTCCATAGGTTCGTGGATTTATCTCTGGGCTTTCTATTCTGTTCCATTGATCTATATTTCTGTCTTTGTGCCAGTACCATACTGTCTTGATGACTGTGGCTTTGTAGTAGAGTCTGAAGTCAGGCAGGTTGATTCCTCCAGTTCCATTCTTCTTTCTCAAGATTACTTTGGCTATTCGAGGTTTTTTGTATTTCCATACAAATTGTGAAATTATTTGTTCTAATTCTGTGAAAAATACCGTTGGTAGCTTGATAGGGATTGCATTGAATCTATAGATTGCTTTGGGTAGAATAGCCATTTTGACAATATTGATTCTTCCAATCCATGAGCACGGTATGTTTCTCCAACTGTTTGTGTCCTCTTTGATTTCTTTCATCAGTGTTTTATAGTTTTCTATGTATAGGTCTTTTGTTTCTTTAGGTAGATATACTCCTAAGTATTTTATTCTTTTTGTTGCAATGGTGAATGGTATTGTTTCCTTAATTTCTCTTTCTGTTTTTTCATTGTTAGTGTATAGGAATGCAAGGGATTTCTGTGTGTTAATTTTATATCCTGCAACTTTACTATATTCATTAATTAGCTCTAGTAATTTTCTGGTAGAGTCTTTAGGGTTTTCTATGTAGAGGATCATGTCATCTGCAAACAGCGAGAGTTTCACTTCTTCTTTTCCTATCTGGATTCCTTTTATGTCTTTTTCTGCTCTGATTGCTGTGGCCAAAACTTCCAACACTATGTTGAATAGTAGTGGTGAGAGTGGGCATCCTTGTCTTGTTCCTGATTTCAGAGGAAATGCTTTCAATTTTTCACCATTGAGGGTGATGCTTGCTGTGGGTTTGTCATATATAGCTTTTATTATGTTGAGGTATGTTCCTTCTATTCCTGCTTTCTGGAGAGTTTTAATCATAAATGAGTGTTGAATTTTGTCAAAGGCTTTCTCTGCATCTATTGAGATAATCATATGTTTTTTATCTTTCAATTTGTTAATGTGGTGTATTATGTTGATCGATTTGCGGATATTAAAGAATCCTTGCATTCCTGGGATAAAGCCCACTTGGTCATGGTGTATGATTTTTTTAATATGTTGTTGGATTCTGTTTGCTAGAATTTTGTTAAGGATTTTTGCATCTATGTTCATCAGTGATATTGGCCTGTAGTTTTCTTTTTTTGTGGCATCTTTGTCTGGTTTTGGAATTAGGGTGATGGTGGCCTCATAGAATGAGTTTGGAAGTTTACCTTCTTCTGCAATTTTCTGGAAGAGTTTGAGTAAGATAGGTGTTAGCTCTTCTCTAAATTTTTGGTAGAATTCAGCTGTGAAGCCATCTGGTCCTGGGCTTTTGTTTGCTGGAAGATTTCTGATTACAGTTTCGATTTCCTTGCTTGTGATGGCTCTGTTAAGATCTTCTATTTCTTCCTGGTTCAGTTTTGGAAAGTTATACTTTTCTAAGAATTTGTCCATTTCATCCAAGTTGTCCATTTTATTGGCATAGAGCTGCTGGTAGTAGTCTCTTATGATCCTTTGTATTTCAGTGTTGTCTGTTGTGATCTCACCCTTTTCATTTCTTATTTTGTTAATTTGGTTCTTCTCTCTTTGTTTCTTAATGAGTCTTGCTAATGGTTTGTCAATTTTGTTTATTTTTTCAAAAAACCAGCTTTTAGCTTTGTTGATTTTTGCTATGGTCTCTTTAGTTTCTTTTGCATTTATTTCTGCCCTAATTTTTAAGATTTCTTTCCTTCTGCTAACCCTGGGGTTCTTCATTTCTTCCTTCTCTAATTGTTTTAGGTGTAGAGTTAGGTTATTTATTTGGCTTTTTTCTTGTTTCTTGATGTGTGCCTGTAATGCTATGAACCTTCCCCTTAGCACTGCTTTTACAGTGTCCCATAGGTTTTGGGTTGTTGTGTTTTCATTTTCATTTATTTCTATACATACTTTGATTTCTTTTTTGATTTCTTCTATGATTTGTTGGTTATTCAGAAGCGTGTTATTTAGCCTCCATATGTTGGAATTTTTAACAATTTTTTTCCTGTAATTGAGATCTAATCTTACTGCACTGTGGTCAGAAAAGATGACTGGAATGATTTCAATTTTTTTGAATTTTCCAAGACCAGATTTATGGCCCAGGATGTGATCTATTCTGGAGAAGGTTCCGTGTGCACTTGAGAAAAAGGTGAAGTTGATTGTTTTGGGGTGAAATGTCCTATAGATATCAATTAGGTCTAGCTGGTCCATTGTATCATTTAAGGTTTGTGTTTCCTTGTTGATTTTCTGTTTAGTTGATCTATCCATGGTTGTGAGTGGGGTATTAAAGTCTCCCACTATTATTGTGTTACTATTAATTTCCTCTTTCATACTCGTTAGTGTTTGCCGTACATATTGCGGTGCTCCTATGTTGGGTGCATATATATTTATAATTGTTATATCTTCTTCTTGGATTGATCCTTTGATCATTATGTAGTGACCTTCTTTGTCTCTTTTCACATCCTTTATTTGAAAGTCTATTTTATCTGATATGAGTATTGCGACTCCTGCTTTCTTTTGGTCTCCGTTTGCGTGAAATATTTTTTTCCAGCCCTTCACTTTGAGTCTGTATGTGTCCCTTGTTTTGAGGTGGGTCTCTTGTAGACAGCATATATAGGGGTCTTGTTTTTGTATCCATTCAGCCAATCTTTGTCTTTTGGTTGGGGCATTCAACCCATTTACATTTAAGGTAATTATTGATAGGTGTGGTCCCGTTGTCATTTACTTTGTTGTTTTGGGTTCACGTTTATACAACCTTTCTGCATTTCCTGTCTAGAGAAGATCCTTTAGCATTTGTTGAAGAGCTGGTTTGGTGGTGCTGAATTCTCTCAGCTTTTGCTTGTCTGTAAAGCTTTTGAATTCTCCTTCATATCTGAATGAGATCCTTGCTGGGTACAGTAATCTAGGTTGTAGGTTATTCTCTTTCATTACTTTCAGTATGTCCTGCCATTCCCTTCTGGCCTGGAGGGTTTCTATTGATAGATCAGCTGTTATCCTTATAGGAATCCCTTTGTGTGTTATTTGTTGTTTCTCCCTTGCTGCTTTTAGTATTTGTTCTTTGTGTTTGATCTTTGTTAATTTGATTAATATGTGTCTTGGGGTGTTTCGCCTTGGGTTTATCCTGTTTGGGACTCTCTGGGTTTCTTGGACTTGGGTGGCTATTTCCTTCCCCATTTTAGGGAAGTTTTCAGCTATTATCTCCTCGAGTATTTTCTCATGGCCTTTCTTTTTGTCTTCTTCTTCTGGAACTCCTATGATTCGAATGTTGGGGCGTTTCACATTGTCCCAGAGGTCCCTGAGGTTGTCCTCATTTCTTTTGATCCTTTTTTCTTTTTTCCTCTCTGCTTCATTTATTTCCACCATTTTATCTTCTACCTCACTTATTCTATCTTCTGTCTCCGTTATTCTACTCTTGGTTCCCTCCAGAGTGTTTTTGATCTCATTCATTGCATTATTCATTTTCAATTGACTCTTTTTTATTTCTTCTAGATCTTTATTAAACATTTCTTGCATCTTTTCAATGCTCTCTCCCCTTTTGATTCTCCTCTTCTCCTCCTGGTCACCTCTATCTCCCTTCTCCCTCTACCCTTCTCCATATAAGTCTGTGAACCTCTCTGGGTGTCCCTCACTGTGGAGAATCTTTTCACCATTAACCTAGATGTTTTATCATTGGTGCTGTATGGATGGAGAAGTCTTGAGGCTACTGTAAGAATAAGACTGAAAACCAGAGGCAGGAGGCTTAAGCCCAAAACCTGAGAACACCAGAGAACTCCTGACTCAGGGAACATTAACTGATAAGAGCTCATCCAAAAGTCTCCATACCTACACTGAACCAAGCACCATCCAAGAGCCAACAAATTCCAGAGCAAGATATACCCTGCAAATTCTCCAGCAACACAGGAACATAGCTCTGAGCTTCAATATACAGGCTGCCCAAAGTCATACCAAACCCACAGACATCTCAAAACTCACTACTGGACACTTCATTGCACACCAGAGAGAAGAAATCCAGCTCCACCCACCAGAACACCAACACAAGCTTCCCTAACCAGGAAACCTTGACAAGCCACTCATCCTACCCCACCCATGGGGAGGAAGATCCACAATAAAGAGGAACCACAAACTGCCAGAATACAGAAAGGCCACCCCAAACTCAGCAATCTAAACAAGATGAAAAGGCAGAGAAATACTCAGCAGGTAAAGGAACATGATAAATGCCCACCAAACTAAACAAAAGAGGAGGAGATAGGGAGTCTACCTGAAAAAGAATTCAGAATAATGATAGTAAAAATGATCCAAAATCTTGAAAACAAAATGGAGTTACAGATAAATAGCCTGGAGACAAGGATTGAAAAGATGCAAGAAATGTTTAACAAGGACCTAGAAGAAATAAAAAATAGTCAATCAATAATGAATAATGCAATAAGTGAGATAAAAAACACTCTGGAGGGAACCAACAGTAAAATAATGGAGGCAGAAGATAGGATAGGTGAGGTAGAAGATAGAATGGTAGGAATAAATGAAGCAGAGAGGAAAAAAGAAAAAAGAATCAAAAGAAATGAGGACAACCTCAGGGACCTCTGGGACAATGTTAAATGTCCCAATATTAGAATCATAGGAGTCCCAAAAGAAGAAGACAAATAGAAAGGCCATGAGAAAATACTTGAGGAGATAATAGTTGAAAACTTCCCTAAAATGGGGAAGGAAATAGTCACCCAAGTCCAAGAAACCCAGAGAGTCCCAAACAGGATAAACCCAAGGAGAAACCCAAGACACATATTAATCAAATTAACAAAGATCAAACACAAAGAACAAATATTAAAAGCAGCGAGGGAAAAACAACAAATAACACACAAGGAGATTCCCATAAGGATAACAGCTGATCTTTCAATAGAAACACTTCAGGCCAGAAGGGAATGGCAGGACATACTTAAAGTGATGAAAGAGAAAAACCTACGGCCCAGATTACTGAACCCAGCAAGGATCTCATTCAAATATGAAGGAGAAATCAAAAGCTTTACAGACAAACAAAAGCTCAGAGAATTCAGCACCACCAAACCAGCTCTTCAACAAATGCTAAAGGATCTTCTCCAGACAGGAAACACAGAAAGGGTGTATAAACTTGAACCCAAAACAACAAAGTAAATGGCAATGGGATCATACTTATCAATAATTACCTTAAATGTAAATGGGTTGAATGCCCCAACCCAAAGACAAAGACTGGCTGAATGGATACAAAAACAAGACCCCTATATATGCTGTCTATACAACACCCACCTCAAAACAAGGGACACATACAGACCGAAAGTGAAGGGATGGAGAAAGACATTCCACACAAGTGGAGACCAAAAGAAAGCAGGAGTAGTAATACTCATATCTGATAAAAATAGACTTCAAAACAAAGGCTGTGAAAAGAGACAAAGAACATTACATAATGATCAAAGGTTCAATCCAAGAAGAAGATATAACAACTATAAATATATATGCACCCAACATAGGAGCACCACAATATGTAAGGCAAAGGCTAACAAGAAAGGGGAAATTAACAATAACACAATAATAGTGGGAGACTTTAATACCCACTCACACCTATGGATAGCTCAACTAAGCAGAAAGTTAACAAGGAAACACAAATTTTAAATGATACAATGGACCAGTTAGACCTAATTGATATCTATAGGACATTTCACCCCCAAACAATGAATTTCACCTTTTTCTCAAGTGTACACGGAACCGTCTCCAGGATAGATCACATCCTGGGATGTAAATCTAGCCTTGGTAAATTTAAAAAAATGAAATCATTCCAAGAATCTTTTCTGACCACAGTGCAGTAAGATTAGATGTCAATTATGGGAAAAAAAGCTATTAAAAATTACAACATATGGAGGCTAAAAACACGCTTCTGAATAACCAACAAATCACAGAAGAAATTGAAAAAGAAATCAAAACATGCTTGGAAATGAATGAAAATGAAAACACAATAATCCCAAACCTATGGGACACTGTAAAAGAAGTGCTAAGGGGAAGGTTCATACCATTACAGGTTTACCTCAAGAAACAAGAACAAAGTCAAATAAATAACCTAACTCTACACCTAAAGCAACTAGAAAAGGAAGAAATGAAGAACCCCAGGGTTAATAAAAGGAAAGAAATCTTAAAAGTTAGGGCAGAAATAAATGCAAAAGAAACTAAAGAGACCATCACAAAAATCAACAAAGTTAAAAGCTGATTCTTTGAGAAGATAAATAAAATTGACAAACCATTAGCCAGACTCATCAAGAAACAAAGGGAAGAGAATCAAATCAACAAAATTAGAAATGAAAATGGAGAAATCACAACAGACAACACAGAAATACAAAGGATTTTAAGAGACTGCTATCAGCAACTATATGTCCATAAAATGGACAATTTGGAAGAAATAGACAAATTCTTAGAAAAGTATAACTTTCCAAAACTGAACCAGGAAGAAATAGAAAATCTTAAGAGACCCATCACAAGCAAGGAAATTGAAACTGTAATCAGAAATCTTCCAGCAAACAAAAGCCGAGGACTAGAAGGCTTCACAGCTGAATTCTACCAAAAATTTAGATAAGAGCTAACATCTATCTTACTCAAACTCTTCCAGAAAATTGCAGAGGAAGGTAACCTTCCAAACCATTCTATGAGCCCACGATCACCCTAATACCAAAACCAGACAAAGATGCCACAAAAAAGGAAAACTACAGGCAATATCACTGACGAACATAGATGCAAAAATCCTTAACAAAATTTTAACGGAATCCAACAACATATTTAAAAGATCATACATCATGACCAAGTGGGCTTTATCCCAGGGATGCAAGGATTCTTTAATGTCTGCAAATCAATCAATGTAATACACCACATTAACAAATTGAAAGGTAAAACCCATATGATTATCTCAATAGATGCAGAAAAAGCCTTTGATAAAATTCAACATCAATTTATGATTAAAAAAAAAAAAACCTCCAGAAAGCAGGAATAGAAGGAACATACCTCAACATAATAAAACCTATATATGACAAACCCACAGCAAACATTATCCTCAATGGTGAAAAAGGGAAACCATTACCGCTAAAGTCAGGAACAAGAAAAGGGTGCCCACACTCACCACTACTATTCAACATAGTTTTGGAAGTTTTGGCCACAGCAATCAGAGAAGAAAAAGAAATAAAAGGAATCCAGATTGGAAAAGAAGAAGTAAAACTCTCACTGTTTGCAGACGACATGATCCTCTACACTGAAAACCCTAAAGACTCCACCAGAAAATTACTAAAGCATACAGTAAAGTTGCAGGATATAAAATTAACACACCAATCCCTTGCATTCCTATACACTAAAAATGAGAAAACAAAGAGAAATTAAGGAAACAATTCATTTCACCATAGCAATGAAAAGAATAAAACTTAGGAATATATCTACCTAAAGAAACAAAAGACCTATATATAGAAATATATATATATATAGACCTATATATATGCATATAGATATAATATAGATCTATATATAGAAAACTATAAAACACTGATGAAAGAAATCAAAGAGAACACAAATGGATGGAGAAATATACCATGTTCATGCATTGGAAGAATCAATATAGGGAAAATAAGTACACTATCCAAAGCAATCTATAGATTCAATCCAATCCCTATCAAGCTACCAATGGTATTTTTCAGAGAACTAGAACAAATAATTTCACAATTTGTATGGAAATACAAAAAACCTCGAATAGCCAAAGCAATCTTGAGAAGGAAGAATGGAACTGGAGGAATCAACCTGCCTGACTTCAGGCTACACTACAAAGCTACAGTCACCAAGATTGTATGGTACCGGCACAAAGACAGAAATATAGATCAAAGGAACAAAATAGAAAGCCCAGAGATAAATCCACACACATATGGACACCTTATTTTTGACAAAGGAAGCAATAATATACAATAGAGAAAAGACAATCTCTTTAACAAGTGGTGCTGGGAAAACTGGTCAACCACTTGTAAAAGAATGAAACTAGAACACTTTCTAACACCATACACAAAAATAAACTCAAAATGGATTCAAGATCTAAACCTAACACCAGAAACTATAAAACCCCTAGAGGAAAACATAGGCAAAACACTCTCCGACTTAAATCACAGCAGGATCCTCTATGACCTACCTCCCAGAGTAATGGAAATAAAAGCAAAAATAAACAAATGGGACCTAATTAAACTTAAAAGCTTTCACACAACGAAGGAAACTATAAGCAAGGTGAAAAGACAGCCTTCAGAATGGGAGAAAATAATAGCAAACAAAGCAACTTACAAAGAGTTAATCTCAAAAATATACAAGCAGCTCGTGCAGCTCAATTCCACAAAAATAAGCCACCCAAACAAAAAATGGGCCAAAGAACTAAACAGGCATTTCTCCAAAGAAGACATACAGATGGTTAATAAACACATGAAAAGATGCTCAACATCACTCATTATCAGAGAAATGCAAATCAAAACTACAATGAGGTACCATCTCACACGGGTCAGAATGACTGCTATCCAGAAATCTACAAAGAGTAAATGCTGGAGAGGATGTGCAGAAAAGGGAACCCTCTTTCATTGTTGGTGGGAATGCAAACTAGTACAGCCACTATGGAGAACAGTGTGGAGATTCCTTAAAAAACTGGAAATAGAACTGCCATATGACCCAGCAATCCCACTGCTGGGCATACACACTGAGGAAACCAGAATTGAAAGAGATACGTGTACCCCAATGTTCATCACAGCACTGTTTATAATAGCCAGGACATGGAAGCAACCTAGATGTCCATCAGCAGACGAATGGATAAGGAAGCTGTGGTATGTATACACAATGGAATATTACTCAGCTATTAAAAAGAATGCATTTGAGTCAGTTCTAATGAGGTGGATGAAACTGGAGCCTATTATACAGAGTGAAGTAAGTCAGAAAGAAAAACACCAATACAGTTACTAATGCATATATATGGAATTTAGAAAGATGGTAATGATAACCCTATATGCAAGACAGCAAAAGAGACAGATGTATAGAACAGCCTTTTGGACTTCATGGGAGAAGGCGAGGGTGGTATGATCCGGGAGAACAGCATTGAAACGTGTGTATTATCATATGTGAAACAGATCGCCAGTCCAGGTTTGATGCATGAGACAGGGTGCTCAGAGCTGGTACACTGGGATGACCCAGAGGGATGGGATTGGGAGGGAGGTGGGAGGGGGTTCATTATGGAGAACTTATGTATACCCATGGCTGATTCATGTCAATGTATGGCAAAAACGACTACAAGATTGTAAAATAACTAGCCTCCAATTAAAATAAATAAATTAAAAAAAAAAAAGAATTATAGAGACTCCCCACATCCAAGCTATAAAATCTCTCCCTCCCAACCCACAGCTCAAAGTCTCACATCTATTCGAATGTCTCTCTCCAAAGGAACCCTCCTACACTGTTGGTAAGAATGTAAATTGGTTTAGCCAGTATGGGGAACAGTATGGATGTTCTTCTGAAAACTAAGAAGATAGTTGCCTTATGACCCAGGAATCCCACTCTTGAGCTTATATCCAAAGAAAATCATAAGTTGAAAAGATACATACCCCCCAGTGTTTACTGCAGCACTGTCTACAATAGCCAGGACATGGAGGCAACCTAAATGCCCATAGATAAAGGAGTGGGTAAAAAAGAAGTGGTACATATATACAATGGTATATTACTCAGCCTTAAAAATCAATGAAGTAATGCCATTTTCAGCAACATAGATGGACCTTGAAACTGTCATCCTGAGCAAAGTAAATCAGACACAGAAAGACAAATATATGGTGTCACATATACATTGAATCTTTAAAATAATGGTACAAACAGACTTGTTTACAAAAGAGAAGTTGAGTCAAAGATCTAGAAAGCAAACTTACAGTTACCCAGTAGGGAAAGGGAGTGTGATAAATTGGGGAATTTGGATTAACATATATACACTACTATATATAAAATGAAAGTGTTAGTCACTCTGTTGTGTCCAACTCTTTGAGATCTCATGGAGTATAGCCAGCCAGGTTCCTCTGTCCATGGAAAACTCCAGACAAGAATACTGGAGTGGGTAGCCAATCCCTTCTTTAATGATTCCACCCCCTTTGTCCTTCCCATCTCACCGCCTGGAAAGACTTGAAGAGGCCCTTCTGGTCCATTTGCAAGACATTCCCCAGGAAAGGCAGAGGCCAGGGGCCAGGGGGGAGGCGGCCCCCGGAGGCAGGGTGGCCCCAGAAGAGCAGGAGGCCAATGAAGATAATGAGTAGCAGGATGGTGGAGAGAGCCATGGTCTGGGCCTGCCTTTGATCCCGCTGGCCCTCTTAAAGGTAGCTTACTCTGTTGTTTGTTATTTTGCCCCATGGGTGGGGAAGGTGTGCCAGGATCCTCCCTTGGCAGAGCTCCTGCTAACTCTCCAGAGAAAACAGGGAGCCCATAGGACCAGGTGCTGCAGAGGCCATGATGTTTATCATCTGTGGATCCCAAGCAGCTTCGAATAAGCCCTTGTGGGTTGGAGCTGTTTTGGTGGGCGACTTCCTTGAATAGAGAGCATGTCCCCCAAGGAAAAGGAGTGATGTCAGCTCCAGGAACTTGTGGGGCTCTGTTTAGAGTGTTGGCACCACAAGGGCAGCTCTCAGAGAGTTTTATCAGGGAGTGGCATTGCATCACGAGAGACTGAGTTTAGCTGGCCAGCAGAAATGGGCATGCCCGCTGGGGCTTTGGGTTTGTCTGTACATCTGTGGAGAGTGTGGTGTGGAGGAGGAGGCAGGATCTGATGGGAGACCTAACTCCATGTGGTCTGAGATGATTCATTCATTCATTTCACAGCAGGTGTTTTGTTTTATTTTATCTTACCATTTTATTTTGCCTCATCATGTGACATGTGGAATCTTCCCCAACTAGGGTAGGAACCCATGCCCCCTGCAGTGGAAGTTTGGAGTTAATCACTGGACCAACAAGGAAGTTCCTTCGGCAATTATTTTAGACACCTGTCACCTGCTACATACTGCTCCAGGTATTGAGAGTAGAGTGTAGAACAAGACAGTATGTTTTCCCTCAAGCAACAGGCATTGAGGGGAAGGAGAATTCAGTTCAGTAGCTCAGTCATGTCCGGCTCTTAGCCCCCATGGACTGCAGCATGCCAGGCCTCCCTGTCCATCACCAACTCCCAGAGCTTATTCAAACACACATCCATTGAGTCAGTGATGCCATCCAACCATCTTATCCTCTGTTACCCCCTTCTCCTCCTGCCTTCAATCTTTCCCAACATCAGGGTCTTTCCCAATGAGCAGGTTCTTCGTATCAGGTGGCCAAAGTATTGGAGCTTCAGATTCAGCATTAGTCCTTCCAATGAATATTTAGGACTGACTTCCTTTAGGATGGACTGGTTGGATCTCCTTGCTCCCTAAGGGACTCTCAAGAGTCTTCTCCAACACCACAGTTCAAAAGCATCAATTCTTCAGTGCTCAGCTTTCCTTATAGTCCAACTCTCACATCCATTCATGACTACTGGAAAAACCATAGCTTTGAGTAGATGGACATTTGTTGGCAAAGTAAAAGTCTTTGCTTTTTAATATGCTATCTAGGTTAGTCATAACTTTCCTTCCAAGGAGCAAGTGTCTTTTAATTTCATGGCTGCAGTCACCATCTTCAGTGATTTTGGAGCCCCCCAAAATAAAGTCTCTCACTGTTTTCATTGTTTCCCCATCTATTTGCCATGAAGTGATGGAACCAGATGGCATGATGTTAGTTTTCTGAATGTTGAATTTTAAGCCAGTTTTTTTCACTCTTCTCATTCACTTTCATCAAGAGGCTCTTTAGTTCCTCTTTTCTTTCTGCCATAAGGGTGGTGTTATCTGCATATCTGAGGTTATTGGTATTTCTCTTGGCAATCTTGATTCCAGCTTGTGCTTCATCCAGCCCAGCATTTTGCATGACGGTCAGGAAGCAACAGTTAGAACTGGACATGGAACAACAGATTGGTTCCAAATAGGAAAAGGAGTACATCAAGGCTGTATGTTGTCACCCTGCTTGTTTACTTATGTGCAGAAATCATTATGAGAAATGCTGGGCTGGAAGAAGCACAAGCTGGAATCAAGATTGCTGGGAGAAATATCAATAACCTCAGATATGCAGATGACACCACCCTTATGGCAGAAAGTGAAGAGGAACTAAAAAGCCTCTTGATGAAAGTGAAAGAGGAGAGTGAAAAAGTTTGCTTAAAGCTCAACATTCAGAAAACTAAGGTCATGGCATATGGTTCCATCACTTCATGGGAAATAGATGGGGAAACAGTGGAAACAGTGTCGGACTATTTTGGGGGGCTCCAAAACCTCTGCAGATGATGATTACAGCCATGAAATTAAAAGACGGTTACTCCTTGGAAGGAAAGTTATGACCAGCCTAGACAGCATATTAAAAAGCAAAGACATTACATTGCCAACAAAGGTTCATCTAGTCAAGGCTATGGTTTTTCCAGTGGTCATGTATGGATGTGACAGTTGGACTATGAAGAAAGCTGAGCACCGAAAAATTGATGCTTTTGATTTGTGGTGTTGGAGAAGACTCTTGAGAGTCCCGTGGGCTGCAAGGAGATCCAACCAGTCCATCCTGAAGGAGATCAGTCCTTGGTGTTCATTGGAAGGACTGATGCTGAAGCGGAAACTCCAGTACTTTGGCCACCTCATGTGAAGAGTTGACTCATTGGGAAACACCCTGATGCTGGGAGGGATTGGGGGCAGGAGGAGATGGGGATGACAGAGAATGAGATGGTTGGATGGCATCACCGACTTGATTGACATGGATTTGAGTAAACTCCGGGAGTTGGTGATGGACAGGGAGGCCTGGCGTGCTGCGATTCATGGGGTCGCAAAGAGTCGGACACGATTGAGTGACTGAATTGAACTAAACTGACTCTGCATTATATAAGTTAAATAAGCAGGGTGATAATATACAGCCTTGACATATTCCTTTCCCAGTTTGGAACCAGTCTGTTGTTCCATGTCCAGTTCTAATGTTGCTTTTTGACCTTCATACTGATTTCTCAGTAAGCAGGTAAGGTGGTCTGGTATTTCCATCTCTTGAGTTTTCTACAGTTTGTTGTCATCTGGACAGTCAAAGGGTTGGCATAGTCAGTAAAGTAGGAGTAGATGTTTTTCTGGTATTCTCTTGCTTTTTAAATGATCCAACAGATGTTGGCAATTTGATCTCTGGTTCCTCTTCCTTTTCTAAATCCAGCTTGAGCATCTGGAAGTTCACAGTTCACGTATTGTTGAGGCCTGGCTTGGAGCATGACTTTGTAGGGTGTGAGATGAGTGCAAGGGCAAAGCAGAAAGCTTTGAAAGAAAGGCAAAAGAGAAGCTAAAGGCAAAGGAGAAAAGGTAAAGTATACCCATTTGAATGCAGAGTTCCAAAGTATAGCAAGGAGAAATAAGAAAGCCTTCCTAAGTGAAAGACGTAAAGCAATATAGAAAAACAATAGAATGGGAAAGACTAGAGATCTTTTCAATAAAATTACAGATACCAAGGGAACATTTCATGAAAAAATGGAAGGAGAATTCTCACCTCTCAAAAGATCCCTAGTGATTAGACAATAAGTGAGTCATGTGTAACCTGCTCGGGATCACAATAAATGAGTCATATGTAAACTGCTAGGATCACCTGCCCCAGGGATGCCAGATATAAGATGTTTATTTGCGGCTCAGGGTACTGGAAGGGGAATATCAGGGAATCCAAGACCCCATTATAGAACCACACAGCTCAGGGGCCATGGGCTGATGGGCCCCTTCATGAAGGGAAGGAGGAGGGAGAGGCAAGAAGATGAAGATGAGGGAGGACCACTCTGTACAACTATGACCTCCAACATGGATGTGATGGACAACACCACACTAAGTAAAAAAAAGCCAGACACTAAAAACCAAGATGGTATAATTCATTTATATGAAATGTGCTGAACTGGTAAATCCATGGAAACAGCAAGCATTTGGTGTTACCAGGGGCTGAGGAGAAGGGCAAATGGGGAATGACTACTAACGTGTACCAGGTTTTCTTCTGGGTGATGAAAATATTTGGAACTAGAGAGTAGTGGTGATGGTCAGGTTTGTGAATGAACTAAATACCACCAAATCATACACTTTAAACTAGTTAGTTACATGATGTGAACTTCAGCCTCATTTTAAACTATCTCGGGGCAGAAAGGAGCTGAGTGAAAAGTTTGAGCTCAAGAGCCAGGGACCCACAGTGTGAATCTCGCTTCTCCACTCACTAGCCAGGTGATCTTGGAGCACTCTGGCCATTGCCTAGCTTCTGTTTACTCATCTGTAAGGTGTGCAGAATCAATTGAACCCACTTCAAGGGGCTACTGGCAGGAGGACTCAAGTGAGCTCATGGATGCACAGATTAAGGAGCACAAGGTGATGAGAAAAGGAAGCTGTGGTTGTGTTGAAGAGGGGAGAAGTCACTTGGGGTGAGCTGTGGTCTCAGAGCAGAAGTAGAGAGAGATACTGAGCCATGTTTTCCCATTCAGCCCTATTTTCTACACATAGAACACTGCTGACATTCTATAAATGGGGGAAGAAAAACACCTCCTTGAGTTTAGAAGAGCTGCGGAAGGACAGAAGGAGGTGAGACTGAAGATGGGACTTTCCCAAGGAAGTGGCATCCATGGAGGGGAGGGGTGCTGGCTCACAGCACAGGCTCCTCAGAGGCAGGAAGACAGGGAGAGAGTCCAGGGGCAGTTCTCTGCAGAGGTGGGGACACACGTGACCCTGGCATCCTTGATCACCTTCCCTCAGCCTCTTTGATGGGGCAGGAAGTGGATCTGGAACATCAAGGAAACTTTGCCCTCCCCACTGTCCTGGGGAATGAGGTCAATGTCTTCAGAGGTCTAGGGGCTGGCCATGGAGAAATTCTGGAGGATGGCAGTGAAGAAGAGGAATAATTCTGTGTGAGAGATGCCATCGCTGAGACAAATAGGCTTTCCTGTGAGCTCAGAGGTTCACGATGTGGACAACAGGTGCTTGCACATTCTTTGCCCTGTCATCTTCCAAAGTCCAGACACCTGTGTCCATTGCAAGATATTTGTGTGAGATTGACTTTTAACCTGTCTTTCAAGGCTGACTCCTAGAGAAGTCCCAGATCCTCTGAAAGTAGGTGTGTTTTGTTGGCTGGATGTAACTTTCTCATCTTTCCATGTCACTGTTTGTAGCATTTGTTTGATTTCCAAAGAGTTCAGTGGACCCACAGAATGTAAGCAGATACTTCTGCTCAGATATGTGTATGAATGTGTGTGTGCTTCCACATGGAGGTATGGGCATATTTCTGACTTGACATTTTTACTGTCTTTCATGTCTAATATGGGAAGAACAGTACCTATCTTGTAGGGCTATTATGAAGTAAAAGAAGTTAATATTTGTTAAAATTCTTAGAATAACACCTGATCCACATCTAGGCCTATTTAGAAGTTAGGACACATGAACTTAGCAATACTCAGGGAAGAGCTCCCATGTGGTTATTCTATAACCAGTTCTGCAAGCAGGCTCTTCCAAAAGAGCCTGACTTCTGCTCCCTCCCACTCGGTCCTCCCCATCCCTTGGGCTCTCTCTGCTCATGGTCATCTGCCTCAATCCTTTTTCCTGTCTATACCTCCTGTCAGGCACTGTTTCTTTCTATACTCTTTCCCTCTTCCTTGTTCTGCCTTCTTTAATCTTGTTTAATTCACCTTCTCTGTCTATGCCAGTCTGATTCTGTCTGCAGTGCTTTCCCATTTTACAGTCTCCCTACTGAGTTCCCTTTTCTCTGCTTCAGTGTTTCTTCTTTGCTATTTATGTCACTCTCTCTTTTCCTCTCTGTCTTACCCTGTTTCTCTCCTTCTTCTTCCTCCTCTTCCTCTTCATCCTTCTCCTCCATCTACTTGTGTTACCTCACATCTCTCTCGATCTTTCTGCCAGTATTTCTCCTGTCTTTCTCTGTCTCTGTCTTGTCTCTCTGTCTTCCTTTCACTATATCCTTATCTGTCGCTCTCTTTACTTGCCACATCTTTGCCTCTCTCTAAGCTTAGAAGAGGACTGTTGAATGGATAAACTGACTCCCATACATCAACCCACATGTCCCCCCAGCTGAAGATCAGTTGAAGGAGGAGGCCATTGCACTGGGCAGAGCTAGGGTTCCTGGGTCAGTGAAGTCATTGGTACAATTCAAGACTAAGGACTTGATGATAATGAAAACCCCAATCACAGAAAACTAAACAAAATTAAAAGGCAGAGGATTATGCCTCAGATGAATGAACAAGATAAAACCCCAGAAATATATGGTATATATATATATATATACAATAGAATATTACTTAGCCTTTAAAAAGAATGAAATAATGCCATTTGCAGAAACATGGGTGGATTTAGAGATTGTCATACTGATTGGAGTAAGTCAGAGAAGGAGAAATATCAGATGACACCCCTTATATGTGGAATCTAAAAAGAAATGATACGAATGAACTTACAAAACAAAAAGAGACTCACAGACTTAAAGAATGAATTTATGGTTGAGGAGGAGGATGCAGGGAAGGGATGCTTAGGGAGTTTGGGACCAACATGTACACACTGCTATACTTAAAATGGATGACCAACAAGGATATAGCACAAGGAACCCTGCTCAATGCTATGTGGCAGCCTGGATGGCACAGAAATTTGGAGGAGAATGGATACATGTACATGTATGGCTGAGTCACCTCACTGTTCACCTGAAATAATCACAGTCTTGTTTGTTTGTTAATTGGCTATGTGAGACTGAGAGTGTTAGTCACTCAGTCATGTTCGATTCTTTGCGACTCTGTGGACTGTAGCCTTCCAGGCTCCTCTGCCCGTGGAATTCTCCAGGCAAGCATACTGGAGTGGGTGACCATTCCCTTCTCCAGGGGATCTTCCCAACTCACGGATTGAACCTGGGTATCCCACATTGCAGGCTGATTCTTCATCTTGTGAGTCACCAGGGATACCCCAATACAAAGTAAAAAGTTTAAAAAAAGAGTAAGTGTGGAAAGTGTTTCAGTAAGGAAATGAAACAGATGTGGAACCTGGGACCCTTCACTGCAGTGCTACAATGCTTGCACATGGACATACCTCTCCACAGTAGACAAAAGGTGGAACAATCAACATGTCAATCAACTGATGAAAGAATACACAAAATGTATTTCCACACAATGGAATACTAGTCAGCCATTGAACAAATGACATACTATTATCTGCTACAATGTGGATGAACCTTGAAAACATGGTAAATGAAAGAACCAGAGATAGTCACTTATTGTATAATGCCATTTATATGAAATTTCCAGAATAGGTAAATTCATACCAAAAAAAAAAAAAAAAAAAAAAGCATTCTGATGGTTTTCAGGGGCCTATGAGAAAAAAGAATCAGGACCTGACATCTTAATGGGATGGAGTTTTTTTTTTTTTTTTTTTTTAATATTTATTTGTTTTAATTGGAGGATAATTACTTTATAGTATTGTGATGGCCAATTTATAATGATGTGTGGGATGGAGTTTTTTATGGGGTTATGAAAATGTTTTGGAATAGATAGAATTGATGGTTACACAATATTATGGTTGTACAAAATGCCATGGAAATGGACACCTTAAAATGCTTATGGTTAATTTTACAATATGTGTATTTTACCTAAATAAGAGACAGGGAAACAAGGCAGCAGACATAACCATTGCCCAGAAAGACAATGGTTCACTGGTTGTCATGGGTAAAGTCAGAGAAATAATGGAAATATTAAGTCAGGTAGCACAGCAGTTGAGGACTGAACAAGACAATTCAATTCAAGGAGGTAAGAGAAGGGCAGGGATGTGCAGAGTAGATGGAGACAAGGGAGGGAAGCGCAGAACCTGGTGCTGATGCTGCTGTTCTGGGTAAAGTGAAGTAGCTCAGTCGTGTCTGACTCTTTGTGACCCCGTGGACTGTAGCCCTCCAGGCTCCTCTGTCCATGGGATTCTCCAGGCAAGAATACTGGAGTGGGTCCCCATTTCCTTCTCCAGTAAGCTTGGATCTAAGTCTTGCCCTCCTTTGGTGCCTCAGTTACCCTAACTGTGCTAGGGGCAGTGCTTGCATGCTGAGTTGCTGCAGAATGTCTAACTCTTTGCAACCCTAAGTACTGTAGCCCACCAGGCTCCTCTGTCCATGGGATTCTCCAGGCAAGAATACTGGAGTGGGTCCCCATTTCCTTCTCCAGTAAGCTTGGATCTAAGTCTTGCCCTCCTTTGGTGCCTCAGTTACCCTAACTGTGCTAGGGGCAGTGCTTGCATGCTGAGTTGCTGCAGAATGTCTAACTCTTTGCAACCCTAAGTACTGTAGCCCACCAGGCTCCTCTGTCCATGGGATTCTCCAGGCAAGAATACTGCAATAGATTGCCATGCCTTCCTTCAGGGGATCTTCTTGACCCAGGGATCGAACTCAGTCTCTTATGTCTCCTGCATTGGCAGGTGGGTTCTTTACCACTTGTGCCACCTGGGAAGCCCAGGGCTAGTGGTAACACTAAGTTTTTGAAGGTATTTCTTGACCCTGAAATATTATCAGTCAACAGAGCGGGCCATCTGGGGATGAGTGGTGACTATAGCAGGCTGGATGAAGGAGAGACCAGAGAAGAGACTTCCACTAAGAGAGTGAGCAGAAAGGAGTCAGGAACCTGCACATGTTAATTTTGGACAGAGGCAAGGGCTGGATGGAAGGACTCCGAGGGGAAATGCTCCGCTTCTCACCATCCCCCTCCCCTGTGGGGCAGGAAACAGACCTGGAACACAGTGGGTGGCCTCCCTGCCACATTTGCCTACAGCATAAGGTCGTTGTCTTCTGGGGTCTTGGGAGAACTCAAGGAAAGTTCTGCAGAAGGGAGGTCAAGCAGAGGAAGAGCTCTGAAAGTGGCGTGGGTCTTGGAGGGCAGAGCTCAAGATGGGGTACACGGTAATGCACTAAGAGGACGTCGAAGACAAGTGGATTCAAACAGCCATCAATAAAGAGTGGCTGAATCCTTTATGGTGCCTCCACAGCTGATAACGAGCTTCGCCCACTGTATGGCTCTATAGTTGGTGGCAGGAATGTTGAAATGACTCCCCCCATTTGGTTACTAGTGTCCCATCCCTCCAGGTATCCTCACCAACCACCCTGATCCCTCATCCTCAAGATCCCTTGGTCTTCTTTATGATCCATCAACTAAAAGGCTCACATCTGACTCAACAGAGCTCTATAAAGAACTGACTCCAGTACTGGGGTTAGAATATAACCTGATGGGTGCTGTTCATTCAGCTCAGTTCAGTTCAGTTCAGTTGCTCGGTCGTGTCTGACTCTTTGCGACCCCACGAACCGCAGCACACCAGGCCTCCCTGTCCATCACCAACTACCAGAGTCCACCCAAACCCATGTCCATTGAGCCAGTGATGCCATTGAACCATCTCATCCTCTGTCGTCCCCTTATCCTCCTGCCCTCAATCTTTCCCAGCATCAGGGTATTTTCCAATGAGTCAGCTCTTCACATCATGTGGCCAAAGTATTGGAGTTTCAGCTTCAACATCAGTCCTTCCAATGAACACCCGGGACTGATCTGCTTTAGGATGGACTGGTTGGATCTCCTTGCAGCCCAAGGGACTCTCAAGAGTCTTCTCCAACACCACAGTTCAAAAGCATCAATTTTTCGGCCCTCAGATTTCTTTATAGTCCAACTCTCACATCCATACATGACCACTGGAAAAACCATAGCCTTGACTAGATGGACCTTTGTTGACAAAGTAGTGTCTCTGCTTTTTAATATGCTGTCTAGGCTGGTCATAACTTTCCTTCCAAGGAGTAAGCATCTTTTAATTTCTTGGCTGCAATCACCATCTGCAGTGATTTTGGAGCCCAGAAAAATAAAGTCAACCACTGTTTCCACTGTTTCCCATCTATTTGCCATGAAGTGATGGGACCAGATGCCATGATCTTAGTTTTTTGAATGTTGAACTTTAAGCCAACCTTTTGATGCTCCTCTTTCACTTTCATCAAGAGGATCTTTAGTTCTTCTTCACTTTCTGCCATAAGGGTGGTATCATCTGCATATCTAAAGTTATTGATATTTCTCCCAGCAATCTTGATTCCAGCTTGTGCTTCTTCCAGCCCAGCGTTTCTCATGATGTATTCTGCATATAAGTTAAATAAGTAGGGTGACAATATACAGCCTTGATGTACTGCTTTTCCTATTTGAAACCAGTCTGTTGTTCCATATCCAGTTCTAACTGTTGCTTCCTGACCTGCATACAGGTTTCTCAAGAGGCAGGTCAGGTGGTCTCTTTCAGAATTTTCCACAGTTTGTTGTGATCCACACAGTCAGTAGCTTTGGCATAGTCAATAAAGCAGAAATAGATGTTTTTCTGGAATTCTCTTGCTTTTTCAATGATCCAGCAGATGTTGGCAATTTGGCCTCTGGTTCCTCTGCCTTTTCTAAAACTAACTTGAACATCCGGAAGTTCGCGGTTCACGTATTGCTGAAGCCTAGTTTGGAGAATTTTAAGCATCACTTTATTAGTGTGTGAGATGAGTGCAATTGTGTGGTAGTTTGAGCATTCTTTGGGATTGCCTTTCTTAGGGATTGGGATGAAAACTGACCTTTTCCAGTCCTGTGGCCACTGCTGGGTTTTCCCAATTTGCTGGCATATTGATTGCAACACTTTCAAAGCATCATCTTTCAGGATTTGAAATAGCTCAACTGGAATTCCATCACCTCCACTAGCTTTGTTCATAAAGATGCTTCCTAAGGCCCACTTGACTTCACATTCCAGGATGTCTGGTTCTAGGTGAGTGATCACACCATCGTAATTATCTGGGTCATGAGGACCTTTTTTGTACAGTTCTTGTGTGTATTCTTGCAAGTATTCTTAATATCTTCTACTTCTGTTATGTCCCTGCCAATTCTGTCCTTTATTTAACCCATCTTTGCATGAAATTTTCCCTTGGTATCTCTAATTTTCTTGAAGAGATCGCTAGTCTTTCCCATTCTATTGTTTTCCTCTATTTCTTTGCATTGATCGCTGAGGAAGTCCCTTAAATCCATTTCTCACTTTCACTGCTGTTCATTGGGTGATTCAATACTGTGAATATCACCTCTAGGTACACCTATACTCAGCAATGTAAGCTACTACAAAAAAAAAAAAAAAAAAAAAGAGTTGTAACCATAGGCATTGACATGAACAATATATCTGCAACAAACTGTTATATTAAAAAAAAGAAAGGCACACACACACACAAATTGCAAATTGTGCTGCTGCTGCTGCTAAGTCGATTCAGTCGTGTCCTACTCTGTGGGACCCCATGGACTGCAGCCTATCAGGCTCCCCCCATCCATGGAATTTTCCAGGCAAGAACACTGGAGTGGGTTGCCACTGCCTTCTACCAAATTGTGCTAGATGCATAGAAAGACAAGGTCACGCAGTTGCAAAGTGACTGTCACAGAATGAGCCAAACATTGTGTGGGTATACATAAACACATGGATTCATATAAACATTAAGAAGAAATGATTTTTAAAGGGTTTAAAAAACCAACTCTACTGTATAACAAGCTTCAAAAGTATATTCTACTTTCTCCAGCAAACCTAATATTTTGTAAAGGTAATAAATATGACTGAGAAAAAGAAAGAAGACTTTAGTATATTTCTAAAATCTCTTCTCTTCCATAGAAATCTGGAAATGAAAATTCTTATCATAGTCCAAAACCGGATATGAACCATAGGATTAGAGTCAGACAGCACCTACAATCAAGATTTGTGACCCTGGTGGTCTCACCTTAGGGAGGTAATATGCCCAGAAGTGAGTGTCCTTGATGACAGAGTGGGGGACACCAACAGGGACTAGGTCACTGAATCTCTGAATCTCGTGGGTGATGGCATCTGTATAAGGCATTTTTGGCCGATCTTCCAGAGCTGGGAGACGGTGTGCACCAATCACTCTGTCGATTTCTGCCTGAATTTTCTCTGAGAACAGTTCAGGTGGGAGGAGGTTATGTCAATAAATGCCCATAACAGTGGACTCAACCAAGTGACCTGAAAATGACCTGCAGGCTGATGAGAGGGTCTTGTAAATTCTTTTCCAAGATGTTGGGTTATCATTCCTCTCAATGAAAGCATCAAAAAAGATATCATAAGCTTGTTTGTGGAGAAGTCTTGTCTGACATTTCTACTCTAGTTATGACAGAGGGTAACTGGGGTGAGGACGGGTGGGTGGAAATTCATTCAACACTTAAGGGTGCTTTTTGCTTTTCCAACTAAAAAGGAGTTCTAGCTGAAACTGGTGTCATCTCCTTTTGTCTCACTCATGTGCTATGTGATCTTAGATAAGTCATTCCCTCAGGCTAGCCTTAAATTCATCCTTATGAAAGAATGGAGTCTGATGAGGTGAGAGTATGCCCAAGTCTGATCTGCAGACCATCAACTGAGAACCAATGGAGAGGCTTTTTAATTAGTTGTAAATTGGCCATTTCCTTCTCCATGTAAATTGGCAATATATGTGAAAAAGTCAAATTCTTAGTCCATGGAAAAGAGTAGTTGACGAGAATCCTGTACTTTAGTAGACAGCAAAATGCACTGCAAAAGGTAATGCTTTATGTCAGGAGCATTCTTTGAAAACCACAAGGCACCTTACCATCTCTCAGGACAGATTGCAAAACACTTCATAAGTACAAACACGTCTACCCCAGACGGTGCTTGCCTGCATGAAAAATTCTTTGTAAAGTAAATCCTAAAGTGCTTTGTCAACTTTAAAGAGCTTTGTCCCTAGCAAACTCTTATTACAAGTTACAAGTGCCTATGTGCTGTGCTTAGTTGCTCAGTCATGTACGACTCCTTGCAATCCCATGGACTGTAGCCCACCAGACTCCTCTGTCCATGGGGATTCTCCAGACGAGAATATTGGAGTGGGTTGCCATGCCCTCTTCCAGGGGATCTTCCCAACGCAGGGTTCCAACCCAGGTCTCCCCCATTGCAGGAGGATTCTTTCCCAGCTGAGCTACTAAGGAAGCCCTCTAGGGGTGATTTTTTTTCTCCCAGATCGCTCAGGACAGAAGTTATCGGTCTTAGCCTGTCAGCCTTCCAGAATGGCCTTAAAGACCCTCATTCCTCCCCGGCCCCAACCTCCCATATGCCCATCTCACCTAAGACGTCAGGGTTCTTAAGGAGGAGTAGGAACCCAAAGCAGAGTGTGGAGCTGGAGGTCTCTGTACCAGCAAAGAACAGTGAGAGCACTGTGTGAACGAGGTTCTCCTGGTGAAACTCACTCTCAGGATCTGAGTGCTCCTAGAGATGGGGATGGGTGATTCATAACATTTCCCTCTGCAGAAATTCCCAGTTTCTGAGTCTTCTCATCTCCTTACCAACACCATGTTCCTCTGTGCCAGTTATTCTTTTTCTTGAACCTTTTTTTCTCTAATCAAGGCCAAAAAGCTACCAAAAGGGTGAGCTCCAGAGTGAAAGTGCCTGGACTTCAAATTCGGACCTTAACATTTACCATCAGTGTGTATTTGGGCAAGGAATATAACCTCTCAGTGCCTTAGCACATCCTCATGGAGTTATTTTGATAATGTATGATAAACTCAATGAAAGTTAAAGGTTAATTTGTTGATGTCATTGCTGTTGTTGATTCTCTTTGTCCTTGGGTGTGATTGCACTCCTGATTGGCCTTTGCAGCTGACAGTCCAGGGATATTGCTGAAGATATTTAACAACTAGTAGGCACTTGCCAGAACGGATGTTGGTCCCCATCAGTTAGAACAGATGTGGGCCTCTCACTAATCAGAACAGACTCAGATCTGTGCCTGTCAGAATTGGGGGAAGGAGTGAGATCCATCTCAGAGTAAGCTTACTTGACCACATGTTAACTCCTTTGTCATAATCTCTTTAAAGGCATTCCAAAAGAAAGGCTTTGAGAGGATTAGGGAGGAATAGAGGGGAGGGATTGGACCATGAACTGCTTGGTAATCCTTAGGGAAGTGTTTCAACATTTAAAGAACACATACATCCCACACAAAGATACTAGCTCAATGTCAGTAGTGTGTCCATCACTCTCTTTCTGGCTCCCACTCCACCCGAGTACGGGGCAGCCCTTGCCTTGTCCATATTTAACAACTGGTATGGCACTTGTCAGACCAATGAGAACAGACATTAAGTGAAACAAAGTGAAGTCACTCAGTCGTGTCCGACTCTGAGACCCCATCGACTGTAGCCTACCAGGCTCCTTTATCCATGGGTTTTTCCAGGCAAGAGTACTGGAGTGGGTTGCCATTTCCTTCTCCAAGAACAGACATTGGCCTCTATCAGTCTGAATATACATGGAGCTTGACCAATCAGGACAGACTTGACTCTGTCACAGCTGGGGGAAGGAGAGAGCTGTGTCTCAGGGAAGGCTTACTGGACACATGTTAACTGCTTAGTTACCATCTCTTTAAAGGCTGCTGGGAGGAAGGCTTGGGGAGGCATAGGAAGGAATGGTGGGGGGCTTTGCTGAGAGGTTGGATCTTTGGCTTTCTTGCTAATCCATAGGGAAGTATTTCAACATTTAAAGAACATGTACATCACACCCAAAGATATTAGTTCAATGTCAGTATTTCCATTGCTGTCTTTCCCATCCCCAACACCCGTTGGGGACAGGCCTTGCCTTGTCCATGTGGAGCAGGAAGGAATCAATGAAGTCCTTAGGGCCACTGGGGTCCAGCATCTTCTGGTGCCTCTCCCTGTTCTCGGTGGTAAAATCTTTCACTTCTTGAAGCATGCTGTACAAGCAGGTGTGTGTGCCAGGAAAGTGTTTCAAGATGCCCGGGAAGATTTCAAACACCTACAGGGCAGTAGACAAGGCACAGAACTGATTGTACTCACTGGGCTGGTTCTGTGAGTGTTGATGTTCTGAGCTGTACATGCAATATCTAAAGGGCATCATTCACCCTGTGGACTTGGAGGGTGTACCTCACACCTGAGCATGCACACACACACACTCACACTCACACACACTCCAACACACACACACACACACACACACACACAGATGCAAACAATGGTGCATAGACCCCTGTACCCAGGTTCAGTCACTCTCACATCTGCTGAGCTTTCTTCTCTTAAAGCCCGTCCTTGTCCAAGGCCTGATCCTGACCCCCAAACTGACAGATGGCCTCACCTGGGCAGGGGCAGGGATTATACCTTCCATGTTTAGTGTTCAGGATACAAAGTATCTGATCTCTTCCTGGGGTCCACCCACCCAGATTGCTGGCCCACCATGCATTTGACACCTCACCTGGGTATAGGAGGAGTAGAGAATGATGAATATTTCATTCATTAAATGTAGCAGCCGTAATAATCTAGGATCCTGGTAATTAAAGTGCTCACCAAGGACAACGGAGCAGATGACGTTGGCACTGATGGAGTTAAAGAGGAAATGAGGATCCAAGTAGGCCCCTGAGGAGAGAGGTCTGTCATAGTGGGGAGGGGTCCCCTGCACAGTCCTTCTGGTTGGCTCTGACCTGGCTGGTGCCATCTCATCCTGGCTGGTGCCATCTCATCCTAGCTTCTTTGATTAGTTTGTCTTTCTCTTGGCTGACTCCGGTTTCATTGGTTTCTAAGATTTTCTTTCTGAAAGTCTCCATCTCTGGGTCTCTTGTTGATTTACTTGGTCTGTGTCTTGGGCTGACTTTCTCTAGTCTTTTCATTCACTCTTTCTTTCAGACTCACTCCTTCTTCTCCATTCTCTTGCCACATCTTGTAGCCCCTCTCCTTAACCTCACTGACATTCTGTGTCCCCTGACTTTAATAACTCCCTACTCCCTTTACTTTTTTCTTTCACTTTTCCTTGCAATTTCTCTTCCTAGATTTATTGTGTCACCTTCTCCATATCTGTCTTGCTTTTGCTGTGTTTCTCTCTGTCTATGCTCTCTGTGCTTCTGTCCACTTTCTCTGCCTCTCGCTCTCTCTTTGCTAGTCTCTGTCTCTCTCTGTTTTTCCTCATTCTCTTTCTCTTTTTCTGTCTCTATCTCCCTCTCCTCTCTTTTTCTGGACCTGTTTCTGCCTCTCTCTGTCTTTGTCCCTGGATCTCTCTTTATCAGTCATATGTCCTCTCCCTCTCTCTCTAACCCCATCTCATCCCCACCTCCACCCAGCCTGCACTCACCCTGGGATTTCTGAAGCTCCTCCACCAGACACTGAGCCTCCTTCTTGATTCGTTCCTCAATAGTCCGCTTCCCCATCCCAAAGTCCTTCATGGTGGTCACAGAGAATCGCCGTAGAACCTTCCATGACTTCCCAGTGGCAAGACCGGACCTGATGGTGGGGCGTGGAAGGAAGGTTTTGAAGGCACATGGGATGGTCCCTCCTCCTCTCCCTAATCCTCACCCTCATCCTCCCACTCACCTGTTCCCTGGAGGACAGTGTCAATGATGGTGACGTGCCCTTGGCCAGAGAACGCCTCGACCTCATCCACCAGGACCTCCCTCATCGCCTTTTACCCCCACAGGATGACAGTGGGCCGAGACCTAAGGTAGATGGTAAAGACATCCCGTATTTCTCCTGAAGCTGTGGGGGCAGAGTCCAGGTCTCACTCTCTGACTCAAGAGAAGTATCTCCACTTCACCCCAGGATCACACCTCCCAGTTAGCCTACCCTGCAGGCTGCAGCCCCAACAGGGAAGAGCTGAGACTGGAACTCTGTGGTCTCCTCCTAGCCTCACATATATCACCTGACCCCAAGCATCCTCCTCTCTTGGTCTTATCCTGAGACCTCCCAGTTTTGTTTTTAAAAATTACAGAGACTCCCCACATCCAAGCTGTAGAATCTCTCCCTCCTAACCTACACAGGATCACAGCTCAAAATCTCAAGTCTATTCGAATGTCTCTCTCCAAAGGGAACCCTCCTACACTGTTGGTGAGAATGTAAATTGGTGTAACCAGTATGGGGAACAGTATGGATGTTCTTCAGAAAACAAAAAATATAGTTGCCATATGACCCAACAATTCCATTCTTGGCGATATGTCCAGAAAAGACATAAGTCAGAAAGATTGAGAACTTCCAGATGTACAAGCTGGGTTTAGAAAAGGCAGAGGAAGGAGACATCAAATTGCCAACATTCATTGGATCATAGAAAAAGCAAGGGAATTTTAGAAAAGCATCTACTTTTGCTTCATTGACTACGCAAAAGCGTTTGATTGTGTGAATCATAACAAACTACGGGAAATTCTTAAAGAAATGGGAATATCAGACCATCTTGCCTGTCTCCTGAGAAACTCATATGCAGGTCAAGAAACAACAGTTAGAACCTTACATGAAACAACGGACTTTTTCACAATTGGGAAGGAGTATGAAAAAGTTATATGTTGTCAGCATGTTTATTTAACTTTTATGCAGAGTACATCATGCTAAATGCCAAACTGGATGAATCACAAGCAGAAATCAAGAGCCAGGAGAAATATCTGAGAGGGTAACAGGCAGAAGACTGGAGGTCTCCAAATGGAGGAAACAGGCTGCAAGTGTCAGATGTTTTTTATCTCTCTCTTAAGTGGCTGCTGCTGCTGCTAAGTCTCTTCAGCCATGTCTGACTCTGTGCGACCCCATAGATGGCAGCCCTCCAGGCTCCCCCATCCCTGGGATTCTCCAGGCAAGAACACTGGAGTGGGTTGCCATTTCCTTCTCCAATGCATGAAAGTGAAAAGTGAAAGTGAAGTCACTCAGTTGTGTCTGACTCTTAGCGACCCCATGGACCGCAGCCTACCAGGCTCCTCCATCCATGGGATTTTCCAGGCAAGAGTACTGGAGTGGGGTGCCATTGCCTTCTCCACTCTTTAGTGGCAGGGGGAAACAAACTAAAAGTGTCAGATTTTTTTTCCTTCTATGTACAAAATTAAAAGATTTCTTTTAAAATTCTGTGTTGCCATAATGACACTTGGTTCCACCTGAACTTAACTTTTCAAACCTTGAGCTAACCAATGCATTTTCTTATGGAAATGTTTTTCTTAAGCTATGCTAATTAACTATGTATTTACCTTAGATTCTGTGTTTCTTCAAGTCAGTTCCACCTAAGACTCAGAACCGACTTGACATACCAGCGTATTTTACTCAACAAGCCAGTTTATTTTCCTTAAGAGAACATAATTATGTTATCTTAAGCTATGTTAATGAGACTACCTATTTGCTTGGAAACCTGCCTTACTTCAAGATTCATGTCAATCATTTTATGGTGATTTTATGACTCACCCTGCACCAATGTTATCTCAAAATGCATGTTGTGGGTAAGGGGCTTGGTGCCACTCTCTGAGTTATGAGTTATTTCCTTCTCTAATTAGCAGCCTGCTAGTAGGTATATAAGTGAATTGAAGTGAAGTGAAGTGAAGTGAAAGTCACTCAGTTGTGTCTGACTCTTTGCAACCCCATAAACTACAGTCCATGGAATTCTCTAGGCCAGAATACTGGAGTGGGTAGCCTTTCCTTCTCCAGGTGATGGTCCCCACAGAGGAATTGAAGCCAGGTCTCCCACATTGCAGGTGGATTCTTTACCAGCTGAGCCACATGGGAAGCATAGTAGGTATATAACTTCCTGTTAAAGGCTAGCATGGAGGGACTCTTTCTGCCCCCTTCTGATGTCTATGTCACAAGCCTTCTCTATCTCTTTTATACTTTAATAAAACTTTATTACACAAAAGCTCTGAGTGATCAAGACTTGTCCCTGGCCCCGGATTGAATTCCTCTCTTCCAGAGGCCAAGAATCCCAGTATCTTTCATGATTCAACAACAACCTTTCAATATCAATAACCCCAGATATGTTGATGATACCACCCTAATGGCAGAAAGCAAAGAGAAGCTAAAGAGCCTCTTGATGAAAGTGAAATAGGAGAATAAAAAGTAGGCTTAAAACTCAATATTCAAAAATCTAAGATCATGGCATCTGGTCCCAGATAGATAGATGGGGGGAAAGTGGAAGCAGTGACAGATTTTCTCTTCTTGGTCTCCAAAATTACTGTGGATGGCCTCCGCAGCCATGAAATTTGAATTTCTTCCAAATTTCTTGGAAGAAAAGCCATGACAGGCCTAGATAGCATATTAAAAAGCAAAGACATCACTTTGTCAAAAAAGGTCTGTATGGTCAAAGCTATGATTTTTCCAGTAGTCATATATGGATGTGAGGGTTGGGACCATAATAAAATCTGAGCATCAAAGAATTGATGCTTTTGAATTGTGGTGCTGGAGAAGACTCTTGAGTTCCTTGGACTGCAAGGAGATGAAACCAGTCAATCCTAAGGGAAATCAACCCTGAACATTCATTGGAAGGACTGATGCTGAAGCTAAAGCTCCAATACTTTGGCCACCTGATGCGAAGAGCCAATTCATTGGAAGAGACCTTGATGATGGGAAAGATCAATGGCGAAAGGAGATGAGGGTGGCAAAGGATGAGATGGTTGGATGCAATCAGTGATTGCATCACTGATTCAATGAACATGAACTTAGGCAAACTCCAGGAGATAATGAGGGACAGGGAGGCCTGGTGTGCTGCAGTCCATGGGGTCGCAGAGTGAGACACTGCTTGGCAACTGAACAACAACAACAGATATAAAATAGAAAACTTATAAGAACTCACTGTATGGCACAGGGAACTCGACTGAATACTTGGTATTGACCTATATGGCATTGTAGTCTAAAAGAGAGTGGATATATGTGTATATATGGCTGATTCAATTTGCTATACAGAGGAAACTAATACAACATTGCAAATCATCTGTACTTCAAAAAAATTTAATTAAAATTGAAAAACAAAACTAGAGTCACAGATATAGAAAACAAACATATGTTTACCAAGCAACAACGGGTGGGAGGGATAAATTGAGACTAGGATTAACATATAACTATTCTAGATATGCTTCTAATGAGCAGCCATGTTTAAAAACAACTGGACTATATGATGATCTTCAACTTTTATCTAATTTGTTTTACATTTTCTATTTCATATCCAGCGCTCCCATTTAATTTCATTTATGTTCTTCAATGTCTCCCTCTCTTTTTAAATCTTTTTTCTCTAAGCTTATCAAGTGTAGTAGAAAAGTTTTTTTATGTGTAAATATATATATATATATATAGTATGTATAATATATATATATTTTTGAAAACTTGTGACTTTTTGCCTAAGCTAAACAATTATGGCATTTCAGTTCCACTTGTTTGACTTAGTATGAATAGAATGCTAGATCTCTAATTAAAAAATAGATTGCAAGAAGCAACAAAGGTTTACTGTATAGCATAGGGAACTATAGTCAATATTTTGCAGTAACCAATGATGAAAAATAATTTCAAAAGTAATATATGTGTATCTGTATAACTGAATCACTTTGCTGTGCCCCTGAAACATTGTAAGTCAACTATACTTCAATAAAATACATATATTTAACATATACACACTAATATAGAAATAGATAACTGATAAGAAGCTACTGTAGAGCACAGGGAACTCTACTCAATACTCCATAATAACCTAACCTATTTGGAAAAAAAATCTTAGAAAGAGTGGATATATGTGTATGCATAAGTGATTCATTTTGCTGAACAGCAGAAACTAACCCAACGTTGTAAACTAATTTACTTCAATAAAAATCAATTACAAAATACGGCACAAGAGGCATTAAGGATGAATTCTTTCACCAGACCATTCAAAGTATTGATAATTATTATCATCTATCTTTATTATGACTACTTTTGAACACTCATTTGTCACATACTATTAAACTGTACTGGGGACTCTATTGAAAGTCTTTTTTTAAAAAAAAGAACAAGATACACGCACCCCAATGTGATTGTAGCAATATTTACAATAGCCAAGAAGGGAAGTAACCTAAATGTGCATTGACGGAGGATTGGTAAAGAAGATATGTTACTTATATACAGTGGAATATTACCCAGCCATTTAAAAAAAAGAAATAATGCTATTTACAACAACATGGTTGAACCTAGAGATTATCATAGTAAGTGAAGTTAGACACATTAAGACAAACGTATAATAGCACTCATATAGAATCTAGTTTTTTTTTTTTTAACAAATCATACAAATGAACTTATTTACAAACAATAACAGAGTCACAGATGTAGAAAACAAATTTATGGTTACTGAAGAGGAAACATGGGTGGTGAGGTGGGATAAATTAGGAGTTTGGGATTAATATACACACCCTAAAAAAATACATTCATACATACTACTATATACAAAGTAGATCACCAACAAAGATCTACTTGTATAATACAGGGAACTGGACTCAGTATTCTGTAATAACCTATATGGATTACAAATCTGAAAAAGAATAAATATATGTGTGTGTATATATATATATAACTGGATCACTTTTCTATACACCTGACTAATGCAACACTGTAAATCAACTATACTCCAATAAATTTTTAAAATAAAACCAGTACAATACTGTAAACCAGTTATCCTTCAAACAAAAATAAATAATTAAAAACATTTTTTTAAATTTCTCTCTCCATCCAACCTTGTCTCCACTCCTTCTCATAAGAATTCTGGTAGCTTCTCTATCGTGTATCTAGGGCCAGATCATGGCTGGAAGAAGATAGTCTCCAAGGGAGCCTGGGAAGTCACACCCAAACTTGACCCCCAGCTCCCTTGCAGCCTCTGAGCTGTTTCCCATCTACCCACCTCCTTTTCCCCCCACCTCCCACCTACCCTTTCCATCTCACCTCCTACAATGACTTGAGGAAGCCCTTGTGGTCCATTTGCAAGACGTTTCCCAGGAAGGGCAGAGGGTAGGGTCCAGGGGGGAGGTGGCCCCAGAGAAGCAGGAGGCCAATGAAGAGAATGAGGAGCAGGATGGTGGAGAGAGCCGTCGTCCGTGCCTGCCTTCGATCCTGCTGTCTCTCTTAAAGGTAGTCTGCTCCACTGTTTGTTATTTTGCCCTATAGGTGGGGAAGGTGTGCCAGGATCCTCTCTTGGCAGAGCTCTTGACAACTCTCCACAGACAAGAGGGAGCCCAAAGTTTGCAGGGGCTGCAGAGGCCATGAAGTTTATCATCTCAGTGGATCCCAAGCCAGCTCCCCACGGGCCCCTGACGGGCTGGAGGTGTCTTGGTAGGCAATGCCCTTGAGCGGAGAGTACGTCCCCCAAAGTGGTGGGAGGAGGTGTCAGCTCCAGGAACTTGTGGAGGCTGGGTGCAGGGTGGTGGCACCTCAAGGGCAGCTCTCAGACAGTTTTATGGGTTTGTGGCATTGCATCATGAGGAACGGAGGTTAGCTGGCCAGCAGAAGTGGGGCGTCCTGTGCCCACTGAGGATGGGCATCTGTGAGAAGTGAGATGTGGAGGAGGAGGTGGGGTCTGATGGGAGACCTAACTCCGTGTGGTCTGGGTTTGGAGGGTTGTATTTTTTTTTAAATAGTTTTACTTATTTATTTATTTTTGGCTGTGCTGGATCCGTTGCTGCACTTCTTTTCTCTAGTTGCAGCGAGCAGGGGCAAGGGTCGAGGGGCGGAGGTGGCAGTGCAGGGGTCTTCTCACTGCAGTGCCCTCTCTTGTTGGGGAGCTCGGGTTTGAGGCATGCAGGCTTCAGTAGCAGCAGTACCTGGGTTCAGTAGTCACAGCTCCTGGGCTCTAGAACACAGGCTCAGTAGCTGTGGTCCCACCGCACGTGGGATCTCCTTGGACCAGGGATTGAACCCATGTCTCCTGCATTGGGAGGCAGATTCTTTTACCACTGAGGGACCAGGGAAGCCCCAATGGGTTTCTTGACTCATTCATTTTTTCCCCGCGGAAAATTTTATTTTATTTTACCTTATGTTATTTTGCCGCACATCATGGCATGCGGGATTTTCCCCAACCAGGGGTGTAACCCAATCCCCTATAGCGGAAGCACACAATCTTAACCACTGGATCACCAGGGAAGCCCGCTCAGCAAATATTTTAGATGCCTGTCACCTGTCACACACTTCTCCAGGTGCTGAGTGTAGAGTGATGACCAAGACAACAGGTTTTCCCTCAAGGAACAGGCATGGAGGTGTGAAAGAGAATTCTCACTTTTTCGAAGCTCTTTAGTGACCCGACAATAAACGGTTCGCAACTAAGTTGGCAGGGATCATCACCTTCCCCAGGGATGTCAGGCTTCAGATTATTTGGGTGGCAGGGCATTAGAAGGGAAATATAGGCAAGGAGGTCAAACCAGTCAATCCTAAAGGAAATCAGTCCTAAATATTCATTGGAAGGACTGATACTGAAGCTGAAGCTCCAATACTTTGGCCACCTGATGTGAAGAACTGACTCATTGGAAAAGACCCTGATGTTAAGAAAGATTGAAGGCAGGAGGAGAAGGGGACAATAGAGGATGAGATCATTGGATGGCATCACCGACTCAATGGATGTGAGTTTGAGTAAGCTACGGGAGCTGGTGATGGACAGGGAAGCTTGGCATGCTGCAGTCCATGGGGTTGCCAAAGAGTCAGACACGACTGAGTGACTGAACTGAACCGACAGGGACTCAAGATCCCCATATAGAGCTACACAGCTCAGGGGGCATGGGCTGATGGGCCTTCATGGATGGAAGGAGGTGGGAGAAGCAGGAAGATGAATAAGTCAGGGGTCCACTCTGTGTACACCTATGGTCTACAGTGTCAATGTACCTCAAAAACACCACACTAAGTGAAAGAAGCCAGACACGAAAGACCACACATTTTATGATCTATTTATATGAAATGTACAGAATAACAAGTCCATGGAGATAGCAAGCATTTGGTGTTGCCAGCGGCTGAGTGCAATGGCAAATGGGGATTGACTACTATGGGTACTAGGTCTTCTGGGTGATGAAAATGTTTGGAACTAAATAGTGCTGGTGATGGCCAGGATTGTGAATGAACTAAGTGCCACCTCATTATACACTTTAAACTGGTTTGTTACCAGATGTGAACTTCATCTTCATTTTAAACTCTATCTCAGGGACAGAAAGGAGCTGTGTGAAGAGTTTGAGTTCGAGAGCCAGGGAACCAGAGTGTGAATCTCGCTTCTCCACTCACTAGCCAGGTGACCTTGGACCAAGCTGGCCATTGCATGGCCTCTGTTTACTCATCTGTATGATGAGCATGATCACTGCAGGGGGTACTGAAAGGACTCAAGTGAGCTCATGGATGCACAGATCATGGAGCCCAAGGAGTTGAGAAAGGGAGGCTGTGGCTATTCTCAAGAGGCGAGAAGTCACTCAGGATGAGCTGTGGCCTTGGAGACAGAAGTGCAGAGAGATCCTGAGCCAAGTTGCAGAAGGATGGAAGGAGGGGAGATGCAGATGGGACTTTGCCATGGAGGTGTCATCCATGGAGGGGAGGGATGCTGAATCACAGCACAGGCTCCTCAGAGGCAGGAAGACAGGGAAAGAGTCCAGCAGCCATTCTCTGCAGAGGTGGGGACACACATGACCCTGGTATCCTTAATCACCTTCCCTTAGCCTCTTTGACAGGGCAGGAACTGGATCTGGTAGATTGGGGACACTTTGCCCACTCCACTCTCCTGGGGAGTCTGGTCGATCTCCTCAGAGGTCATGGGGCCGGCCATGGAGAAGTTCTGGAGGGTGATGGTGAAGAAGAGGAATAAATCCATGCAGGCGATGCCTTCACTAGCACAGAATAGAGGTTCACAATGTGGGCACAGGATGCATGCACATTCTTTGCCCTGTCACACTCCAAAGCCCAGACACCTCTGTCCATTGCAATAGATTTTTATGGGATTAGCCTTTAACTTGAAGTTACAGTAGACTTGTAGAGGACTCCTAAATCCTCTGAAAGCAGTTGCAAATCATTGGGTGATGTTCCTTGCTCATTTTTCCAGGACAGAGTTTGTAGCTTTTTTTCAATTTCCAAAGAGTTCTGTGGCCCCACAGAATGTAAGAAGATATTGCTGCTTGGATGTGTGTGTGTGTGTGTGTGTGTGTGCGCGCGCGCATGTGCACATGCATGCGTACACATGCACACGCACCTGCCTGCACATAGGTGTGTGTGTGGGTTCTCTGTCATGTCCAACTCTTCACGACCCCATGAACTGTAGCCCACTAAGCTCCTCTCTCTATGGGATTTTCCAGGCATGAATGCCATTTCATTTCCAGGCATGAATACCATTAGAAAATGGCAGGTTGCTGCCTGACTTCAGACTATACTACAAAGCTATAGTCATCAAGACAGTATGGTACTGGGACAAAGACAGAAATATAGATCAAAGGAACAAAATAGGAAGCCCAGAGATAAATCCACACACCTATGGACACCTTATTTTTGACAAAGGAGGCAAGAATATACAGTGGAGAAAAGACAATCTCTTTAACAAGTGGTGTTGGGAAAACTGGTCAACCACTTGTAAAAGAATGAAACTAGAACACTTTCTAACACCATACACAAAAATAAACTCAAAATGGATTCAAGATCTAAATGTAAGACCAGAAACTATAAAACTCCTAGAGGAAAACATAGGCAAAACACTCTCCGACATAAATCACAGCAGGATCCTCTATGACCTACCTCCCAGAGTAATGGAAATAAAAGCAAAAATAAACAAATGGGACCTAATTAAACTTAAAAGCTTTCACACAACGAAGGAAACTATAAGCAAGGTGAAAAGACAGCCTTCAGAATGGGAGAAAATAATAGCAAACAAAGCAACTTACAAAGAATTAATCTCAAAAATATACAAGCAGCTCATGCAGCTCAATTCCACAAAAATAAGCGACCCAATCAAAAAATGGGCCAAAGAACTAAACAGGCATTTCTCCAAAGAAGACATACAGATGGTTAATAAACACATGAAAAGATGCTTAACATCACTCAGTATCAGAGAAATGCAAATCAAAACCACAATGAAGTACCATCTCACACGGATCAGAATGGCTGCTATCCAGAAATCTACAAAGAGTAAATGCTGGAGAGGATGTGGAGAAAAGGGAACCCTCTTTCATTGTTGGTGGGAATGCAAACTAGTACAGCCACTATGGAGAACAGTGTGGAGATTCCTTAAAAAACTGGAAATAGAAATGCCATATGACCCAGCAATCCCACTGCTGGGCATACACACTGAGGAAACCAGAATTGAAAGAGACATGTGTACCCCAATGTTCATCACAGTGCTGTTTACAATAGTTAGGACATGGAAGCAACCTAGATGTCCATCAGCAGACAAATGGATAAGAAAGCTGTTGTACATATACACAATGGAATATTACTCAGCTATTAAAAAGAATACATTTGAATCAGCTCTAATGAGGTGGATGAAACTGGAGCCTATTATACAGAGTGAAGTAAGTCAGAAAGAAAAACACCAATATAGCGTATTAACACATATATATGGAATTTAGAAACATAGTAACAATGACCCTATATGTGAGACAACAAAAGAGACACAGATGTAAAGAACTGACTTTTGGACTCTGTGAGAGAAGGTGAAGGTGGTATGACCCGAGAGAATAGCATTGAAACATGTGTATTATCATATGTGAAACAGATCGCCAGTCCAGGTTTGATGCATAAGACAGGGTGCTCAGAGCTGGTGCACTGGGATGACCCTGAGGGATGGGATGGGGAGCGAGGTGGGAGGGGAGTTCAGGATGGGGAACACATGAACACCCATGACTGATTCATGTCAATGTATGTCAAAAACCACTACAATATTGTAAAGTAATTAGCCTCCAATGAAAATAAATTAATTAATTTTTTAAAAATTAATTAAAAAAAAAAGAAAATGGCAGGTTGCATTTTCTACTCTAGGGGATCTTCCCAACCCAGGGATCAAACCCACATCCCTTGTATCTCCTGCATTTGCAGACTGATTCTTTACCACTCTGCCACCTGGGAAGCCTCCACATATAGGCAGGTGCATATTTCTGACTTGACATTTTTGATGCCTGTCATGTCTAATGTGGGAAGACAGCACCTATCTTGTAGGGCTATTATGAAGGTAAAGAGGTTAGTGTTTGTTAAAATTTTTTGAGTAACACTTAACCCACATCTTCTATGCACATTTACAAGTTAGGATACGTAAGCTTACGAATATTTGGAATGGAGCTCCTAGATGATTCATCTACAGTAACTGGTTCTGCAACCAGGCTCTTCCAAAACAGCCTGACTTCTGCTTCCTCCCCATTGGTCCTCCCCATTCCTGGGGCTTTGCAACTGGACACCCTTTGGCTCTTTCTCTCTGCCCTTGGCCATCTCAGTATTTTCATATGGCTCTAATTCCTGCCAGGCACCGTTCCTCTGTCTGTCTTCTCTTTTTCTCTTCCTTGTTCCTCTCCTTGTCCTTTCCCATCAATTTCACTCCCGTTGTCTGTCTGTGTGGGTCCGATTCTCTCTGCAGTGCTCTCTCATTTTTCAATGTCCCTGTGCGATTCTCTCTTCTCTCTCTCAATGTTTCTTCATTGCTCCTGATGTCACTTTCTCTTTTCCTCTCTCTGTCTTACTCTGTTTCTCTACCTTTTATCCCTCCTCCACCTACCACCTTGGGCTCCCCTTGCGGCTCAGCTGGTAAAGAATCCACCTGCAATGCAGGAGACCTGGGTTCGATCCCTCAGTTGGGAAGATCCCCTGGAGGAAGGAAAGGTTACCCACTCCAGTATTCTGGCCTGGAGAATTCCATGGACTATACAGTCCATGGGATCACAAAGACTTAGACACGACTGAGCGACTTTCACTTCACTTCACTTCACACTCTACCTTCTTCTGTTATCTCACATTCACTCTCTTTCTGCCATCATCTCGCCTGTCTTTCTCTGTGTTCCTCACTCCTCTGTCCTTATTTGTCTGTTTATTTGCCACATCTCTGCCCCTCTCTAAATTCAGACAGAACTCATGGATGGAGAAACTGACCCTCAGCTCCCCCACCCCATGTGTCGCCTGACTCTCATGAAGAGGAAATGAGGGAAGAAGTCATTGCACTGCAAGGAGCTAAGAGTCCTGGGTCACTAAAGTCACCCGTGCAATTCAAGACTAGGGACGTGATGCTGGGGTCTACCTTTCTTCCCAGGGAGAAGGACTCTGGGGATAGGGATTTTCTCTGGATGGGGTCAAAGAGTGGAGAATGGGGAGAGAGAGAAGCCAGAGCAGGTCAAGATCCTCTCAACTTCCCCCCACAATCCCCACCACCACCCCCATCCAGCCCTGCCCTGGCAGGCGGGACAAATCCAGATTCCTTCCCATGTTAAGGCCCTGCCCAGCTGAGCTCTTCACTGCTATCTTCTGGAGAAGGAAATGACAACCCACTCCAGTATTCTTGCCTGGAAATTCCATGAATGGATGGAGGAGCCTGGTAGCCTATAGTCCATGGGGTCGCAAAGAGTCGGACACGACTTCTGTAACCGGGTCTTCCACAGTTCTACTTTCTAAGATGAGCCATGCCATCTCCACCTTCAGGCTCTGCCCTTGCTTCTCCCTCTGAGGGAACATGCCTTCCAGTGGCTGGCTGATACTCGTCCATGATGTCATAGCTTAGAAGCCCCTGCTTCAGGTAAGTTTTTCCTCACCGACCCACCAGGGGAATTTAGTACTTGTTATTTTATGTTCCCAAAGCTGGCTTTAGAGCACTTATCATAATTACAATTAATTATCTGAATAAGAGTTGCCCTTGGGCTTTCCTTGTGGCTCACTGGTAAAGAATCTGCCTGCCAGCCCAGGAGACATGGGTTCGCTCCTTGATCTGGGACAATCCCACATGCCTCGGAGCAGTGAAGCCCATGCACCACAACTGCTGAGCTGGTGCTCTAGGGCCCAGGAGCCGCAGTTACTGAGCCCACAGTGCTGCAACTACTGAAGCCCGTGCTCTTTAGAGCCCGTGGTCTGCAACAAGACAGGCCGGCACAATGAGAAGCTCGAGTACTGCAGCTATCCCTGCTCGCCGCAACTGGAGAAAAGCCTGTGCATCAACGAAGACCCAGTATGGCCAAAAAAGAAAGAAAGAAAGAAAGAAAATTATCATTAAAAAAATGAAAAGTTAAAAAAAAAAAAAGAGTTGCTCTCTGAGCATGTACTTTAGCCAAGCAGTTTTAAGCATATTGTAAGCAGTCATTTAATTATAGGTTGTTTTGTGATCATAACTTATGTTCATCTTCCTACTGGACTGTAAATTTCCTGGGGCAAAAACTGTGTTTCGATGTGGCTTACCTGCTGCACTACCTTCAAACCCCAATAAAATATTCGGGATCAGCATAGTGCTCAACAGATATTTGACACCAATGTGTGTGGAGCTTCCCAGGTGGCTCAGTGATAAAGAATTTGCCTGCCCAATGCAGAAGAGACGCAGGTTAGATCCTTGTGTCTGGAAGATACCCTGGAGGAAAAAATGGCAACCCACCAGTCAAGAGGTTAAAAATAATTGCCCAAGGTCTAGCTTCCCAAGATGTGCCTTTGAATGTGATCTCACTTTTCTAGCCCCTTCTAGGCTTGGAGTGAAGATGAGATGGTTGAATACAGGTAAAGCAAATGGTGTAAGCTAACTGCCCCATGAACTAAGACCTCTGTTTGTCTCAAGGAGGCCATGGCACCTGTACTCTGGAATGCAGGTCCAGACTACTTTTATTGGTATCCAGAATGTGGTCAGGGGGACCATGTTGGCAGTCCAGTGGTTAAGACTCTATACTTCCAATGCAGGGGGTGCCAGTTCAATCCCTAGTCAGGGAACCAAGATCCCACATGCCCCACAGAGTGGCCCCAAAATTTAAGAAACAAACACAAGCAAACAGAAAGTCATCAGGGTTGAAGGTATCTGGGTTTTCAAAGTAACCCGGATCATGGAGAGCAGAGCTCAGGATGGGATAGACTGCTGTGCCCTGAGGGGAGGGTCACAAGATTGAAAGATACTTCCATTCCCTCTCCAACCCACCACGAGACATAATGAAACAAGAGTGAGTGATCCAACCAAAAGAGTTGTTGTAGGAGGCTCACACAAATATATGGGGGCCCAGTGAGGTGTTGTACCTTCGGGAGGATGTACCCTCAGAAATAAGCGTCCTTAGTGACCATGTGGGACACGCCAACGGGGATGAGGTCTGCAAATCTCTGAATCTCATGGATGACTGTGTCAGTATACGGCCTTTGAGCTCTGCCATCCAGGGCTGGAGGGCGATATGAGCCAATCACCGGGTCACTTTCCTTGTGGATTCTCTCTGCACAGAAGCTTGGGATCAGTGAACCTTGTTTATAGAGACATTTCTCCAGGAACACTGCTTTCTATGTTGGAACACAGTTCAGTGTTCTGTGAACATTGGCCCATTCATTTCTGGGTCAATGAAACTGGAAAAACCTATAGGAAATGGTTAGATCATTGACACCCCTCTGAGTAACCAGCTTGTGGCAGGAGGCGAAATGGGAAAACTGTAAGATTTCTCACCTGCTGGTATATAATGAATGTTATGAATACTGTCCCAACATGCACAGGCAAGTATGCACACACATGTGCACCCCAGTTTTGCTCAGAATTTCAGACTGAGAACTCAAGGTATGAACCTGTTGAAACTTCTCCTCTAAGATGAACTAATATTTACTGTGTGTGTATTATAGGTGTAGCAATGTGCTAGGTCCTCAGGAATATAATAATAAAACAGATCAGTGAAATAACCCACAAACAACTGGAAAAATAAATGAATACATCAATCAAGCAAGCAGTGGGTCAATTCGTGAATGGAAAGACTGATGAATAGAAGACTGTTAATGAATGGGTATATTATTTCCTTATCAAAGATCAATTAATTAATAATTTATTACTAAATGATCCATAGACAAATAAATAAATGAACATGATTAACCAGTAAACCACATGAATGGTGGATGGTTAAATTTATGGAAGAATAAAGTTAATGAATTGTTTTAAAAGAATAAATAGAGGAATAAGTGGGTGGTTAGATGGATTGAATAATAGATAGATAAACAAAGGGTGAATAAAGGAGTCAACTACTAAGTACATAAATCAAAAGATAGATTGGATGAGGGATGAACTGAAAAACTGGATGATGGAAAGATTAAGGTATGTTACCTAGTTTTAGAAAAGTATGTGGATGAATGAATGAATAAAGGGACCAATGTATCAATGACAATTCATTCAGTGAATAATTATTTTAAAAGATCAACAGAGGAAGCAATTTATCCAAATAAAGAATGGAAGTGTATGTCCTTAGATGAATTGTAGATGAAAGAATCTGATGATGAATTAGTTTAATTGATGAATGAAAGAATAGACAGATGGATAAATGGATGGGTCAATCCTTAAGTGATGGAGGAAAAGACCTTGACAGCTTCTCTCTCTTTCTCTCTTTTTAGCCATGCTGTTCTGCTTCCAGGATCTTAGTTCCTCTGCCAGGGATTGAACCTGCGGCCAAGATAGTGAAAGAACTGAGTCCTAACCACTGGACCACCAAGGAACTCCCCACATTGGCAGATTCTTCATTCATCCATCCACCAACCAGGCTGGCTTACTTTTGGAGTCATTCAGAACCTACAGTGCTCCAGGACTTCCCTGGTGGTCCAGTAGTTAATACTTCAAGCTTCCAATGCAGGGGGCATGGGTTCAATCCCTGGTGAGGGAGATATGATCCTCTTGCTATAGGGCATGGCCAAAGGGGGAAAGAAACCCTACAGTGCTCCTGGTATATGAGAGGAACACTGCCTTTCTGGTTCACAGAAGACCACTAGACCCACTTCTGCAGCCCCCAGAGGGATCAGAACAACCCTCCCCCAAGTGGCTGTCCCCAGTCCGCCCACCTGCAACTGCAGGTATATGAGTGTGAACAGGAATCCATAGCGGGGTGTGGTGCTGGTGGTCTCAGGGCCAGGGAAAAAGAGCGACAGAGCAGAGACAATGAGGTTGCGCTTGTGGCACTTGCTGATGGGGTTGGACTTCTCCTGGGTCCTGAGGGCAGGGTTCTCATCAGGAGAGGCTGGGGCCCTGCTGCACATATGTATCTCTGGGTTCCTCCACCTCTTTCTGGGTCTCAAACTGTCTGGCCCTTTTTCCTTTCCTCTGTGCTCAACCATCTCTCTCCCGCCTCACCCTTGCTTGGTTTCAATTCGTCTCTCCACCTCTTTGGTGTTTTTGTCCCCCTTCCTCTCCCAGCTTCTTTCTGCCTCTGTGGCTCTTTTCACTAGTTGCTAATGTTTTTCCCCTTCAGAATCTCCCCTCACCCGATTCTTCTACTCCTTTCTCCTCCCTTCTCACCCCGCGTCTTTTTCTCCTCCCCTCCCGCGCACCATTGCCTCTCTGGAATCCCACAGTACCCAAGCAGAACAGGTAGGAGTTGATGAAGTCTGAGAGGAGCAGGGTGAAGCAGTGGGGGTGAGTTGGGGCCCAGGGTTTCACAGGTCTTCCCCACACTGTGGCCGATGAAGGCATTGACTTCCTGCAGGTTTTTGTAGACTTGCCCGTGAGCACCAGGAAGGTGCTTCAAGAAGCCGGAGTAGAGCTTGAACCGCTGCGGGAGAGAAGGGGCCGTGAGGTCCTCCTGGGCCTGAGCTAGCAGGTCACAGGGAGGGGGGCAGCCCTCCTGGACCCCAGAACCTTCACAAGAGATCTCTGTCTCCCTCTCCATCTCTCTGCCTCTGTCTCCATCTCCCTGAGTCTGTGTTTCCCTCTGTGTCTCTGTGTATCTGAGCCCTCACTCACTGCTTCTGTGTCTCCTTTGATCTCTTATTCTCACATTTTTCTCTTTCCGCATCTTTCCCCCTCTCCTCTGTCTTTTTGTTGGTCTCTGACCCACCTCTCTCCCTCTCCTTCCCACCTCTCCTCATCTCCCTGTGTCTCCTTCTCATCCACCCTCTGTCCTGCCCCTCTCTCTGTCTCTCGCATCTTCTTTGCTGTGTCAGATGTTGATAGCATAGTGGTTACACAGGATAAATTTGCTGACTACTTAAGACGATTTATGTACTTAAGAGCATATTTCTGTGCTTGGCTTACAGAGAAATGTAATACCTAACTTGTCAAGAATTGCAATTGCAAAAAAATATGCAAAATTGTATAAAGCCTGATGTAAAATCCCTCCTTCACTTGTCCTTCTAGAGATAACCATGGTTAACTATTTGGCAGATATCCTCCCAGACTTTTCCCCTCTCTGTGATTCCCTGTGAGAGGAGAAAAATGAAACCATGTGTTGGCCTTGTGCAAATACTCACCTGAACCTCCTTCCAGCTTTTCCAGATATGACTCTCTGCTAGGAGGTCATGGGAATTTGTATTTGTGACATTCATTCATGTGACTCTGACCCGCACTCCCAGTTGAGAACAACATCCAGGCAGACTTTTCTCAAGTTTACCTTTTAGCTTAATGTACTATAGAGGTATTTCCAGGTTAGTTGAGAAAGAGAAGTTTATTACTTTGTTTTATTTTTATTATTTATTTATTTATTTTTGGTGGTGCTGGGTCTTCCATGCTGTGGGCCAACTTTTCTCTAGTTTCAGGAAGTTGAGGCTACTCTCTGGTTGCAGTGCTCAGGCTTCTCATTGTGCTGGCCTCTCTTGTTGTGCAACATGGGTTCCAGGAACTTGACCTCAGTAGTTGCAGCTCAAGAGCTCCATAGTTGTGGCACACCGCCTTCGTTGCCCCAAGGCATATGGATCTTCCCAGAATAGGAATCGAACCCATGTCTCCTGCATTGGCAGGTGGAGTCTAAACCACTGGACCACCAGGGAAGTCCTTAAAAGAGGAGCATGTTACTTTTTAATCTAGGAGAAAATTTTGTATGGGATGTTAGTTCCCTGACCATGGATTGAACCTGCACCCTGCAGTGGAAGCACAGAGTCTTAACCACTGGACCACTAGGGAAGTCCCCAGGAGAATTTTTTTTTTTTTTTTAAAGACATAGCACTCCCCAATTTAAAAAACCATTTATCTTGTATGAAGCTGAAAAACAGGGCACTGCTCTAGGGGTCCTTTTACGAAAGCTAGAAGTTCCTAAGCCTATTGGCTGTTTTTTCCAAACAACTAGATTCCATGGCCTGGCTGCCATCTGGGTGATAGCTAACACTGCTTTATTAGTGGAAGAAGCAAACAAGCCCACCTTTGGACAGCCACTGGAAGTCCAGATCCTCATCAAGTACAAGGGATTCTGGAAATTATTTTTTTTCCATTTATTTTTATTCATTGGAGGCTAATTACTTTACAATATTGTAGTGATTTTTGCCATACACTGACATGAACCAGCCATGGATTTACATGTGCTCCCCATCCTGATCCCCACCTCCCACCTCCCTCTTCATCCCATCCCTCTGGGTCTTCCCAGTGCACCAGCCCTGAGCATCCGTCTCATGCATCCAACCTGGGCTGGTGATCTGTTTCACCCTTGATAGTATACTTATTTCAATGCTGTTCTCTCTGAACATCCCACCCTCGCCTTCTCCCACAGAGTCTAAAAGTCTGTTCTGTACATCTATGTCTCTTTTTCTGTTTTGCATATAGGGTTATCGTTACCATCTTTTTAAATTCCATATATATGCGTTAGTATACTGTATTGGTCTTTGTCTTTCTGGCTTACTTCACTCTGTATAATGGGCTCCAATTTCATCCATCTCATTAGAACTGATTCAAATGAATTCTTTTTAATGGCTGAGTAATATTCCATGGTGTATATGTACCACAGCTTCCTTATCCATTCGTCTGCTGATGGGCATCTAGGTTGCTTCCATGTCCTGGCTGTTATAAACAGTGCTGCGATGAACATTAGGGTACACGTGTCTCTTTCAGATCTGGTTTCCTTGGTGTGTATGCCCAGGAGTGGGATTGCTGGGTCATATGGCAGTTCTATTTCCAGATTCTGGAAATTAAAGGCCACCATTTATTAGCTGGAGGCCACCTCACTAAACACTAAACCAGGCTTTACTCCTTGACTTCCCAGATGTATGTAACCTTCAAAACTTGCCACACCCTCAACCCAGCAACGCTAACACCTGCTCAGGCCCCAGAACTAACACATTCCTGCCTTGAAACCCTTGTCTAGGTTTACACCTGTGGGTCTGATCTTACTGACCAGGCCATAGAAAAACCTGAGGAGAAATGATTTACTTATGTCAGTAGTTGCTTTAAAGATGGAGTTAGGAAGGCAGGCCATGCTATTATGAACCCTTATACTTCATAAAACCAAAGCCTTTATCAGTAATACTTCATCCCAAAGGACTGAGCTAATAGCCCCAAGTTGAGCCTTAACCTCAGGGGAAGGAAAGATTATAAATATATACAGAGACTCAAAATATGCCTTCCTTGTCTTACATGCCCATGCTACTATCTGAAAAGAAAGAAGACTTTTTATATGCAAAAAATTCCCCTGTAAAATATAGACCTGTGGTTTTACAGCTCATAGAAAGGGTTCAAAAGCCAAAACTAGTAGTAGTTATTCCCTGCTGTGGGCACCAAAAGGAAAAATTCACAAATTACCCAGGGGAACAAAAAACAGGGCAGGTCAGGAAACAAAGAAAACAGCCACAGACCTGATGACCATTAAAGGGGTGTGTGTGTGTGTGTGTGTGTGTGTGTGTGTGTGTTACTTGCTGAGTCATGTCCAACTCTTTGAGACCCCATGGACTGTAGCCTTCCAGGCTTCTCTATCCATGGGATTTCCCAGGCAAGCATACTGGAGTGGTTGCCGTATCCTTCTCCAGGGGATCTTCCCAACCCAGGTATCAATGGAAACAAACATGGAGAAAATTTGACAACAAGCTGCTAGACTTCAGCAGACAAATAACCACCAATCCTTTTATTTAATATAGGAGAGAAAATTAAAAACTGATTCTCTACTTTGCTCTCTAGGATCCTACAAGGTTTAACAAACTTGCTGGCAGGAGATTTTTATTTCCTTATAACCCTTTTTTTCCCAGTCATACAGACTTATACTATGTATGTCTCGTGGTCTGTTGTATAACCTACTGTGGTCAACTTTTGACTAAGAATTTTTGATCCAAGAAGGACACCTGGGACCAATAGGTCCAGAACTTCCATTATAAAAATAGAGAAACTATTAAACTTGAACCTCAAGATTAACAAAAATATATACCAAAGCAGAGTGGCTTCTTGAAAGGGGTGACATCACCTCCCTGTCTGGTCCACAGTTAAGGAAGCCCTTCTAACATTAATGTGGTGCCTTTCCTTTCTAGACCCTTTAAGGCTATTGATGTTCCTCTCCTTTTCCGCCCCTGTTTGTTTAAAGGTTTGGTTAAATTTGTGTCTTCTAGGTTCCAATAGTTGGAACTAAACCTCATGATTACTCAAGGAAATCAACCCATTCCAGCAGAGTGGTCCAGGTCCCTATAGGTCCTAGAACACTCAGTGAGGGATTCTACACAGCTAGGAAAGGCTAGGGTCTGTCCAGTAGGAAGAAACTTCAGAAGAGGAGACTGTCAGCCTCTGACCCCTTAAGAACAACAGTTTAGAGTGTTTCAGGGGAAGTGAGGACGACCCGGGATCTGGGATGCTTCGCCTGGGCACCTGGGCACACCTCTCCTCCTGCAACAAAATACAAAGTAGCTATCTGTTGTTCAGTCACCAAGTCATGTCTGACTCTTTGCAACGCTATGAACTTCACCACACCAGGTTTCCCTGTCATTCACTATCTCTGGAAATTTGCTCAAACTCATGTCTATTGAGTTAATGATACTATCTCACCACCTCATCCTCTTACACCCCCTTCTCCTCTTGCCCTCCATCTTTCCCAGCATCAGGGTCTTTTTCAATGAGTTGGCTCTTTGCATCAAGTGGCCAAAGTATTGGAGCTTCAGCATCAGTCCTTCCAATGAATATTGAGGGTTGATTTCCCTTAGGATTGGGCTTCCATGATAGCTCAGTTGGTAAAGAATCCACCTGCAATGCAGGAGACCCCAGTTTGATTCCTGGGTCAGGAAGATCCGCTGGAGAAGGGATAGGCTACCCGTTCCAGTATTCTTGGGCTTCCCTTGTGGCTTAGCCAATAAAGAATCCCCTGTAATGCAGGAGACCTGTTTTCGATCCCTGAGTTGGGAAGATCCCCTGGAGAAGGGAAAGGCTACCCACTCCAGTATTCTGGGCTGGAGAATTCCATGGACTGTATAGTCCATGGGGTCGCAAAGAGTCAGACACAACTGAGTGACTTTCACTTCACTCCCTTAGGATTGACTGGTTTGATCTCCTTGCTGTCCAAGGGACTCTCAAGCATCTTCTCTAGTGCCAGAATTCAAAAGAATCAATTCTTCAGCTCTCAGCCTTCTTTATGATCCAACTCTCACCAGAGGAGTTGGCAAACCACCTAAACCAACCCTACAACCTAACCCCTGGACACACCCCTACCCTCACCCCATATAAGGAACAAACTTGCCCCCCTTAGTCAGCAGTTCAGCAAGGGAACCTGTTACTTATTCCCAGTCCCCCATAATGCAGGAGGAGCCCCAGTAAAGCCTTGCTGGAAAAAAAATGGAAGAACATCTCCCTTCTATTACCCCAATACAGAGTGAAACACAAATGTTTCTAGCAACTCTATTCACAATAGCCAAAATGTGGAAACAAACATTAATCCACTGATGAAGGGATACATAAAGCTAGTATTTCCACATAACACAATACTATTCAACCATGAAGGAAATGAAGTACTGATACCTGTTAAAATGTGAATGAACCTTGAAAACATTAAGCTAAATGAAAAAGCCGAAACAATCACTTCATGTATGATGCCATTTATATGAGATTTCCAGAATTGATCAATTCATCTGAAAAATAACAGCCAAAAACATAGTCATGGTTGTCGGGAGTGAATTGGAGGCGAGAACTGGGGACTGACATCTTAATGGCATGGAGTTTTTTATGGGGTGATGAAAATGTTTCAGAATAGATAGAATTGATGGTTACACAACATGATTGTACTAACTACCATTGAAGTGTACACCTTAAAATTGTTATGGTTAAATTTAAGATATGTGAATTTACCTAAAAGAGAGAGAGAGAGCAAAGGTAGCACAGACAGCCACTGGCCAGAGAGAACAGAACTTTATTTTGGTCTCACTGGTTTTAAAGGATAAAATCAGAGAGGGGAGGGGGAAATTTTGAAGTCACACAGGAAAATAGCATTGAGGGATGAACTAGCCATTTCAATTCAAGGGGGGAGGAGGAGGGCAGGGGTGAGCAGAGTAAATGAGACAGGAGGGGATACAGGGAACCTGGTGCTGCTGCTGCTGCCCTGGGTAAGCTTGGGTCTAAATCTTGTCCTCCTTTGGGGCTTCAGTTATCCAGACTGTGCTAGTGGGGTGGTAACACTAATATATTGCAGGTATTTCTTGACCCTGAAATATCCTCAGTCAACAATACAGGCTATCTGGGGATGAGTGGTGACTACAGCAGGCTGGATGATGGAGAGACCACAGAAGGGACTTTCCATAGGAGAGAGTGAGCAGGGAGGAGTCAGGAACCTGCACACGTTAATTCTGGACAGAGAGGGGGGGTGCATGCAAGGACTCAGAGGGGATCTGAGCCTCTTCTTGCCTTCCCCCTCCCCTATGGAGCAGGAAGCTGACCTGGAACACAAGGGGCAGTCTCCCCAGCCCATTCACCCTTGGCATGAGGTCAATGTCCTCAGTGGCCTTGGGAGACCCCAAAGAGAAGTTCTGCAGCAAGGAGGTCAAGATGAGGAAGAGCCGGGAGCAGGCCAAACTCTCACCCAGACAGAGGCATTTTCCTGCGGATGTAAGGGAAAGGGTGTCAGTGAGGGGAGCCCTGCAGAGCACTTGCAGGCCCCACCCCAAAAGTCTAAGGATATTTGCGTGCTCATTTACATAGATTTACATGTCAAGTACTTCTGATTCTACGCTGGTGGTGGTTAGTTGCTAAGTTGTGTACAGCTCTTCACAACCCCACAGTCCTCTCTCCATGGGATTTTCCAGGAAGAATACTGGAGTGGGTTGCCATTTCCTCCTCCAGAGGGTCTTCCCAGAGATGGGTAGAGGGGAGCTGAAACCTCTGGCCCATCCTGATATAGGTGGGGACTTAGCTGATCAAATACAGACCTACTTCTAATCAGTTGGATACATGGTCTTTGCTGTAAGCTTCTGAGTGTCTGCACTCTTCTGGTCACTTCGACCCTCCTCCCAGCCCCCTGGTCCTGCCCACCATCAGCAGGCAACAGAGTCAGCCTCCCAGACCCAATCCCCACACCCCAATCCGTGGAGGTACTGTCTAGTCATGCCCACATCATGCTTGATAGAGATTTTAAATAACACCCTGCCCACCTCTGCACCCATTTTTCTGACTCTCATGACCACTCCTTACATCATCCTGCCACGTGGGGTCAACTATCACCAATGGGTCCATCTAGGTGGAACCCTGAATATCCTCGACCAACTTCAGCACAGGCTGTGTCCACTGGAGTAACCAAGAGAGGGACCAGCATGTTCCTGGGTTGAGCAAGGGTTTCAACTGCATCTTGTTGACCCGCAGTCTCATGGGAAGGAAAGGAGCCCAGAGAGCAGCCTTGTGTGTGTGGCAAAGTTCATTACTGTTCATTCATTCAGTATTCACAGTACATCTCTTGGTGCATAAACTTCTCTGCCACATTGAACTTGGCTGGGATTTTCTTTATCTGGTGAAATGAGGTCTAAACTTAGGCATGTCATGCATTTTTCCCTGTTTCTTCATATGTCAGGAGAGAGTACCCATTAGCCTTCATTTCTACATGACTGTTAAGGTCAGGGGTGGGCATGTTGCATGAACAGGAAAATAATAACCTTTTAATTTTAAGTTGTTGAGATGTTCAGACTGTTTATCACAGCTTAGCCCCACCCTGACCTCCACAGAACATGACTTCCTACCGCGCCTTGAGCAAGTAACCTGCCCACTCCCACAGCCTCTCTTGCTCTGCTTCTACAACAGAGAATGATTCAACACTGAGACATCGATTATTTTTTAATCAATCAAAGGAGGAAGACAATTTGATCCTCTTGACAAGAGCTGAAAAGATTATTGAGACTACTCAGTGAAATATCTTGGTTAAAAATTTTAAAAGAATTTACTGTAAAATATGGAGGAAACAAATTTCCTTAGTGTGATTTACAGTTGAGAAAAATATATGGTAGAGTAGCCATAAAATATCTGGAATAGGCAATAGCCAGCATTCAGCTTCATAGAGAAAATAAAATTATTTTCCTTAAAGTTAGGACATGGACAAGATTGCTCACTATCAGTGCTATTGCTTCACATGATTCCAGAAGTGCTAGTCCTTGATATTAGGGAAAACATGACATGTGACTTTAACATAAGAAACAATTAAGTCAAAACATCATCATTTACAGCTGCTAACATCAGTTATTAGGAAAATCCAAGAGAATAAATGAAACATTGTTAGGTATAAAAGTAATATAGGGAATTTGTTCAATTATGACAGAAATACATGCCCCAAAAGATGAGTGGACTTCTGACATACTTGGTAAAGCAATTTGAAATGACTTTAGAAGAGTGCTCTGGACCGAAACCTGTCCTCCCAAAATTTATATGTTGCAGTCCTAATGCCCACGGTGGTATTTTAAGAAGGAATCTGGGAGGTAATTAGGTTTAAATTAGCTCATTAGGGTGGGGTCTCCCTGAGAGGAGAGTGTTCTTAGAAGACGAAGTGAGACCATGGTCCCTAGGCTGCATGTGAGTCCACAGCAAGATAGCGGCCATGTGCAAACCAGGAGGAGAGACCTCACAAGAACCTGACCATGCTGGCTCCCTGATTGCAGACTTGTGGCTTCCAGAACTGTGAGAAAATAAATTTCTTTTGTTTAAGCCACCCAGTCTATGGCATTTTGTTACTGCAGCCCACAGTTGAGCTGACAAAGAGGTCCTACAAACAATAGCCACAATCTTCTCCTGTGTTTCTTAGGAATAAATTTAGCAAAAAATATGCAAAATCTACTTTTAAAAAAGCTCAAGATGCCACCAGTGGTACAAGGACTAAATGAACACACTATCTTTGATCTAGGACATATCAAAAATGGGCTTCAGGTGGTGCTCGTGGTAAAGAATCCGTCTGCCGAAGCAGTCGTGGAACCGCCTCCGGAGCCGGTGCAGGGCCAGGCCGCGGGGCCCGGGTGCGAGCAGAGGCTGGGGTCCGAGCGGGCGGCCGCGGGCACAAGAGCCCCGGGGACCCCCGAGGACCCGGCGGATGCCCCGCCGCCGCCAGGGCTCCCCGCCAAGGCAGGGCAGTGCGCCTTGGGTCGAGAGGAGGTTCAGCAGATCCTTCAGGAGCGGAATGAGCTCAAAGCCAACGTGTTCCTGCTGAAGGAGGAGCTGGCCTACTTCCAGCGGGAGCTGCTCACAGACCACCGGGTCCCTGGGCTTCTGCTTGAAGCCATGAAGGTAGGTGTCAAGAAGCAGCGGAAGAAGATCAAGGCCAAAATGTTAGGGACTCCAGAGGAAGCTGAGAGCAGTGACAATGAGGATGGCTCATGGCTCCTGCTCTCCAGTGATAAGGGAGACCATTCTGAATCCCCAGCCCCTGAGTCCAGAATAAGGAGTTTCTTTGGCCAGTGGTATCGGGGTGAAGCAGAGGCCCCTGGGACTGAGACCAGCAGTGTGGCTCCCAGTCAGCTACAGGGAGGAGAGGAGACCCCGCAGCCACCCCACCTAGAGCCAGTGGGCAGCCCAACAGCCCCCGACTCCTGACGGGTCCTGCTGTGCTCTCAGTGAACATCTTTGTCTGGGGTCTCAGCTGCCCCAGAGACCTGACTTTGGAATCTGTCTGTGATTGGATCTGTGACCTCAAATGAGGACTGGGCTTCCTCCTTCCTTGCCCTTCCCAGGCTCTTCTCTAATCCTGGTCCGAGCTGGGGTCTGATGGGAGCTCAGCCTACTTTCCTTCCTATCGGTTCAGTTCGGTTGCTCAGTGGTGTCCGACTCTTTGCGACCCCATGGACTACAGCGCACCAGGCCTCCCTGTCCATCCGGGAGTTTGCTCAAACTCATGTCCATGGAGTTGGTGGTGCCATCCAGCCATCTCATCCTCTTCTTCTCCTACCTTCAGTCTTCCCCGGCATCGGGGTCTTTTCCACTGAGTCAGTTCTTCCCATCAGGTGGCCAAAGTGTTGGAGTTTCGGCTTCAGCCTCGGTCCTTCCAATGAATATTCAGGACTGATTTCCCTTGGGATGGACTGGTTGGATCTCCTTGCAGTCCAGGGGACTCTAGGGAGTCTTCTCTAACACCACAGTTCAAAAGCATCAATTCTTTTTTTTTTTTTCAGTTCTACCACTTTATTGCTACCAACCCATCTCCCTCCACCCTCGTGCACACATGCTCAGTCATGTAACCCCATGGACTGCAGCCCGCCAGGCTCCTCTGTCCATGGACTTTTCCAGGCAAGAATACTGGAGTGGGTTGCCATTTCCTTCTCCAAAAAGCATCAGTTCTTTATAGTCCAGCTCTCACATCCATGTATGACTACTGGAGAGACCATGGCTTTGACTAGATGGACCTTTGTTGGCAAAGTGGTGTCTCTGTTTTTTAATATGCTGTCCTTCCTATACCTCTCTGCCAAGCCTCGGGGGCCAGATAAAAGTGCTGCTTCTCTGAGTTTGTTTCCCCATCCGCGACACGGAGAGCTGACTGCCCCCTCCCCCCAGGTGTTTGTACAGATGGCCTGAGCTATTGGAATAAAGCAACTGCCCATGATACCAAAAAAAAAAAAAAAAACCAAAAAAAAAAAAAAAGAATCCGTCTGCCAATGCAGGAAACATAAGAGACACCTGTTAGATCCCTGGGTCCTGGGTCGGGAAGATCTGGAGAATGGCATGGCAATCCACTCTGGTCTTCTTGCCTGGAGAATCCCATGGACAGAGGAGCCTTGCAGGCTACAGTCCATAGGGTTGCAAGAGTCAGACATGATTTAGCGACTAAACCATTACTATCAAAAATGGAGATTTGGCAAAGCATTAGAATCAAAATACAAATTTAGGTTAATCCAAGTAGAATCCCAGTGGGATATTTTGGGACTTTGACAAAATAATTCTAAGATACACTCAAGAAAAATAAAATGTGTTACAAAAAATAAAGGAAGAGTAATGTCCCCTGGAAAATATTAAAATATATGTATAGGTATAATATTAATAATTCAAAGAATTATATAGCTGAAAAAGACAGATTAGAGAATCAGTGTGGATATGGATTATTACAAAAAAAAAAAAAAAACAAACCAACCCAAAACAGAAATAGATCTGAGGAGAATAGCCCCTTCACATATGATGAATTTCAAGTCAGTGGCTAAAACTGAATTATTTCATAAGTGATGATAACAGAATAACCCTAGGAATGCATATTGAATCAGGGTTAACCTAGGACTGAATAATCCTTACATTTCTGTGCCGTAAGTGTCTCATATCTCACTCTAGTCTTACTTGTATTTTTAAATATGAAATCAGCTAACAAGAAACAAATTAAGGAATTTTCGTTCTTTTTCTTCCTTTCTGTTCTCTTCCTTTCTTGTTGCTTTTAATTAAGTTACCTACCTATTATCTATTTACCTATCCACCACCTACCTTTGTGTGTGAGCAAATATTAATAAAACCATTAAAGGACATCCTCTGTAGTACTAATAATAGGTCAGGTTTAGTGGTGAATTACAATTTTCACTTTTACTTCATACTTCATTTTTTGTATAAAAATGAGAGAAATGTCTTTATTTAATTTTGAAAGAAAAATTGTAAATTGTAATGTAAAAACATTCCCCATTCTTGCCACATAACAGGTGCTCAATAATACTGGGTCATTTATTTGTCTCTGGGTGCAAGTATGTTTTTCTGTATCTCAGTTTATCTCTGTCACTGACTGAGTCTCTGTTTTCCTTCCCCATCACACCTCATCCCTATCCTCCCCCCTCACACTATTCTTATCTCTGAAGATGTCTTGCTTTCTTTTTCCTTTAGACTCCTTATCTTTTCCCAAACTGTTCACACAGGGTTTGGAGTTGGATCAAGAGAGAGAGTCACATACAGAGTGGGAGTGAGCAGACATTCCCATGGGGGAGAAAGAGCATGACTTACTTATGGAGAATGGAATGAAGACTTGTGGCTTCTTGGACTTGCCCTGCGCATCCAGGAAGTGGCCAGGGTATAAGGCATCTGGCTTCTCAAAGCGGCGTGGGTCATGGAGGGCAGAGCTCAGGATGGGGTACACATTAATGCCCTAAGAGGACATCAAAGACAAATGGGCCCAAATGGCCATCAACAAAGAGTGGCTGAATCCTCAGCAGATAAGGAGCTTCAGCTACTGTGTGGCTCTACAGTTGGTGGCAGGAATGTTGAAATAATTCTGCCCTACTTGGTCAATAGTGTCCCATCCCTCCAGGTATCCTCACCAACCACCCTGATTCCTCATCCCCAAGACCCCTGGGTCTTCTTTATCATCTGTCGACTGAAAGGTTCACATCTGACTCAACAGAGCCCTATAAGAAGCTGACTCTAGGACTGGGGCCCGAATATAATTGGATAGATGCTGGTCATTGGGCAAATTGATACATTATATCAACTTGATACACCAATATCAGGTGTATCTAGAGGCACCTGATCACCTAGATATCTAGGTGATACACCTAGAAACACCAATACACAGCAACATAATCAAGGACAAAGATAAGAGTTAGAACATAGGCATTGACCTGAAAAATATATCTACAAAGTACGGTTATATTTCAAAATGAAAGCCACACACACAAATTGCAAATTGTATTGACATGGACATAAAGACCAGAGGTGAAGGTTACATGAATGCTGGACACATAAATTGCACAGTAACAGATGCAGTAGGGACCAATCATTGTGTATATAGGTATATATAAACATATGGGTTCATATAAAGGAGAGATTATAACACAGATTATAAAACCAGTCAACTGTATAGCAAGTTTCAATAAGTACATGGTACTTTTTTCAGCAAACATAACATCTTGTGAAGGTTAAAAAAAAAACACAACACAGCAAAAGGGAGAGGACTTTTCTATTTCTAAAATCTCCATCCCTCCCACAAAAATCTGGAAATAAGAATTCTTCTTATAGTCATGAACCAGACATGAACCATAAGACTGGAGGTGACCAACACCTTCCAACCAACATTCTGTGGCCCTTCTGGTCTCGCCTTTCGGAGATAATGTCCCCGGAAGTGAGTGTCCCTGATGACAGAGTGGAGTAGGCCAAGTGGGACAGAGTCACTGAATCTCTGAATCTCATGGATGATGGCATCTGGATAAGGCATATTTGGCTGATCTTCCAGTGCTGGGAGATGGTGTGCACCAATTACTCTGTCGATTTCTGCCTGGACTTCCTCTGAGAATAGTTAGGGTGTGAGGAGGGTATGTCGATAAATATCCCTAACAGTGGACTCAACCAAGTGACCTAAAAATGACCTGCTGACTGATGGGAGGATCTTGTAAATTCTTTACTAAAGATGGTAGGCTACCATTCCTTCTTAATGAAAAAGCATCAAAAAGGAAGTTAGAGGCTTCTTTGAGTGAAGACTTGTGTAATGTTTCCACTCTTGTTACAACATGAGGATAACTTGGATAAAGATGGGTGGGTGGAAATTCATTCAACACTTCAGGATGTAATTTTTTCTTTTCAGCTAAAAATGAGTTGCAGGTAAAACTGGTGTCTTCTCTTTTTGTCCCACTCACATGCTATGTAATTTTATATACGTCATTCCCCACTCTGGCCTTAAATTCATTCTTGTGAAATAACGGTGTCTGACTAGATGAGAGCATCTCCAAGTCTGATCTACAGACCACTAACTTGAATGGAGGGGCTCTTTAATTAGCTGTAAATGGGCAGTATACTTAATAAAAGCAAAAAGTCAAGTTTTTTTTTTTTATCAAACTCAAAGAGACAACCTCAAAGAGTAGCTGTCAAGAACCATGTACTTTCGTAGACTGGCAAAATCCACTTCAAATGCTTTGTGTTTTATTGTAAGTCCCAATACCGGTGATTTTTTTATTTTTCAGACTACTCAGGACAAAAGTTATCTGTCTTAGTCTATCAGACGACCACCTTCCCATATGGCCTCAGGGACACTCACCCCTCCATCGTCCCCACCTCCCATAAGCGCAGCTCACTTAAAGACATCGGGAATCTTAAGAAGGAGTAGAAACCCATAGCTGAGAGTGGCGCTGGAGGTCTCTGTGCCAGCAATGAACAGTGAGAGCACCGTGTTAAGATTTTTCTGGTAAAAGTCACTCTCAGGATCTGAGCGCTCCTAGAGACAGGGATGGATGCCTCTTAATGTCTCGCCTTGTGCAGATTTCACTTTTCAGAGTCTTCTTCCCTCTCTAACAGCACCATCTTCCTTTGTGCCCGTCATTCTTTTTCCTGATCTGTTTTTCTCTAGCCAAGGCCAATAAGATACTAAAAGGGTGAGCTCTGGAGCCAAAGCTCTGGATTTCAAACTCAGGTCCTACCATGTATTAACTGTGTGTCTTTGTGCAAGAAATACAAATTCTATGTGCTTAGTTCATCATGTGGGTTGTCGTGATATAATGTATAATAAGCTCAATGGGCTTCCCTAGTAGCTCAGATGGTTAAAAAAAAAAAAAAAAAAAAAAAATCTGCCTGCAATGCGGGAGACCCAGGTTTGATACCTGGGTCAGGAAGATCCTCTGCAGAAAGAAATGGCAACCCACTCCAGTATTCTTGTCTGGAGAATTCCAATCTGAGGAGCCTGGCAGGCTACAGTCCATGGGATCACAGAGTTGGACACAACTCAACGACTAACACTTTTACTTTCAAGTTCAATGAATGTGGAGTTTAAATTGTTGATATTGTTGTTCTTGTGTTGTTGTTTTTCTGTCTTTGGGTGTCATCCACTCCTGTTTGGCCCTTGCAGCTGACATTCCAGGGATGCGAATAAAGACATTTTACAACTGGTATGGCACTTGCTAAGCTTCCCTGGTAGCTCAGCTGGTAAAGAATCTGCCTGCAATGCAGGAGACCCCACTTGGATTCCTGGGTAAGGAAGATTCCCTGGAGAAGGGATAGGCTCCCCACTCCAGTATTCTTGGACTTTCACGGTGGCTCAGTCAGTAAAGAATCCGCCTGCAATGCTGGAGACCTGGGTTGGGAAGATTCCCTCTGGAGGAGGGCATGGCATCCCACTCCAGTATTTTAGCTTGGAGAATCCCCATGGACAGAGGAGCCTGGTGGGCTGCTCCTTGGAGTCACAAAGAGTCGGACACGACTGAGCCACAAAACACAGCACAGCACATGGCACGTGCCCCATACCAATCAGAACAGATATTGGCCTGCACCAATCAGAACAAACGTTGGCCTGCACCAATCAGAACAGACGTTGGCCTGCACCAATCAGAACAGACATTGGCCTGCACCAATCAGAACAGACATTGGCCTGCACCAATCAGAATAGACATTGGTCTCTATCAATCTGAATATACGCGGAGCCTGACTAATCAGAACAGACTTGACTCCGTCAGAACAGGGGAAGAAGTGAGCTGTGTCTCAGAGAAAGCTTACTGGACACATGTTAACTGCTTAATTACCATCTCTTTAAAGGCTGCTGGGAGGAAGGCTTGGGGAGGCATAGGAAAAAATAGTGGGGGACTGTGGATCTTGGCTTTCTTGCTAATCCTTAAGGAAATATTTCAACATTTAAAAAACATGTAGTCACACCCAAAGATATTAGTTTAATGTCAATACGGTTTCCATCACTCCGTTTCCCACCCCCAACGCCCATCCGGGGCAGGCCTTGCCTTGTCCATGCGAAGCAGGAAGGAATCAATGAAGTCCTTAGGGCCACTGGGATCCAGCATCCTCTGGTGCCTCTCCATGTTCTCAGTGATAAAATCTTTCACTTCTTGAAGCATGCTGTACAAGCGGGTGTGTGTGCTAGGAAAGTGTTTCAAGATGCCCGGGAAGATTTCAAACACCTACAGGGCAGCAGACAAGGCACAGAACCCATTGCATTCACTGGGCTGGTTCTGTGAGTGTTGATGTTCTGAGCTACACACGTAGCAACATCCAAAGGCAATTATTTACCCTGCAGACTTGGAGGGTGTGCCTCCCACCTGAACACACACACACACACACACACAGAGTGCTGCATGGACCTCTGCATCCAGCTCCAGTCACTGTCTCATCTGCTGAGGTTTCTTCTCTCGAAGCCCATCCTGTCCAAGGCCTGATTCTGACACCGAAACTGACGGATGACTTCACCTGGGAGGGGTCAGGAGTTGGAGTGAGCACATAAAACTAATCTCTCAATGTCTTCTGCCTTTGGTGATCAGGACAGAAAGCACCTGACCTCTTCCCAGGGTCTACCCACCCTGATTCCTGGCCCACCATGGAATCTTTAGCCTCACCTTGGTATAGAAGGAGCTGATAATGACAGAGCCCTCATTCATTAAATGTAGGAGCTGTAATAATTGAGGGTCCTGGTAAGTGCTCGCTGAAAACGATGGAGGAGATGATGTTCACAGTGATGGAGTTAAAGAGGAAGTAGGGATCCAGGTAGGCCCCTGAGGAGGAGAGGTCTGTCATGGGGGTCCCCTGCATTGCCTTTCTGGGAGACTGACCTGACTGGTGCCAGCCTAGCTTGTTTGATGGTTTTCCTCCATTTTTCTTTGCTTTCATTGTTCCTCTCGGTCTCCCCTTTTCTCTTCAGGAATGTCCACATCTGTGTCTCTTGTTGTTTTTCTTGCTGTCTGTCTTGGGTTGACTTTCTCTGGTCTTATCTTTGACTCTTTATTTCAGACTCACCCCTTCTTTGTTCTCTCTCCATCTCCCCATCTACCTTTATGACCTCTCTCCTTGACCTCACTGACATTCTGTGTTCCTCTGACTCTATGTCTCTCTTTTCCTTTATCTTTGTACGGCTTTTTCTTGCAGTTTCTGCTCCTGGGTTCATTTTGCCAGTGTCCTCAGTATCTCTGTCTTTTGTTTTCTCTCTGTCTCTTGTCTCTGGTGCTTCTGGCTGCTTTCTCTGCCTGTTTCTCTGTGTCTCTGCTAGTCTCACTTCGTCTCTCTCTCTCTCTCTACCATTGTCTGTTTTTCTGTCTATGTCCCCTTCTCTCTATTCCTGAACCTGTCTCTGCATCTCTCTCTCTCTTCCCTGTCTCCATCTCATCCCCACCTCCACCCAGCCCACACTCACCTTGGGATTTCTGAAGCTCCTCCACCAGGCACTGAGGTTCCTCCTTGAGTCATTCCTCAATACTCCACTTCCCCATCCCAAAGTCCTTCATGGTGGTCACAGAGAATTTCTGTAGAACCTTCTAAGACTTTCCACTGGCAAAATCCACACCTGATGGTGGGGCGTGGAGGAAAGGTTTTGAAGGCACATGGGATGGTCCCTCCTCCCTTCCATAATCCTCACCCTCGTCCCCCACTCATCTGTTCCCTGAAAGACAGGGTCAGTGATGGCGATGTGCCCTCGGCCAGAGAATGCCTCGGCCTGATCCACCAGGGCCTCCCTCATTGCCTCGTACCCCCACAGGATGACAACAGGCCAAAACCCCAGGTAGAAGATAAAGACATCCCCGTATTTCTCCCACAGCTGTGGGGGCACAGTCCAGGTCTCACTCACTGACTCAAGAGAAGGATCTCCACCTCACCCCTGGGTCACACCTCCCAGTTAGCCTACCCTGAAGGCTGCAGCCCCGTCAGGGAAGAGCAGAGACTGGAACTCTGTGGTCTCCTCCTAGCCTCACATATATCACCTGACCCCAAGCATCCTCCTCTCTTGGCTTTTCTAAGATTCCTCCCAGCTTTGCTTTTAAGAATTACAGAGACTCCCACATCCAAGCTATAGAATCTCTCCTCTCCAACCCACACAGGACCACAGCTCAAAGTCTCAAGTCTATCAGAATCTCTCTCTCCAAAGGAAACCTTCCTACGCTATTGGTGTAGCTGCTATGATGCAGCCAATATAGAGAATAGAGTGGATGTTCTTAAAAAGTACTAAAAATAGAGTTTCCATATGACCCAGCCATCCCTCTCCTATGCATATGTCTGGAGAAAAACCATTATTCAAAAAGATACATGCACCCCAGTGTTTATTGTAGCACTATTTACAATAGCCAGGACATGGAAGCAACCTAAATGTCCACCAATAGAGAAGTGGATAAAAAGGATACGGTACATATATACAATGGACAGTTACTCAGCCATAAAAGAGAATGAAATAATGCCATTTGCACTGACACAGATGAACCTGGGATTGTCAAACTGAGTGAAGTAAGGCAGATAGAAAAGGCAAATATATGGTATCACATATATGTGGAATCTAAAAAAAAATGGTACCAAAAAACCTATCTAGAAACAGTAATTGAGTCACAGATGTAGAAAGCAAACTTATGGTTACCTAGAGGGAAAGTGGGGGAGGATAACTTGGGAGACTGGTTTGACATATACTCAGGATTATATGCAAAATAGGTAACTGATAAGAGCTTACTGCGTAACAGAGAATTCTTCTACTCAGTTCTCTGCAATGACCAGTATGGGAATGGAGTCTAAAGGAGAATGGATATACATATATGTGTGTGTGTGGCTGATTCACTGTGCTGTGCACCAAAAACCAGCATGCCATTAGAAACCAAATATACTCCAGTAAAAAATTAACTAAAATTGTGAAACAGAAATAGTCACAAATACAAAAAGAAAACTTACAGTAACCAAGGGTAAAAGAAGGGAGATTGGGATTAACATATATACATTAATATATATAAAATAAATAACTGATAAGAACTTACCATACAGCACAGGGGACTCGTCTCAATACTCTATAGTGACTTATATGAGAAAAGAATCTTAAAAAGAGTGTGTGTGTGCTAGTCACTCAGTCATGTCCAACTATTTGTGATCCCATGAACTGTAGCCCACCAGGCTCTCTGTCTGTGGGATTTTTCAGGCAAGAATACTGGAGTGGATTACCATTCCCTTCTCCAGGGGATCTCCCAACCCAGAGATTGAACCTGGGTTCCCGTATTGCAGGCAGATTCTTTATTGTCTGAGCCATTAGGGAAGACCATAAAAAAAGTGGATATATCTATATGCATCATTGATTCACTTTGCTATACAGCAGAAACTAACAAAACATTCTAAATCAACTATACTCCAATATAAAGTGAATTAGAAAAATAATGCAGGGCTTCCCTATGGTACAATGGATAAGAATCCTCCTGCCACTGCAGGGGACACAGGTTTGATCCCTGGCCCGGGAGGATTCCACATGCTGCAGAGCAGCTAAGTCCATGTACCACAACTACTGAAGTCCGTGTGCCTAGAGCCTGTTCTCCTGAACAAGAGGAGCCACCACATTGCGAAGCCCACACGCCTCAGCTAGAGAGTAGCCCCTGCTCTCTGAAACTAAAGAGAGCCCACAAGCAGCCTCAGAGACTCAGCTCGACCAAAAATAAAAAATTTTTAAAAAAAGAAACCCTTAAGGAGCAACTCTTTCACTGCACCTTCCAAAGTACTAATGATCATTATCTATCCTTACTTTGAAAACTACTTTTTGAAAACCCATTAGGCACTTGTTATTAAACTGTACTGGGAACTGTGTTAAAAGTCTTTTTTTTAAAAAGGAAAAGATTCTTGCACCCTAATGTTGATTGCAGCACTATTCACAATAAGGAAGAAACAGAAGCAATGTATGTGTCCATTGACAGAGGCTTGGATAAGAAGATATGGTGTACGTATACAGTGAAATATTACTTAGCCATAAAAAAGAACAAAGTAATGCCATTTGCAGCAACATGGATGGACCTAGATAATCAAACGAAGTGAAGTAAGAAAGAGAACAAGTATCTTATGATGTTGTTAATATGTGGAATACAATTTTTTAAAATGATACAGATGAACTTATTTCCAAAACAGAAACAGAGTCACAGATGTAAAAATCAAATTTATGGTTACTGAAGAGAAAACATAAGGCAGGGAGGCGGGACAGGATAAATTAGGAGTTTGGGATTAACATACACACCCATCTATGTATTAATATAAAACAGATAATCAACAAGGACCTCTATATAGCAGGGAACTCTACTCAATATTATGTAATAACCTATATGGGCAAAGAATTTGAAAAGAATGAATATATGTATATGTTTAATTGAATCACTTCTCTGTACATCTGAAACTAACACAAGAGTATAAATCAACTATACTCCAATAAACTATTTTAATTTAAAAAAAAAAGGTACTTCTCTCTTCACTCAACCCATCCTCCACTCCTTCTCATAGGAATTCTGGCAGCTTCTCTGTTGCATATCTAGGGCCAGATCATAGCTGGAAGAAGACAGTTCCCAAGGGAGTCTGGGAAATCCCATCCAAATTTGACCCGCCTCCCCCAGCTCCCTTGCTAACTGGGAGCTGTTTCCCTTTCACCCACTTCTTGCTTTCCACCCCCTGGTGCCCTTTCCATCTCACTGCCTGCAATGACTTGAGTAAATCTTTGGGGTTCATCTGCAAACATTTTCCAGGAAGGGTAGAGGCTGGAGTTCAGGGGTGAGGTGGCCCTGGGAGGCAGGGCAGTCCCAGAGGATCAGGAGGCCAATGAAAAGAATGAGGAGCAGGATGGCAGAGAGAGCCATGGTCCATGCCTGCCTTTCATCTGACGTTCCTCTAAAAATGTAGGTGTCTCTGTTCTTTGTTATTTTGCCCGATGGGTGTGGAGGTTGTGCCAGGATCCTGCCCTGGCAGAGCTCCTGTTAACTCTCCAGAGACAAGAGAGAGCCCGAAATTTGCAGGGGTTGCAGAGGCCACAAAGTTTTATCATCTCAGCAGATCCCAAGCCAGCTCCCCACAGGTCCCTGATGGGCTAGAGTTGTCTTGGTGGGCGATGCCATTGAACAGAGAGCACATCCTCCAAGGAAGAGGAATGGTATCAGATGAAGGAACTTGTGGAGGCTGCACTTAGTGTGGTGGCCTTGCAAGGGCGACTCTCAGACATTTTATCAGTGAGTGGCATCGCAACTAAGAGATTAAGATTAGCAGGCCAGCAGAAGTGGGCGTCCTGTGCCCACTGGGGACAGGGGTTTGTCTGCACATCTGTGGAGAGTGAGGTGTAGAGGAGGAGACGGGGTCTGATGGAAGACCTAACTCCATGTGGTCTGGGCTTAGGGGTTCATTGCTTTGTTCATTCATCCAGCAGCAAATATTTTAGATACCTGTCACCTACCACACACTGCCTCAGATGCTGATGGTAGAGTATTAAACAAGACAATAGGTTTTCCCTCAAGGAACAGGCATTGAGATGAAGCAGTTCTCATCTTCTGGAATGATCTCCAGTGACCTGACAATCAATGAGTCATATATAAGCTGGCAGGGATCACCACTGGACCCAGGGATGTCAGGTTTCTGATGTTTATTTGCCACTCGGGGCATTGGAGGGGGGATGTCAGGGAATCCAAGACCCCTGTATAGAGCCACACAACTCAGGGCCATGGGCCGAGGTCCTTCATGGGAGGAGGGAGGCAGGAGAAGCAGGAAGATAAATAAGGAGGACCACTCTGTGTAACCCACAGTCTACAACATGGATGTACCTCAAAAGCATCACTCTACGTGAAAGAATCCAGACATGAAAGAACACACATTGTATGATCCGTTTATATGAAATGTGCAGAATAACAAATCCATGGAGACATCAAGCATTTGGTTTTGCCAGGGGCTGAGCACAAGGGAAAATGCGGAAGGTCTAATAAGGGTATCAGGTTTTCTTCTGGCTGATGAAAATGTTTGAAACTAGATAGTGCTGGTGATGGCCAGGATTGTGAATGAACTAAGTGCTACCTCAGTATACACTTGAGACTGGTTAGTTACAAGATATGATCTTCATCTTCATCTTCACTTTAAAATCTATCTTGGGGACATAAAGAGCTGTGTGAAGAGTTTGGGTTCAAGAGCCAGGGACCCAGAGTGTGAATCTTGCTTCTCCACTCACTAGCCAGGTCACCTCAGACCATGCTGGCCATTGCATGGCCTCTGTTTACTCATCTGTACAATGGGCATGATCATAGTACTCACTGCATAGGGCTACTGGAAGGACTCAGGTGAGCTCATGGATGCACAGATCATGGAGCCCAAGGTGTGGGGAAAGGGAGGCTGTGGTTATTTTCAAGAGGGGACTAGTCACTTGGGTAAGCTCTGGCCTCAAAAGCAGAAAGGCTGAGAGATACTGAGGCAAGTTTTCATTCTTTGCTTCATTTATTCAACCAAGTATATACATATACATATGCATGTACATATATATACATAGACATATATACACATATTTATGTATATATGTATACATCACTTGTAGAAATCTATTAATAGGTGAAAGGAGACACCTCGTTGAGTTTAAAAGAGCTGCAGAAGGACGGAAGGAAGTGAGATGCAGATGGGACTTTCCCAAGGAGGTGGCATCCATGGAGGGGAGGGATACTGGCTTACAGCACAGCCTGGTCAGAGTTAGGAAGACACAGAGAGAGTTCGGGGGCCATTCTCAGCAGAGGTGGGGACACACATGACCCTGGTATCCTTGATCGCCTTCCCTCAGCCTCTTTGGCGGGGCAGAAACTGGATCTGGTAGCTGGGGGGCACTTTGCCTACCCCACTCTCCCGGGGAGTAAGGTCAATGTCGTCAGGGGCCACAGGGGTGGCCACGGAGAAGTTCTGGAGGATGGTGGTGAAGAAGAGGAATAATTCGGTGCGGGCGATGCCTTCGCCGAGACAGATGCGCTTCCCTGTGGGGACAGAAAAAAGGTTCACAATGTGGACACAAGGCACAGAATTTTGGATCACGGTGTGCACCGGGAGTGGATGCATACACTTTGCCTCTTCACTAACCAAAGCCAAACTGTGTCTCTTTGTGACTTGTCTGATGCATTATCTTCAAACTCTGATAAAATGTTTGGCTCATAGTGGTGGTCAACAGATTTAATACCTGTGTGTAGAGAGGTATAATTGTCCCCCTTACAGGGTTGTGCCTTTGGGATGTGATCTTGGTTCTCAAGCCCCCTCTAGGATTGGTGTGAAGATGAGATGAGTTAATACAGGTAAAGCAACTGGCACAGATAAACTGGTCAATGAACAAAGACCTGTCTTTGATTGTCCTCAAGAGGTCATGGCACCTGCACTCTGGAATGCGGGCCCAGCTTACCTATGGAGAAGGGCATAAAAGCGTCATTTTTCTTCACCGCCCCACTGGCATCCAGAAAGTGGTTGGGGTTGAAGTCATCTGGTTTCTCAAAGTAATGCGAGTCGTGGAGAGCAGAGCTCAGGATGGGATAGACTTCTGTGCCCTGAGGGAGGGTTACAAGATTGAAAGATATCTCCATTTCCTCCCCCAACCCACTCCTACACATCATGAGCCAAGAGTGAGTGATAAAACCAAAAAGAGGTCAAGGTTGGGAGATGAAAGGGAACCCAGGAGAACCACATGAGGGAGATATGGCAGCCCAGTGAGGTGCTGTACCTTGGGGAGGATGTACCCTCGGAAATGAGTGTCTTTAGTGACCATGTGGGGCACGCCAATGGGGATGAGGTCCGAAAATCTCTGAATCTCAAGGATGACTGCGTCCGTGTATGGCATTTGGGCTCTGTCATCCAGGGCTGGAGGGCGATGTGAGCCAATCACCTGGTCGATCTCCTTGTGGATTTTCTCTGCACAGAAGCATGGGACGAGTGAACCTCATAATAGAGACATTTCACCAGGAACACTGCTTTCTATGTTGGAACACAGTTCAATGTTCTGTGAACATTGGTCCATTCATTTCCAGGCCAATAAGCCTGGAAAACCCATAGGAAATGGGTAGATCATTGACACCCCTCTGAGTAACCAGCTTGGGGTGGGAGGAGAAATGGGAAAACTACAAGAATTTTCACTCTTTAATATCTAACGAACATTATGGATTCTCTCCCAACATACACATGCAAACACACACACACATGTGAACCCCAGTTTTGCTCAGAATTTCAGACTAAGAACTCAAGGCTATGAACCTATCAAAGTTCCTCCTCTAAGATGAGCAGAAAATGAACTAATATTTATCGTGTGTATATTATAGATCAGGCATTGTGCGAGGTCCTCAGGAATAGAATAGTAAAACACATCAGTGGATTAACCCATGAACAACTGGAGAAATAAATGAGCACATCAATCATTTGATCAATTAGTGGATCAATTCATGAGCGGCTGCTGCTGCTGTTGCTGCTAAGTCGCTTCAGTCGTGTCCGACTCTGTGCGACCTCATAGATGACAGCCCACCAGGCTCCTCTGTCCCTGGGATTCTCCAGGCTAGAATACTGGAGTGGGTTGCCATTTCCTTCTCCAATGAATGCATGCATGCTAAGTCACTTCAGTCGTGTCTGACTCTGTGCGACCCCACAGATGACAGCCCACCAGGCTCCGCTGTCCGCAGGATTCTCCAGGCAAGAATACTGCAGTGGGTTGCCATTTCCTTCTCCAATTCATGAATGGAAAGACTGGTAAATGGAAGAATGCTAATGAATGGATGTATTCTTAAATTATCAAAGAGTAATTTATTACTAAATGATCCATAGACAAATATAAATGAACTTGATGAACCAATAACTCATATGAATGGTTGGATGGCTAAATTTATGGAAGAACTTGTGAGCGAATACATTAAAGGAACAGGTAAACAGAGGAATAAATGGGTGGTTGGGTGGATTGAATGATAGATATATAAATCAAGGGTGAATAAATGAGTGTATTATTAAATAAATAAATGAAAAGAGAGATGGATGAAGGATGAAGTGAAAAACGAGCAGTGGAAGGATTAAAGTATATAACCTAGTTTTAGAAAAACAGATGGATGCATGAATAAATGAAGAAACAGATGAATCAGTGAAAAACACTACATTCAATGAACTACTGTTTCGAACGATCAATAGATGAATCAGTTTGTCCAAATAAAGCATGGATGTATATATCCTAGATGAATCAGAGATGAAAGAATCTGAGTGCACAGGTTAATTGATGAGTTGAAAGGACAGATGGATAAATGAGTGGGTCGATATTTAAGTGATAGAAGAAACAGTGGGAAAACAGATTGACAGATTTTGTTTTTGTGGCCATGCTGCACTACTTACCGTATCTTAGTTTCCTGACCAAGGATTGAACCCAGGGCCATGGTAGTGAAAGTACTGAGTCCTAACCACTGGACCTCCTGGGAACTCCGCAGATTGACAGATTCTTCATTCATCCATCCACCAACAGGCCTGGTTTATTTGAGTAGATCATTCAAAACCTGCACTGCTCAGAGGACTTCCCTGGTGGTCCAGTGGTTAAGGCTGCTCACTGCCACAGCATGGGGTGCAAAGCCATGCCTGATCAGGGGCCAAGTGAAACAGAAAAACAAAAACAACCTAAGGCTCCTGGTGTAAGAGGGGAAAACTGCCTCTCGCCTTCACCAAAGACCTCTAGCCCCATTTCTGGACCTGCAGAGGGGTCAGAAGCCCCTCCCAGTGTCCGTCCCCAGCCTGCCCACCTGCAATGTGCGGGTACTTGAGCATGAGCAGGAACCCGTAACGGAGCGTGGTGCTGGTTGTCTCCGTGCCAGCAAAGAAGAGCGACAGAACAGACATGATGAGGTTCCGATGATCGAACTGGCTTTGGGGGTCGGACTTATCCTGAATCCAGACGGGTGGGGTTCACATCAGGGGAGGCCGGGGGCCTGCTGCCCACACCTCTTCTCTCCGGGTCCCTCCACCTGTTTCTGGTCCTTTCCCCTTTCCTCTATGCTCTGTGTGTCCCACGGTCTCTCTATCTCGGTCTCAATCTCCCTTTGCTCTGTCTTGCTCTGTTTCAATCATCTTTCATCTCTTTGGTGTGTTTGTCCCCCTTCCTCTCCCAGTCTCTCTGCCTCTGTGACTCTTTTCACCAGCTGCTGCATTTCCCCCCTTGTCCTGTATTTCCCATACCTCTGTCTCCTCCCTGCAAATCCCCCCTCTTTCCTCTCTCCCTCTTCTCCCTTCCAAATCTCCCTTCCTCCCCTCCCTTCCACCCACTGCTCTAGTCCTTTCCCCTCCCTTTTCACTCTACATCTTTTGGTCTCCTCCCTTCCACCCCATTGCCTCTTCCAAATCCTACTTTTTCCATGCGGAGCAGGTAGCAGTCAATGAAATCCCGGGGGGCATTGGGGTCGAGGGTATCACGGTGCTTCTCCACACTGCGGCCAATGAAGACGTTGATTTCCTGCAGGTTTTTGTAGATTTGCCTGTGTGAGCCAGGAAAGTACTTCAGGAAGCTGGGGTAGAGCTCGAACAGCTGCAGGAGAGAAGGGACTGTGAGGCCCTTGCAGGGTTGAGCTAGCGGGTCACAGGGAGGGACAGTCCTTCTGCCCAGTACCCTCACAGGGGATCTCTGTTCTCCTGTCACTCTCTCCATCTCTCTGCCTCTCTGGAGTGTCTTGGTCTCCCTGTCTCTGTCTCTCTCTCCATCTCTCTGTCTCTGTCTCCCTCTGTCTCTCTCTCCATCTCTCTGTCTCTGTCTCCCTCTGTCTCTCTCTCCACCTCTCAGGCTCTGTCTCCCTTCGGCTCTCACTCTGTATCTGAGCCTCTCACTCACTGCTTCTGTGTGTCTTTTGTGTAAGAGATCACATTTTCTCTTTCTGCATCTTTGCCCCTCTTCTTGTGTCTTCTTGTTAGTCTCTGGCCCACCCGTCTCTCTCTTCTTCCACCTCTCCTCATCTCCATGGGTCTCCTGCTGGTCTACACTCTGCCCTGTCCCTGCCTATCCCAGCCAGATTCTCTCTTCTACTCAAACCTCTCTCTGCCTCTTTCCTCCTGTTGCATCATCCTTGCTGTGTGAGGCGTTGATAACACGATGCCTACAAAAAATGAATCTGCTGACTGTCTGGGAGCATATGTCTATTTCTTTGCCTAATGAGAAATATAACTTCTAACTTGTTGCCAACAACTGCAAAAAATGCAGCATAGTATAAACTATGATGTGGAATTCCTCCTTCACATGTCCTTCAAGAGATAACATGGTTAACTGTTTGGCAGAACTCCTTCCAGACTTTTCCCCTCTCTGTGGTTCTCTGTGAGAGAAGAAAATTGAAACCCCTTGTTGGACTTGTGCAAGTACTCATCTGAACCACTTTCCAGATTTTCCAGGCCTGACTCTCCACTAGGAGGTCATGGGAATTTGGATTTGTGATATTCATTCCTGTGACTCTGACCTGCACTCTCGGTTGAGAGCAACAGCCAGGCAGACCTTCCTGAAGTTTCACTTTTCAACTGAACATACAATAGGGGTGGGGCTTCCCTGGTGGCTCTGAAGGTAAAGAATCTGTCTGCAATGCCAGGGGTCCAGAAGATCTCCTGGAGGAGGAAACGGCAACCCCTTCCAGCATTTGTGCCTGGAGAACTGCATGGACAGAGGAGGAGCCTGGCTGGCTACAATCCCTGCGATCACAAAGAGTCAGACACAACTGAGGGACCAACACTTTCACTTTTTGCAATAGGGGTATTTCTAGGTTAATTGAGAAAGACACACTTTATCTTTTTGTTTGAAGAGAGGAGCAGGTTCATGTGTGTGTCTTTGATTCCTCTTTCTGTTTCTCCCTCCTCCATCACTCCCCTTTCTTCCTCTTTCTCTCTCAGTCCTTGTCTCACCATCTCTCCCTTCCCCCAGGCCTCTGTGTCCCTGTCTCTCTCTCTCTCTCTCTCTGTTGTCTTTGTCCCTCTTCTGGCTGGAAGCTGCATTTCTGGTTCCCAAAAGCAAATCACCCCTCTCCCATGCCTGGATGTCACCCGAGCTCTGCCCTCCCAGACCTGGCTGGACAGAGAGCTGATGAGCAGGAACGATTGGAAGAACAAGTCCAGCAGCCTCAGGAACTCAGGATCTCTGTAGTCAAAGCGTTTTCCAAAGACAATGGAGCAGATGATGTTGGCGGTGATGGAGTGGAAGTAGAAGACGGGATCCTGGAGGGCTCCTAGTGGGAAAGGGGTGGGTCGCAGGACAAAGACTCTAGTGCCAGGTGAGCTGTCTCTGTGTGACTCTCCTCTATCACTCAGTCACAAAAAAAAAAAAAAAAAAGCCTCATCACAGCCAACTAGCTAGCCTGGAAGTTGTGCAGGCCCTATTCTAAGCACTTCACATATTATTTTATTAAATTCTCATCTCAGTCCTGTGAAGAAGGTGTGGACCACATGTTCAATCAATTGCAGGTGCCATTGACAAAGCTCTGTTCTCCTGGTCCCTTACCTGTCCGCTCCCCCCCCCCCCATCTTTTTCATCCACCCCTAGAGCTCTCTGGTCCTCTGGGAACTGCTCTGCGCTTGATTGTTTGTCTGGATGTGCCAAGCTCACCCCAGGCAGAGGGAGGGCGGCTGTGCACCCAGGAGAGTGTCAGGTCAGTGCGGCCTCTCCCTGGGTCTCTCCTGTCCACTGTCTCTTTTTCCGTTGCACAACCTTTCCTGAGCCTGCCTGTCTCTCTCCAATCTTCATGCCTCAGTTTCTCCCTGCCATTGTTCCTTCCTGCCTCTCTGAGTCTCTTCTCGTTTTGCCTCGATCCCTCCATCTCTGTCTCTTTCTTCCTCTCTGTGTCTCCATCTGAATCACTCTGTCTCCTCTTGTCTTATTCTGAGTTCTTCCATCCTTATACCTCTATAGCTGCCCGTGGCTATGCCTCTTCCTCCCAGCCTCTCCATTTATGTCTCAAAATCTCTTAAGAAAGCATCTTGTCACCTCTCTGTCTCAGACAAGACATTTCTGAGGAATCCTGAAGCCCCCAGAAGTGCCCACCTGACTTTCTAAGAGCAGAAAACCCCGACTGCCCCCCTTGCTCACTGCCAGTTGTTCATCCAAAGAAAGGAAAACACAGTTTGTTCATTTTTTTGAAATTCTGTTTTCTCTTTTTTTCTCTTTACTTTCTTTTTATTATAATCACATTTTGGCCCTTGACAGATACAGTCAAATCACGAACTGTTTCCCTTGAACACAGGCAACGTTTGCCTGAGTCGTCTTTGAGCTCCTCTTGACACTCCACTGCTATATCGCTCCTGCCCCTCGCATTTCTCACCTACCCTCCTCTGCCCCATCTCTTTGCCCCTCTCTTGGTCCCTGCTCCTCTGCTGGCCTCTCAAGTTCTGTCTCCTCTTTGTCTCGACATCTCTCTCTCTCTGCCCACCTGTACCCTCTGTCTTTGGGCTACTGTGATCACACAGCTTACCCGTGTTCCTCTCCTGCCCACACCCGCCCCAGGGCTCACCCTGGGATTTCCGCAGCTCCTCCACCAAACACTGAGCCTCCTCCTGAATCCGCTCCTCCACGCTCCGCTTTCCCATCCCGAAGTCCCTCATGGTGGCCAGAGAGAACCGCCGAAGGGCCTTCCAACGTTCCCCGTTGGCAAAGACAACACCTAGGGTTTAGGAGAGGCTTGGGTGGCAGAGGAATGTTCAAGGAGTCTCCGGGTCCCGCTCCACCCCTTATCTTCCCTTCTCAGACTCACCCTCCCCCATCCCCATCCTCATCCCCTGTGTCCCCTCCCGGTGGCCCTGAGGCCCTTACCGTATCCCTGGAAAACTGGGTCAACAACGGCGATCTTCGCTCGCCCAGAGAAGGCCTCGGCCTGGTCCACCAGGGCCTCCCGAATGGCCTCTGTCCCCCATATGATGACCACTGGCCTTGGTCCCAGGTACACCGTGAAGACATCCCCATATTTCTGTTGGAACTGCCAAGCACACCCACAGCCAGGGCTGCTGTTAGTCAGCATGCACCGCTGTCCCCATCTCCATTTTTAAACCAGGAAAACACTTGTGTGTGTGTGTTAGTCGCTCAGTTGTGTCTGACTCTTTGCGACCCCATAGATTGTAGCCCGCCGGACTTCTCGTTCCATGGAAGTCTCCAGGCAAGGATACTGGAGTGGGTTGCCATCCCCTTCTCCAGGGGATCTTCCCAAATGAGGATTTAAACCTGGGTCTCCTGTATTACAAGCAAACTCTTTACCATCCAAGCCACCAGGGAAGCCCTAAAACACTTACATATAGATTGGTAATCAAACACTTACATATAGATTGATAACTACCCACTGACAGAAAACCTTACACCCCAGCCTGCCGTTTTGTTTCCCAGAACCCAGCAACAAAAAGATTAACCCGTGACCCAGCCCAGTCCACACTGGTTGGCTTGGTTGGTGTCTTAAGCAGTGTGTGTGTGTGCTAAGTCACTTCAGTCGTGTCCAACTCTTTACGATCTAATGGACCGTAGTCTGCCAGGCTCCTGTATGCATAGGATTCTCCAGGCAAGAAGACTGGTGTGGGTTGCCATCCCCTCCTCCAGGGGATCTTTCTGACCCAGGGATCAAACCAACAACTCTGACATCTTCTGCATTGGCAGGTGGGTTCTTTACCACTGTCACCACCTGGAAAGCACCCTAAGAAGCACAGATGCTTAAATATTTCTATTAAGAATTTCACCCCAGCCCAGGTGATATTAGTTGAGTCTGGTTAGATCACTGGCATCTCAATTGAAAAATCATCCTTTTTGGAACTTCCGTGGTGGTCCACTGCCTCAGACTCTGAGCTCCCAATGCAGGGGCCCATATTCAACCCCTGCTCAGGGAACTAGATCCCACATGCCGCAACTAAGCATTTGCATTGCACAGTGAAGAGCAACTAATACCTAGCACAGGAAAAATAAATAAATAAAATATATTTCTAAAAAACTATCTTGTGACCCACATTCAACCCCCACCTGCCTCCTGGCAATTTCCCCAGAGATCCAACCACCTACTTGGGAGGCATGAAGCTAAAGTGATAGCCTTCTGGGGGTTATCATGAAATTTGAAAAATCATAAAATCAAGTTTTGCCACTGGGGCAACAGCTCAACAGTATTTATTGAAGTTGGAGGCATCAATACAAAGTAACTCAGCCACTTCATTCCCAGAAATACACTCCACTAAAATGCATACATGTGCTCAGCAAAATAAAAAGCAAGGAGATTCATAGATGCATTATAATAAAATACTCTGCAACATAGGGAATAAACAACTAGTGATGAATTCATAATGTGGGCTAATATGCAGCCATGGTAAAAAAACAAACCACTGCTACATCCAAAAATAAGAATAAAACTCACAGATGTAATGTTGAGTGAAAGCAACCAGATCCAGAAGAGCTCATAAGTCATAATTCTATTTATATGAAATTCAGAAACAGATAACAGGAACATATGGTGTGATAATAATAGGAGGTGATGACTGGAAGGGGGACTTAAGGAGGTTTCTGGGCATGAGCCAAGTTGTTACATATCTGTATGTCAACTCCATTAGTATGTTCCTTTGAAAAAATTCACTGAACTGAGCACTTAGGATTTGTGTACTTTACCCTAAAGGTTAAACTTCAATTACATGTTGACTTACAGAAGAAGAAAGACAAACACCATATGATATCACTTATACGTGGAATCTAAAGTATGATACATCAGGGAACGAAGATTCTGCATGCTGCACAACGTGGCCAAAGAAATAATAATTAAATTAAGGTAACACAGTGTAAAAAAATTAATTTAAAAAGTGACACAAATGAAACAAATATGATACAAATTAACATACCTAAGAAACAGAAACAGAATCGCGGACATAGAGAAGAGACAGGTTGTTGTCAACGGGAAGACATGGGGATGGAGTGGGAGACTGGGCATAGCAGATGTAAGCTTTTAGACATGGAAAGGATAGACAATGAAGTCCTATTGTGTAGCACAGGAAACTACATTCAATATCCTGAGATAAACCATGATGGAAAAGAAGATTTTTTAAAAAGAATGCATATATATGTACAACGGAATCACTTTTCTGTACAGCAAAAATCAGCAAAACTTGGTAAATCAACGATACCGCAATTTCAAAACTTGATTAAAAAGTGGACTTAAAATTATAAGAAGGTTAAGTTTATTGAAAACTCTCTCACCGTGATCTCTGCAAACCCTCTTTGCTGGTCTCCTTACTGCCTTTCCTGTGCTACACACAATACTTTCACTACACACCCCACCCTATCTTGAAACCAGAGCTACCTCATTAAAATGTACATTAATTAATATACCTAACCTGTTTCAAACCATCCAGCACTCCGACTACCCTGAGGCTGAGACCTGAAGTTTCCCCATGGTGGACAGAGCCCTACACGATGTTGCCCCATCACCCCTCTGACATCTGCACCCACTCACACAGACCCTGCGATCACACAGCTCCAGGCTCCCTGTGGTTCCCCAAACATGCTGAGCTTGCTCCTGCTTCTGAGTTCTGCCACTGACACCTGTTGCTCATTGATGCCATCCACAGGCATCTTTCAGGGTGTCTGATCAGCAACAAGGTAAGATGGAACCTTTCCTTCACGACTCATTCTAAAGTAGCTTCCAGTAGCTCCTGTCACTTTTGTAAACAATTATTTATTTTTAATTAGAGGATAATGACTTTACAGCATTATGTTGGTTTCTGCCATATGTCAACATGAATCAGTCGTAGGTATACCTACGTCCCCTCCCTCTTGAACCTCCCTCCCACCTCCCACCCCATCCCACTGCTCCAGATTGTCACAGAACACTGGTTTCTGGCTCCCACCACTCTTGAAAATATCACCTTGTTTGATTTTAATCATAGGTCTTACCAACCTAATGTTTCCTCCTCTGTTTGTGTACCCTGTCTAATGCCACATCATAATGCCTAGAATGTTTCCTGGCACACAGAAGGTGCCCAGTATGTTACCATTGAATGAATGAATAGATCGAGTAACTTCTTTTAATGAGCACTTACTGTATACCAAGCTCTAGACACTATCTAGTACTCCCAAGTCTCTTATGAGGCAGGCATTCTTATCATCACGACCTCATCTTGCTGAAGAGAAGCTAAGATTCAATGAGTAAGAGTTGAATCTGGAACACAAACCCTCATCCATCTGACTCCAGAATGATTTGAAAGTAAATCATGACACCTACTAACCTATGACCTCTCTTTCCCTCCCTCTCTCTATCTCTCTCAACCTCTCTCTATCTCTCCAAAGACACAATGAGAATGGAGGATCATGGGGAATTCCCTGGTGGTCCAGTGGTTGGAATTCCAAGCCCCCAGGGTAGGGGGCACAAGTTCAATCCCTGGTTGCGGAATTAAGATCCCACATGCCCCGTGGCACGACAGGAAAAAAAGAGGATCACAGACACACAGAGGATCCTTGCAAGAGCTATAGAAGAGATTTAGGGGGTCTGTAACTAGCAAAAAGTTATGCCAAATGCATGTGAATATTTACAGATGAGGGTATCCACTGTGCCTTAAACTCCCAAAGGATTTAGTGATCCCCAAGTTGTCAGGAGACCCAGGAGAAGGTGTTGTGATCCCTGGGTTGGGAAGATCCCCTGGAGTAGAACATGGCAACCCACACCAGTATTCTTGCCTGGAGAATGTCATGGACAGAGCAGCCTCCCAGGCTACAGTCCATGGGGTCACAAAGAGTCGGACATAACTCAGTGTGCATGTGATAACAACAAATAAAATAACAAATTATTAGGCAGCTTCCATCTATGAAGGAGATGAAAAGGCCTCCATGCTGGACTCGCACATCCCATCTCTGAAGTCCCAGGGTGTAACTACGGCCCAGTGCCTTCCCCGGGCTGACCTCACTCTCTATTTCTCTAAGGTGAGGATGACTCCTCTTCTAGCCCACAAGGTGTTGTAACCAAGGCCTAATGAATTCACTACACAATACAGATAAATCTTAGCCACTTAATTCTGAGTGAAGAAACTAAGTCCAGGTATTTCCACCAAAGTCCATAGTGTCCACCCTTGTGATGAAAACTAAATAATACGCACTCAGGGCCTCCACATCTGTGACAAAACACTCTCCCTTAAAATCAAGGGTGGTCCAGGGGTTAAAAACCCACTTTCCTATGCAGGGGACACAGGTTTGAACCCTGGTCGGGGAACTAAGATCCCACATGCCACAAAAAACTTAACCAGACTGCCACAACTAGAGAGCTCTCGAGTCACAACTACTGAGCCTGCGCGCTCTAGAGCCCATGCCCTACAAGTGAAGCTGGCACATCACAACTAGAGGAAGTTCACACAACACAGCAAAGGACCAGCAGAGCTCAAAAAAATAAAACCACACAAGACAGATCACAAGCCCGAGACTCGGGATCGTGGTCCCTGCAGGGGCTGGGGGGAGGGGACAGAGCCCTGGGGCTGCTGGGGTTACTGTCGAGTGTTCCCTGAGCCTGACCTGCTGGGCAGCGGGCTCGCGGGTGCAGATGACATGGTGCGTGTGCTCGGTTGCTCAGTCATGTCTGACACCTTGCAGCCCCATGGACTGTAGCCCCCCAGCCTCCTCTGTTCATGGAATTTTCCAGGCAAGACTACTGGAGTGGGTTGCCATTTCCTACTCCAAGGGATATTCCCGACCAAGGATTCGAACCCACTGACAGGCAGATTCTTTATCATTGCACCACCTGGGAAGCACATGGATTCCATTATTGATGCATAAAGAGATCATCCATCATGAAATCATGAGCCGTGATACAGGGCCTAGTAAACACTCCAGGGTCAGCTACTCATTGCACATTAATGTTAACCATTGGTAAGAACTTTGGACCTGGTCTCCTCTGTTCCACCCTCCTCCTCCCTTTTGTCTGGCACTGGCTGGGGTCAATCTTTCACAGCTTTTGTTGGCCTTTCCTTCTCTTGCCCTGCGGCAGGCAGGGACTCGGGAGAGGGGGACAGAGGAGCAGGGATTTCTATACCCCCGGCTCACACCCAGATACCACTTCTCGCCCACCCGCCCTCTCCAGGGACACTGCCCACACACTTCCAACTGAGCAAGGGACGCCCCTGACTGCCTGACTGCCATCCACCACACTTCAGCTCCACATCCCTTCCTCCCGGAACTTCCCACAGCCCACACTTGAGCCTGGAAGGATGCCTCACATTTCCTGATGAATGGTCCCCGAGGACGGAGGCAAGGAGCCACCCTCAGACCCTGCACATCTGAGTCTCACCCTCAGGAAGGATTTGAGCAGGCCTTTTCTGTCCATCTGCAGAAGGTTCCCCAGGAAGGGCAGGGGACGGGGGCCAGGTGGGAGGCGGCCATGGGCCTTTGGGTGGCCTCTGGCCAGGAGGACCCAGAGTCCGATGAGCAGAGCAAGGAGAAGGAGCACGCTGAGCTCCATGGCCGCTGTCTGACGGTCTCCCAACCTGCTGGACTTCTGGCTGAACCTTTTATGCTAAGCCTGCCTCCACACCCAGTTATGTAACATCACCCATAACTTGGCATCCTCTGAGAGTGTGAACTCAGAACAGAAGAAGCACATACTTCCTGCTCCCACAGTCAGCTGACCTGCTCCCCTGATACCTCTACAGTCCCGCTCCCCCCAGATGCTGGCAGAGACACCTCGGTAGCCATAACAAGGAGCCCATGAGTCTGTTGACTTTTGTGGGTATGGGGAGCACCCGTTGTCTCCTGGCTTTAGCTGTGTCCGTGGGTTTGTGTTTAATACTTTTGTGCATACTTTCTTGCATGTGTGTGCTTGCGTGATTCTTACACATGAAAGAGGGCTTGTGTTTATGTGAACATGCCCATGTCTATTTCTGCACATGAGTGTGAGTGTGCTTACGCATATGTCTCTGCAAGTATGTAGATCTATGTATTTATGTGGTGTCTCACACGTGAAGTTGTGTTGTGTTTTCGTGGTGGTGGTGGTGGGATGGGTCTGTGTGTGAGTCTGTGTGTGCGTGTGTGTGTGTGTGTGTGTGTGTGTGTGTGCTCGCGCATCAGACAGTCCCTGTCACTACAGAGCTTGCAGACACTCAGCATTTATGTCTCCAGCCCCACCTCCTTTGCCCTCCCTCCTGTGAGAGTCACAGATGGGAGAGGCAGGAGAAACGAAACAATCGGGGTGAGAGACACAGCGCTGGGGTCTTCAGATCTCTGATGCCCTGAGTTTTCTCCCTGCCTCCTGCTCCATCTTCACAGCTGCCGGACTTTCCTCCATCCCCCAATGACAATCCGTGTGTGTGTGTCTCCCTCCTGCTATCTCTCTGGGTCTCTGTGTCTGTTTCACTCCTTAAATTCTGAGCTCCAGGAGCAGAGACTGTGTGCAGTTAGATCAATGTCCACTCAGCTGGCCTGTCTCCAGCCTCCCCTGCGCTGTTGGCAGCTCAATTTGTACTTACCAAATATGCTAATGATTCTGTCTCTGTCCACGTGTCGTGGCCTGAGTCTGGTTTTCCACCTCCCTCTGTCTCTCCTCTTTAGAAGGAGGGTGGCAGTCTCTTTCTTGCAATGTTACACAAACCTCTTGAGGACCCAAAACTCTGATCTCAGCAGTTGAGTAAGATTCCTCCAACCCAGTGTCCCTTGATCTCTTGAAGGGGTGGGACCTGTACTTTCCTGACCTTGGAGAGAGGCCACCATGAACTTTCCTTAACCCAGGCCCTGGGATCCACTGTGCTGTGTGAACTGGCACTGAACTTGGATCTTATTCCAGGCCCAGGAATCACCGATGGGGAGACATGAAGTGCTTTACACAGAGGAAATCACCAAATCCTCACTCAGTTAATGGAGTGAATGACAGAGAGGTTAAGATCTTGCCCAAGGCCACACAGCCATCTAGAGGTAGCATCAGGAGTCAAGCCCAGACAGTCTAGCTCCAGAGTCTGTTCTTCCCACCTCTTGACTGGACTGCCTTTCTGAGAAAGATGCAGAGAGAGATAACAGACAAAGAGAAGCAAAAGGAAAAAGAAATGGAAAGGGTGAGAGGCAGAGAGGGCAGTAAGTTCTAAGGGAAAGAGTTCTCTGGGTGAGTAAGCAAGGGAGAAACTTGGGTAAACAAACTGCTTTCTTTCTTCCAGGACTTCTCTGAGCCCTTAGATTGCTAACTTGAGCTGTCAATCACTCATCAAGAGGGGAGGGGACTTGACAGGAGCTCCCAGTCTATTGGGAGGGCACATCACAATCTCTTGGGCAAGTGTCTGCTGCTCTTTGAGCTTCCGGTTTGCTCATCAGGAAAATGTGGGTGCCTACCCTATAGGATATCTATGACAATGAATATGAGACCCAATGTGCAGGGGGCCTGGGCCAAAGTAAGTGGTCTGTGAATGCACTGTGGACACAGAGAGAGACACAGAGACTCAGAGATCAAGAGTGAGGAAGGCAGAGAGACAGAGAGACCCAGAAAGAGAGACTTGAGACATGACTGAGAGAGACACCCAAGACAAGGGAATGGTGAGCCCTCAAAGGACACAGCAGACATTTACTCATTCATTCAATAAGCCATTATTGGGTGCCTACTGTGTGCCAGGCCCTGCTTTAGGCACTGGGCACACAGCAGTAACAAAATGTGAATATCTTCGCTCTCACAGAGCTAACATTCCAGCGGGAGGTTCAGATAACAATAAACGGTGATACATTCAGTGAATTCCCACAGTGACAGGTAACATACAGGCATCAAGCCCTGGGTTTTCCTTCTGGTTGTCTATCACCTGCACGCATTTCGTTTGATCAGCATCCACCTGTGCTGGGTACATGGTGGTTTGCTAATCACCCTGGGAATGGGACACGTTTTATTGTCAGGGAAAGAGGCACAAAGGTGGAAATGGTGATACCTGAGACCTGAGAGGACAGGTATGGCAAAGAGGCAGGCAGAGAGATGATGAGACACGAAGAGGGTGTTAGGTAGTTAGAATAGGGAAAAAGAGTCAAAAATGGCGGTGGCTAAAAGACCTGGAAGGAAAAGCCCGCAAAAATAGAACAAAGGAAGGTCCGAGGACCAGAGTGAGAACCTCAGGTAAAACAAACAATGCTCCTGCCTAAGCCCAATTTACATAAGGCAGGCCCAGGGACAGACAAACATATAAAAAGAGGAGCCAAAGCCCTCTTCTCCCCTTTTCTTCTCCCTCTCTCTCCCCCGCGCGATGGGGCGATCTTCTCTTCGCGTCTCTGAATCGACGTGCCCTCACGCCTCAAAGATGGATTTTCCTGCTATTATCTAAATAAATAGAGCTGTAACACTGAGCTGTAACACTGATTTATTTAAGAGCTATAACATGGTGTGCCCGAGACCTGAGAGCTATAACACAGTCTGTCCTCCGAGAGCTGTGACCCGCCAGGGGGCTTTAATGTCCGTCACTCCAAATTTTTGTTGTGACGAGACAAAGAGCCGAGGAACATACACTCGCGTGACATCTATGGTGCCATGACTCAGATAAAATGTGGCTGAAACAACCTCCACGGAAGAGGCCAAGCGCAGCAGGAGCCGAACTCAATGAAGCTCCCGCGGTACAAGTGGAACACGAAGAAAACCCAGCGCAGGGGAAGGCCCGTCGTGCTGGAAACCGGGGCAGCGAAAACCTAACTCAGCAGAAAGCCCACGCGGCTCAGCCTCAGATTCCATCAGACCTCCGGTTAAGGTAGGAGGTCCTCGCTCCTATGGCTGGAAGGACATGCCTAGCAATTACAATGTCTCGTTTCTCGTTTCCTTTAACCCCCAGCGAACAGGCAGGTGACAGTGGGCGCCAGAGAGGGACTCTGGAGAGGCTATTCTTCAGGATGTCCCAAAGGCACTCTCTGCTGAGCCCCAGTAGCTGTTACCCAAGCCGGTGGGGATTCTTCTGTCCCTACTCCTCTCTGTTCCAAGAATCAGGCCAATAAAAAACTGTGAGCACCGGTCAGATATCTAGCAAATTTTCCAGTAGGCTATGAAGGGGATTTCTTGGCACGTTTTTCCCACTACTTTTTCCTGTTTTCCTTCAGTTCTTTCTCCCGGGACTGGAGCCCGACCAAAACCCAAGATGCCCGGCTCAGGCTCTGAGGTCTTATTGCAAAAATTCAGTGAGAGACAAAGCGATAAGTGGGAGGTAGATTTGCTAAGATTCAGAGAGAAGCACCCATTCTACAGCGTACCGGCCTTGGAATGTGGCCTAAGTTTTGCCAGCGGGGCGAATTCATATGCTAATGAATGAGAAGATCATCCCAGCCATTGAAAAACCACTCACTCCTCCCTCTGTTGACAGTGATTTAGGGCTGTTCTGCCACCTCTGGATGTGTCTTTTGGCTTACAGATTGGGGATTAAAGTTTGTTCGACTGGACCCAACTGACTTGAATCGGTTTACGTTATGCTCTGGTGCTATGGCATTCTTCCAAAGGTTGTGCTCTGCCCCCCTTCCTTCTTGTTTCATGCTCCTTTCCTCAGTCCCATCGGGGCCCACAATGTTGCCTCTACAATCTACTAGAAAATAGCTGGCCTTGGGAGAGAAGAACTGTATAATATCCAACCTTAGTCCTGCTTAGCATTGGTCACACTGGAGATCTTGGGGACGCCCAAACTCCAGTCTGGGGTCCCAGGAGGTCATCACGCCTTAACCTGCCTAGGGATCTGGTCCTTGAAAGGTTGTCACGCCTCAGCCTTTCGGGGATCCACTAGTCCCAAGGGTCCCAGGAGGTTGTCACGCCTCGACCTGCCCGGGGATTCGATCTCTAGGAGGCTGTCACGCCTCAGTCTGCCTGGAGATCTGCATCCTGGCCCGGGGACGCCTGGTTCTCAGGTTGTGACAGTACTAGGTAGGATGAGCTTACATCATGGTATCTTCCCATCCACAGTGGACAAACTAGCAATGAGTTACAACCCCTTAATTCTACCCAGCACTGGTCATGCTGGAGACCTTGGGGACGCCCAAACTCCAGCCCGGGGGTCCCAGGAGGTCATCACGCCTTGACCTGCCTAGGGATCTGGTCCTTGAAAGGTTGTCACGTCTCAGCCTTTCGGGGATCCGCTAGTCCCAAGGGTCCCAGGAGGTCGTCACGCCTCGACCTGCCCGGGGATTCAATCTCTAGGAGGTTGTCACGCCTCAGCCTGCCTGGAGATCTGCATCTTGACCCGGGGACGCCTGGCTCTCAGGTTGCCACAGTACTGGGTAAGATAAGCTTCAAAAAGCCTGTTAGTGTTTTCTTTTTCTTTTCCTCCCTAACGTGAGTGTTTTTTAGATGTGAAATAACCAGTCCACTTCCTGGCAGACGCCCTTGAGATGCATCCTTGATAACTAGATGACCCTGAACATACTAGGGTCTTAAAGGAAGCCCAGAGGTATACAACAGGGCTTCACATGTCAAGCGATAGATACCCAGTAGGGGAAACTGCAGTCCCCTCCTCCGATTCTAACTGGAATTATAATGACCCTGAGCACATCTGGGAAAGAAATCATTTTCTAATCTGTATAAAGGCAAGACTGAAAGCAGCCCAGCAAAAAGTAATCAGCTATACCCGGGTCTCAGCAATAACTCAGGAGTACAATGAGAACCCCATTGCCTTTCTAGAAAGGCTAAAAGAGGCCCTCCAAAAGTTTACCAATTTGGACTTAGACTCTTACGAAGGACAGGTGATTTTAAAAGACAAATTCCTGTCCCAGTGTGCATCAGATATCAGAATTAAGTTATAACAGCTACAGCAACAGGACTCTGCTGCCTCTCTAGATGAGATGATCCAGATAGCCACCAATACCTTTTATAACAGAGAACAGGAGAAGGAGGCCAAGGCCCAGGAGAGGGAGAGAAGGAAAGAGACAAGGCATGCCCAGATGCTGGCCGCCCTCCAGGGAAGCCCTATGGCACACCCCGAGCCCTTGAATGACAAGGCACGAGGCAAATGCCTAATCTGTAGACAGGCGGGGCATTGGGCCAAAGAGTGTCCTAACTGTGACAAGTCTCCTAGAACAGCTTGCCACAAATGCCATCAACTGGGACATTGGGTGACACTCTGCCCTCGGGACCCAAGAGTCTCAAGGTCAAGCGCCAAGCATTCCCTCACGATGGTTCAAGAGGACTGAAGCAGCCCGCTCCAGCCAGCCCGCCTGTCACAGATAACCATCACGGGGCTGGAGCCAAGGGTGCAACTGGATGTGGCAGGTAGGTCCGAGAATTTCTTGGTTGACACAGGGGCTACCTACTCTGTCTTGATCTCCTACTCCTCCCAAACCTGTACCATTTTGGGTGCTACAGGAAAAGCAACTACTATAAGATTCACCCAAGCACTTCTTTGTTGCTGGGATGGACAAATATTTTCCCACCAGTTTCTGGTGGTCGCTGAGTGTCCTACTCCCTTAATGGGAAGAGACATACTCACTAAACTGGGGACCACCCTTGTGATGGGAAGCTTTTCAGCCCCTAGGGCCCTACAGCTTCTGATTACTACTGAGGAACTCATCACACCTCCAATAGAGAGAGAGCAAAGACTATGGGAGGACAAAATTAACCCCCAGGTGTGGGACAAAGGGATTCCTGGACGAGCCCACCAAGCTGAACCGGTCGTCATTGTCCTCCGAGATCCCACTCGGTTTCCTAACCGTAAACAATATCCTCTCAAAAGAGAGGCTCGGGAGGGACTACAGCCTTTAATAAATAAATTCCTTGCTTGTGGGCTATTGGTCCCCACCAGTTCTCCATGTAACACCCCAATACTCTCAATAAAGAAAAAGGATGGAACCTGGCGAATGGTTCAAGATCTCTGGATCATAAATGAAGCTGTAGTCCCCCTCCATCCCACAGTACCCAATCCCTATGTAATCTTGGGAGAAATCCCACCCAGTGCCAAGTGGTTTACAGTCTTGGATCTCAAAGATGCATTTTTTTTGCATTCCACTGGCTAAAGAATCCCAATATCTTTTTGCCTTTGAGTGGATGCCCCAGGAGAAAAACATCAACAGATGACTTGGACAGTATTACCTCAGGGGTTCAGAGACAGCCCCCACTTGTTTGGACAGGCCCTTAGCTGGGATCTCCTAGATCTAGACCTGGGACCTAATGGGAAAATATTACAATATGTAGATGACCTACTAATCTGCTCTCCAGATGAAAAAAGTGCCCAACAACATGCAATTCAGGTTCTAAACTTTTTGGCAGAAAGGGGATATACAGTCTCCCGTGCTAAGGCACAAATGGTCAAGACAAAGGTCATTTACCTGGGAGTTCAGATTACACATGGGTCCAGGAGGCTGTCCTCTGATCAGGTACAAGGAATCCTCCAGTTGCCCTCCACCACGACTCGAAAACAATTGTGAGCTTTCCTGGGGCTAACTGGGTACTGTAGAATCTGGATACCCAATTATGGTCTAATTGCCCAGCCCTTATATAAAAGCTTAAAGGGACGAGATGATTCAATCCCACTAATGTGGGGAACTCCTCAAAAGGAGGCAGAGGCTACACTAAAACAGGCCTTAACTCAGGCACCTGCCTTGAGGTTGTCAGATCCAAAAAAGGCATTCCAACTTTATGTCCATGAGAGAGGGGGAATAGCCTTGGGAGTGTTAACTCAAAGGTTGGGATCTGAGCCCCAGCCTGTAGCTTACTTATCCAAGAGACTTGATCCAACCGTCCAAGGCTGGCCCTCCTGTCTTCGAAATCTTGCAGCTATTGCAATCATGATAGAAGATGCACTAAAACTCTTCTTTGGGGGCAAACTATTTTTACCAACCACCAAATAAAACAACTCCTAAATGGGAGAGGCCATTTATGGATGTCTGATCAAAGAATTATCAGATATCAAGTAATATTGATGGAAAATCCAGGCCTCACTATATCCCCTTGTGAGGTTCTTAACCCAGCCACCCTCCTGCCTACCCCCGAAGGCTCTCTCCCCTTTCACTCCTTTCTAGAAACCTTGGGCCACTGGACAAAACCCCGAGAGGGATTGTCAGAAGATCCTCTGATCAATCCTGAAGAAATCTGGTACACTGACGGAAGCAGCTTTGTCTTGGAAAGAAAAAGAAGAGCTGGATATGCAGTAGTCTCCAATTTTGAGACCATAGTGGCTAAGCCTCTGCCACCAGGTACTTTAGCCCAATTAGCTGAGCTCATAGCCCTGACTCGAGCTTTAGAGCTGGGAAAAGGAAAAAGAATAGCCATTTATACTGACTCCAAGTATGCCTTTCTGGTGCCTCATGCACATGCAGCTATTTGGAAAGAAAGGGGCCATTTGACCACCCGAGGGTCCCCAATCAAATATGGTGATCAAATCCTTAGACTCTTAGAGGCAGTCCATCTGCCCACTGAGGTTTCAGTCTCCCACTGTAAAGGACACCAAAAAGGGAGCACTGAAGTGGCACGAGGGAACCAAGCAGCTGATCAGGCAGCTAAGAGAGCAGCGTTACAGAACCATGACCTAATAGGGATTGCCACCTTAGTTCCACAGACTAACTTGCCAGAAACTCCTTCATATACTGAAGGTGAAACTCTTAAAGCTAAGAGTGAGGGCTTTCAAGAAGATCATATGGGATGGTTCCAAAAAGAGGGGCTCCTTTTTCTGCCTGGGAACCTCCAATGGAAGTTGGTTAACTCCTTACATGCCACCATTTAGGAGAAAAGGCCCTCCAAAGATTACTAGAAAGGTCTTTCAGAGGAACAGGCTTCCAAACAACTATAAGACAAGTGGTCTCCTCTTGTCCCACTTGCCAATTAAACAGCCCGCAAGCAGCTAGAAGACCCCAGCTGGCCCAGCCCATCCAGCGACGTGGGGCTTATCCAGGAGAGGACTGGCAGATGAACTTCACCCAGATGCCAGTTTCTCAAGGGTATAAATACCTATTAGTCATGATAGACACATTCACAGGATGGATTGAAGGCTTTGCCACCCGGACTGAGAAGGCTGAGGAGGTAGTAAAAAGACTGCTCCATGAAATCATTCCAAGGTTTAGTCTGCCCAGGTCATTACAAAGTGACAATGGGACATCATTTACTTCTAAGATCACCCAAGGAATCTCTAAAGCATTGGGCATTACTTATTATCTCCATTGTGCCTGGAGGCCTCAGGAAAAGTAGAAAGAGCCAACCAATTCTTAAAATCAGCGATAAAAAGATAACCCAAGAGACCTCCCTGGGATGGAAGGAGGCTTTACCAATAGCTCTCCTCCGTACCCGTATTGCCCCTAAGGAACAGGTTGGTTTTAGTCCTTATGAGATGCTATATGGGAGACCTTTTGTTTATGTCAATGACCTCTTCCTAGATCCAGAGGTTCAGACCCTCCAGTCTTATACCATGGCCGTTGGGCAATTCCAACAGGATATACGCTTGTGGGGTATGAGCCAGGACCCAAAAGACTCTAAGGACTTGCCACTATATGCTCCAGGGACTCAAGTCCTAATTAAAGCCTAGAAAGACGGGTCCCCAAAGGCTCAACTCCAGCCCACATGGAAGGGCCCCTATCCTGTAATACTTTCTACTCCCACAGCGGTCAAGGTGCCAGGACATGACTCCTGGATTCACTACTCACGAGCCAAGCCGTGGAAGAAAACAGAAGAAGACACTCAATACACCTGTGAGCCGCTGGGAGATCTCAGATACCTATTCAAAACTACATATGAGTGCCCTTCTAATAAACAACCCAAAAATCTGGTCTCTAGGGATAAGATTTCTCAAGACAGCTCTAAAGGGCCAACACAGCTTGGCAAAAATAATACTCCAAAACAGACAGGACATAGTTCTTCTGATCTCTGAACAAGGAGGGACTTGAGCCATCCTGGCGATGTGAATTTAAAATTGGTTAATGCCCCTACTAGTCCTTGTTATGCCATACTGATGCTGCTAATGGTTGTTCCATGTACTGTCAATGGTCTAACCTGTCTTGTCTCTGCCCAGGTCAAGCTACGACATGCAGCACCAGTTCAACAAAGATAAAATTACAGTCAACCACAAAAAACATCACTCACCCTTAGATGGACACTGCTATAAGGACTCTGAGGCCTGAGACTAGCAAGAGGGGGAGGCCCAATGCCCCTCGCCATCCCAGTTCAGCAGGAAGTAGCTAGAGAGACATTGACGCCCCTATTCCCAAAGAATTGGGCCTCCCATCTCTTGAAGGGTGAATGTTAGGTAGTTAGAATAGGGAAAAAGAGTCAAAAATGGCGGTGGCTAAAAGACCTGGAAAGGAAAGCCCGCGAAAATAGAACAAAGGAAGGTCCGAGGACCAGAGTGAGAACCTCAGGTAAAACAAACAATGCTCCTGCCTAAGCCCAATTTACATAAGGCAGGCCCAGGGACAGACAAACATATAAAAAGAGGAGCCAAAGCCCTCTTCTCCCCCTTTTTTTTGCTCCCTCTCTCTCCCCCGCGCGATGGGGCGATCTTCTCTTCGCGTCTCTGAATCGACGTGCCCTCACGCCTCAAAGATGGATTTTCCTGCTATTATCTAAATAAATAGAGCTGTAACACTGAGCTGTAACACTGATTTATTTAAGAGCTATAACACGGTTTGTCCGAGACCTGAGAACTATAACACAGTCTGTCCTCCGAGAACTGTGGCCCGCCAGGGGCTTTAATGTCCGTCACTCCAAATTTTTGTTGTGACAAGACAAAGAGCCAAAGAACATACACTCGCGTGACAAGGGAAACCCAGAAACCCCGAGACAGACGGACAGAAGACAGACATGAACACAGGAGAAGTACAGGCACTTGTGTAGGGCCGTCCCCGGTGGCTCAGATGGTAAAGCATCTGCCTGCAGTGCGGGACCTGGGTTTGATCCCCGGGTCGGGAAGATGCCCTGGAGAAGGAAATGGCAACCCACTCCAGTACTCTTGCCTGGAGAAGCCCATGGATGGAGGAGCCTGGTGGGCCACAGTCCGGGGGGTCGCAACGCGTCGGACACGACTGGGCGGCTTCCCTGGCCCTGGTGGTTGTAGATGTCTAGTTGCTAAGTCATGTCCGACTGCCACCAGCACTGTCTGTGTGGTTCTCAGACCTGGCTGTGCCTCTCTGCCCTCACTGTCAAGTTTGGGGATAATGTCCAACCCCTTCCCCAGGGATGCTGTGAGTTCAGCATCACACCTACACTTGTCACACCCTGGTGGTCCAGTGGCTAAGACTCTGCGCTGCCAAACCAGGGGAACCAGGTTCCATCCCTGGCCAGGGAACGAGATCCCACATATCACAACTAATGATCCCCCACGCTGCAAGCTAAAGACTCTGCATGCCACCACTAACACCCAGCACAGACAAATAAATAAAAATTAGAAATATTTAAACAAGAGAAAAAGCAACTTGGGTAGATTCTAGCATGTATTAGCCATTACACACTTGTTTTCCTCGAAAGTCAATTGAAACATTGAGAGGTTTGCTCCAAATCCTCTTTTGCCCATTCACACCTGAAGGTGCACAATGGTTTCAGAATAATGCTTTTAACTGCATCCGGTTAAATTCCTTAAAGAAGTCAAGCACATGGGATGGCTGAGTCCTTTTGCTGTTCACCTGAAGTTATCACAACATCGTTGTTAATCGGCTGTGTGCGACGCTTAGTTGTTCACTCATGTCCGACTCTTTGCGACCCCAGGGACAGTAGCCCGCCAGGCTCCTCTGTTCATGGGGATTCTCCAGGGAAGAATACTGGAAAGGGTTGCCATGCCCTCCTGATTAGTTGTCTATACCCCAATACAAAATAAAGTTCAAAAGGGGGAAAAAAGGCAATTTTTAAGATATCTAGTATTCTTCGTATACCATTACAAAGGTTTTTTTTTTTTTTTAGCATAAATGAATGCCAAACCAGAAAAAGAAGAAGTCAATGACACAAAGTCACACATTGCACATGATTCCATTTCCATGAAATATCCAGAACTGGCAAATCTGTGGACACAGAAAGATCAGGTGTTGGCAGAGACTAGGGGAGGGGAGAATGGGATGTGCCTGCCTAATATACACAGGGTTTTCCTTTGGGGTGATGAGAAGGTTCTGGAACTAGACAGTGGTATGGTTTTACAGCATCGTGTGTGTACTTCATGCGCTCAATTGTGAAGGAGTCTTTTGGGCCTAGAAAAGAGAACAACAGTCTCAAAGGCCCATTGCTGAATCATCTAACTTCAGAGAAAACAAAACATAACTTTAGTTCCATCCTGATGCTCCAGGCCAGTTGCATCTATCTGGGACTTATCACCACCTGTCCGGAAACCTACCACCCCCTACACCCGCCCAGAAGACTTATCACCCCCTGCCCAACTACAAGTGTCATCTCAACAAAAGAATACTCAAAATATCCCGCCTGATTGACGTTTCCCTTATTGCTTCCACAAACCTCCCTATAAGTATGAGGCCTCCCTGATCCCTTTCAGCGCTCAACCTCGTCGTTAGGCCGACTGTCTCCCCTCCTTGCCTGAATAAAGTTAACCTACTTCTGTTGAGGTCGTCTTTCCTTTTCCACCTCGCCAGAACTATGTCCTACATTTTTGGTGCCGAAACCCGGGAAGGGGGCGAGGCACTCGTCTCACTCTCTCTCTCTCTCCCTCCCTCTCATTGTTTTCCCCTTTTCCCCGGAGTCTGGGAGTGCAAACATCCTCCAAGCTCACTTCTCCGCCAGGGCTCTTAAGTTCCCCTCGGGGACACCTAGTGCCTTCGTGAGCGGTGCAAGCCTTGTGCTAAGGCTTTATTGATGATTTGCGTACCCCCAGGCTTCGACTTTACCCCCCTTTTCTCTCTCTGACGACCTCCAGATTAGGGACCTCTTGCCATTCGACCGCTCTACATGCAACACTCCACTCAAGCCGGCCCCTAGATTAAGGTAAGATCCGATCTGGACGGAGTTCTAGAGGCGCCCTAGAATTCAGTCCTCTCCGGGTCCCAGGGACCCCTGGCCCAGGGCCACTCTGTAGGCGACGGTAGGGGACGCTCCACCTCGACACAGAGCTCTTTTCTCATAACTTCTATTGCGACTATGGGTGATGACTCGAGTTCCCAATAGGAGCCTCTGCTTGCCTTTCAATTATGGGGTCTGGCCAATCTGTCCTAAAAGATTCCCCTCTGGCCTGTGTTCTCAAAAATCTCAAACCACTCTCACTCACCGAACTCAAAGCTAACCGCTTAAAGCAACTCTGTACACAGATTTGGCCTCAATACCAATTAGACAATCAAGACCGCTGGCCTGAGGTTGGCACATTTGACTTTACCATTCTCCAAAATCTCACTGACTTCCTTAAACCGAATGGCAAGTGGTTGGAGATCCCCTATGCCCAAGTCTTTTGGGCCCTTCGGAGCAGGCCCTCCCTATGCCAGGCCTGCTCCACCCACGAGGTCCTTCTATGCACCTTGCCTCCCAAGCAAAAGGGCTCTTCTTCCTCAACTAACCACAGACCGCAACCTTCTGCACCCCCAGAGTTCGACCCCGCGGATGGACGAGCCCCCTCCTTACCCGCCACCCCACCGCCCCTCTCCTTCCCCTTCATCCAACTCACCTACTGGCACTGAAACCTCTCCTGACTCCCCCTCAGCCCCGCTACCCCATCTCCTCGACTCCCCCTTCCCCCCTCCTCCCCCCCCCCCCCCCCCCGCCACATAGAGATGGCAGGACCAGAGGGCCCCACCCGAGTCCATGTGCCATTTTCACTGTCAGATATGAGCCAGATAGAAGAAAAGTTAGGATCATTTTCTGAAAATCCTACCAGATACAGAAAAGAATTCCTGAGACTCTCCCAGGCCTATAACCTCACATGGAGTGACGTATATTATATCCTAAATGCCACTCTCACCCCAGACGAAAAAGACCGCCTCTGGCAAGCGGCAAAAGCCCAGGCTGATCATTTATATAACCAAAACCGGGACAGCCCAGCTGCTGATGAGGCGGTGCCTCAGTTAGATCCCCACTGGACTTACCAGCCCGGTGACCCAGGTATCAGGAGACTCGATCATATGATCACTTGCATTCTGGGAGGAATGCAGAAAATTACTCATAACCATGTCAGTTATGATAAAGTCAGGGAAGTCACCCAAGGGGCAGACGAAAATCCAGCCTTATTCTTGGCACGCCTCACAGAGGCAGTCCAGAAGTATACCAACCTAGATATCACTACCCCTGCTGGGTTTCTGTACCTTCACGTTCAGTTCATCAGCCAATCTGCCCCTGACATCAGACGCAAGCTTCGACAACTAGAAAAGGGCCCTGAGACCCCCCAAAGAGACCTTCTAGAAGTAGCCTTCAAGGTGTTCAATAATAGAGAGGAGGAGGCTAAGAGAGAAAAAGAACGTGAGAGAAAAGCTAAATATGCCCTTTTGGCAGCAGCAATTAAAGAAAGAGATCAGCCTGGCCCGAGTCATCCCAGAACGGGGCTTAAGACTCCCCCCGGACCCTGCTTCCGATGCAACCAGTCAGGACACTGGGCAAAGGCATGCCCAAACCCACGGCTCCCCACAAAAGCATGCCCAACCTGTGACCAATGGGGACACTGGAAGATAGACTATCCCCAGGGATGCCCTGGCACCCCTGGGGGGGTCCCCACCTCCCAGACCTGGAGAGTGGAATGTCCACAGGGACTCCCTGGTGCATCTGAGGAGATCCCCACTTCTCCCCGGAACCCCAGCCCAACTCTACAAGAGTTGTTCCAATGACAGGGCCTGGGTTCCAGCCCCCTGGCCCGTGTCCTGAACACGAGCTTGGAACTTAGGGTAGACGGGGTAGTGGCTGGAAAAGAGACCTGTTTTATAGTAGACACTGGAGCCACTTTCTCTCTCTTAACTTCCTACTCTGGCCCAACTCAGGACTCAGAAATCACGATCAAGGGGGTCTCTGGAGTTCCCCTAAGGCCAAAAATCAGCCCTCCATTACTCTGTCAATTTGGAAAATCAACCCTTATACACTCATTCCTCATAATGCCTCAGTGCCCAATGGCACTTCTAGGGAGAGATTTGTTATCCAAATTGGAGGTCTTTATTACCATAGCCTCCCCTCGATACAGTCTCTATATTCTGCATGCAGATGGCACCTGGACAGTACCTATCCCTCACCCCTGACCTTCCCTTGGATCTACCTGCCTTAGACCCCCAAGTCTGGGATGCTGATCACCCATCAATAGCCAAGCATCATTTCCCAGTCCACATTATCCTAAAAGACCCCTCGACTATAATCACCCAGCAACAGTACTCTCTCACCCCGGAGGCCCACAAGGGACTTCAGCCTATCATAGACCGTCTTCTTCAAGCCTCTATCCTAATTCCTACCCATTCACCACACAACACCCCTATTCTGGCAGTAAGAAAGGGACCAAACTCTTGGAGACTGGTCCAGGACCTGAGAAAAATCAATGAGGCTATTATGCCAACATTCCCAGTAGTCCCTAACCCTTACACCCTTCTGTCTGCCATACCCCCGACTGCAACCCACTTCACAGTATTAGATCTCAAAGATGCTTTTTTCACCATTCCCCTCCACCCCCTCTCCCAACCTCTTTTCGCCTTCACCTGGCAAGACCCTGAGACTCACGTTTCCCAACAGCTAACATGGACAGTTCTCCCCCAGGGGTTTAGAGACAGTCCCGACATTTTTGGACAGGCTTTACAAAAGGACCTACGGACTCTCAACCTAGCCCCAAGTCATCTCCTCCAATATGTAGATGACCTCCTCCTTTATAGCTCAACCCGAAAACTCTGCCTCCAACATACTGCCAAACTCCTTAGGGCCCTGGGATCCTGGGGTTATGGGGTATCCCAATCTAAGGCCCAAATAGTCCAGACAAAAGTCACCTACCTGGGACTTTCCATATCCCATCAACAAAGAACTATTCCCCCAGATAGAATCCAGGCCTTAATTAACTGTCCACTTCCAAAAACAAAAAGGGAACTCCTGTCTATCCTCGGCCTCCTAAATTTTTTCCGTATCTGGATCCCCAACTTCTCCCTCATTGCAAAGCCACTCTATGAGGCAACTAAAGGATGTCTGGATGAGCCCCTCTTTAATCCTTCTTCGCTGGCCAATCCTCTTCGCCAACTCACCCAGAGCCTGCTCCGAGTCCCAACTCTCCACCTGCCAGATCACACCAGACCATTCTTTCTCTTTGCACATTCCAACCAAGGACAGGCCCTGGGGCTTCTATGTCAGCGGGCTGGAGATACCTGGGCTCCCATAGCCTATCTATCAAAACAGCTGGACATGGTGACCAAGGGGTGGCCTCCCTGCATACAGGACATGGCTGCTATCGCAGCCCTCGTACCCGAAGCAAATAAACTCTCTAGACATGCCCGCCCCTTTAACAGTCTGGTCTCCACACACCTTCCGAGACTTGCTGTCACATCGGGCTTTCCTCTCCCTTCCCCCTTCCAGGGTACAGGTTCTACATGCCTTTCTCCTTGACCCTCAGCTCTCATTCTCCCCCTGCTCTTCCCTTAACCCCGCCAGCTTATTACCCATGTCCTCTACAACAGACTCCCTCTTACATAGCTGCAGCCTAACAGTAGATCTTACCCAAAACCCCTTCAAACATGTAACCGATCAGCCCATCCTAGACCCAGACACCCCACACTGGTTCGCTGATGGCAGCTCTCAAAAATCCCCACCGTTTGCAGCAAGATATGCCATCATCCAGGGGGACCTTCGTCACAATTATAGAACCCAGACAATTGAAGCTTCACTGCTGCCACCTCACACCACCTCCCAACAGGCAGAACTGATAGCTCTCACCAGAGCTTTAACTCTGGCTAAAAATCTAAGGGTTAACATCCACACAGACTCCAAATATGCCTATAACATACTTCACTCAAACATCCTAATATGGAGAGAAAGAGGTTTCCTAACCCAAAAGGGATCCCCTATTATTAATTCAGACCTGATCCACAAACTTCTAGAGGCAGTACTCTTACCAAACAAAGCCACCATCCTCCACTGTAGGGGACATCAAAAGGGAAGTCTCATATCAGCCTTCAACAATGCTGCAGACCAGAAGGCAAAAGCGATAGCCCTGTCCCATCCTTCCCTCCAGTCTCCTGTCATCTTATCTTTGACTCCACCCGACCCTCCCACCACCAGAGAAATCCTCTCTTACCTACACTCACTTTTTCATCCCTCATCCAAGACACTCCAACAGTTCCTCCGTAACCACTTCCCCATATCCAATGCTGACCAACAATATTTAGATAACCTTACCCGCTCCTGTCAAACATGTCAACGTACTAACCCCAATTCCAACCTTAAACCGACATCCTTTCCAACCCATCAAATGTGAGGCAGCCTCCCAGCACAGGATTGGCAGATAGACTTTACTCATATGACCCCAGTCCAGAGAGTCAGATATGTCCTGGTCCTTGTGGACACCTTTTCAGGTTGGGTAGAAGCATTTCCCACTACAAACACAAGAGCCCACACTGTGGCCCAAATCCTCCTCACAGAAATTATCCCCAGGTTTGGCCTGCCTTCATCCCTACAGTCTGATAATGGCCCGGAATTTACGTCCAAGGTCACCCAACAACTTGTCCAATTCTTACAGATACCCTGGAAATTTCACATTCCATACTGTCCCCAGTCCTCAGGAAAGGTAGAAAGGATGAATAGAATAATTTAAAAAAAAAACGCTTACCAAACTAACCTTGAGGTACATCTGGATTGGACTAAACTTTTGCCAATTGTTCTCCTCAGAATGCGGGCTTTGCCCAGAAAGCCCCTGGGGCTGAGCCCCTTTGAGGTGATGTATGGAAGGCCCATGCTCCCTCCTAGACTCCCCCCTGAACCTCCTCCCATACCAAGCTTCCTACACTCCCCTCTGCTGGTGCAACTCTGCAATGCCCTCTGGAAATACGTCAACCACAATCTGCCTGTCCCTGACCCCCAAGCCTCCCTGCCCCCTTTACAAATTGGGGACCTGGTCTATCTATCAGATAATCCTCAGGGTGACCTAACCCCAAAGTGGCAGGGAACATTCAAAGTCATCCTCCTTACCCCAACTGCAGCTAAACTCGAAAAGGTCACCTCCTGGGTACACCTCTCTCGTCTAAAACGGGTCACCGCCAATCCAGCGCTGCCCTCCTTAAATGACACCTATCAGGTCTCCCTCACAGGACCCACCTCCTTAAAATTCACCCGGCGACAACCCCTGTCAACCATCAGAGAGGACACTGAATGACCTTGACTCTCTTCAACATACAACTGTTCCTGACCCAACTACTACAAGACCTCTGGATCAGCGCCCCGACAGGAACCTCCTTCAAAGACCTGACTACACTGGTGTCTCAACTGTGGCTCCATGGAACCTTCTACAACTTGACTTCAGATGAAATCGATTTCTTTACTCTCATTCTCTACATCATTCTACATCCTAATGAGCACTGTCCCTCCTCAGATTCAAACCACCACCAACTTGGGGCCTTCTGCCCCTCACCCTGACTGGCCTCTCCCTGTCTCTCTAAGTATAACTGCACTCCTAATCTTAATCCTTGCTGTAGGCCTAGTAACTGTCTCCCCTCAGGACTGGCCACCTATCCTTCGTCTTTCCGTGGGTATCGCCTACGTTGCTAGGTGTGTTCTACTCTTAGGGTGCTATTTCCTCTGCACTGCCTAACTAACAGCCTCATGGCTTCTCTGCTCCTTATCCTTGCTGCACTCCCCAGCCTTCTGGCTACTCCCTGCCCCTGCTCAGACATTTATTCCTACGTACATTCCTCACGTTATAATACAGCTCCAAAACCATGCACCATGAACCTCGGGGGCGGGAAGTCCAAATTCCTACTCACTGTCAAAGTACAAATGAGAGGGAGTTTCGTGAGTACCTGCCATAAGCCAAATGGAAGAAACTTATGTTTCTATCCCATTACCCACTGAGGCTACTCAGACGGGGGTGGGGTACTAGATCAAAATTGGGAAAAGAAACAAGAACAAGTTATAAAGAACATAATTTCCTGGTTACAGGTGACCCCTGAGCCTTACAAACACCTAGACCTCCTTTCCCAATTACGGCCTCTCCTAAAACCTCCCTCTGGCAACCAACACCTTACTGCCTACTCAACTCTTCCTTCCAATTCTTCCAGTACACACAACACACATCCCAGTGTTGGATATGCATGTCACTGTCTCCCTCACCGCACATAGCGATTCCCTTACCCTCAACCTGGCTGTCACAGGGCAACTATACCTCCCCTTCCTAACAGAAAACTACACAACTCATTGGACCAGTCTCTGACAATGTCCTACTCTCAGCCTCTTCAAACCTAACCTGTATTAACGACTCTAGTCCCAACTGCACTGGTCTTACAAACTCCGCTCCCTCCTTCTGTTCCACTTGGGTTCTCTGGAACAGCACAAATAATTGCACCAATCCGGGAATCTTCATTCTTTGTGGGACCTATGAATATTCATGCCTCCCCTTAGACCCCCCTGGACCCTGCATCTTGGTCTTCCTGATCCCAGGCCTAACATTCCTCAAAGAGGAAGAGATAGAACAAATAGTTTACCCCCAAGGGGAACTTTCCCACAGAAAAAGACAAGCTGTCATAGCCCGCCTCCTGATTGGGACTGGCATAGCAGCAGCCCTAGGCAACGGGATTGGAGGCATCTCGACCTCTGCCCATTTCTATTACAAGCTGTCCCAAGAACTTAATGAAGACATGGAGCAGGTAGTAGAGTCCTTCGTTTCAATCCAAAAACAAATTAACCCATTTGTTTCTATGGCCCTACAAAATAGGCGAGCCCGGGACCTTCTCACTGCAGAAAAGGGAGGGACCTGCCTTTTCCTAGGAGAGGACTGCTGCTATTTTGTTAATGAAACGGGCATAGTCCAGGTCCGACTCAAAGAACTTAGAGACAGAATTGAACGCCGCAGAAAAGAGTTACAAAACCTTTACATTCCCCAAAACCTGTTCCAACAGATACTCCCTTGGTTGCTCCCTTTCCTGGGACCATTGGTACTTATCATTCTATTCCTCTTATTTGGACCCTGTCTCTTCAATCTCTTTCAAAGGTTTCTCCAAGAACGAATTCGGGCCATCCCTCGAGATCAGGTCAAGACCATTCTTCTTCTCGAGAGCCTCACCTCAAGCTCAGAAAAAGGATACTGTGGACCCTAGAACGATCCTCCATTCCAGACACCAAACCGTCGCCCCTATCCAGCCAGAAGTAGCCAGAGAGATACGGCGCCCTTTTTCCCTTTTTTTTTTTTTATTTTTATGATTTCAGGGTCTGGAATGAAGGAGTCTTTTGGGCCTAGAAAAGAGAACAACAGTTTCAAAAGGCCCTTGCTGAATCATCTAACTTCGGAGAAAACAAAGCATAACTTTAGTTCCATCCTGATGCTCCAGGCCAGTTGCATCTATCTGGGACTTATCACCACCTGTCCGGAAACCTACCACCCCCTACACCCGCCCAGAAGACTTATCACCCCCTGCCCAACTACAAGTGTCATCTCAACAAAAGAATACTCAAAATATCCCGCCTGATTGACGTTTCCCTTATTGCTTCCACAAACCTCCCTATAAGTATGAAGCCTCCCTGATCCCTTTCGGCGCTCAGCCTGGTCGTTAGGCCGACTATCTCCCCTCCTTGCCTGAATAAAGTTAACCTACTTCTGTTGAGGTCTTCTTTCCTTTTCTGCCTCGCCGGAAATGTACCTCACAAATTGTACTTTTAAAAATAGCACTGCTCATGTTATATTTGCTGTGAAGTATGTAAGTAAAGTCGCTCGGCCAAGTCCAACTCTTTCCGACCCCATGGACTGTAGCCTACCAGGCTCCTCTGTCCATGGGATTTTCCAGGCAAGAATACTAGAGTGGGTTGCCATTTCCTCCTCCATGGGATCTTCCTGACCCAGGGATCGAACACGGGTCTCCAGCATTGCAGACAGATGCTTTACCGTCTGAGGCACAAGGGAAGACCATGATGATAAACAAACAAACAAACAAACAAACAAACAAACAAATTTTACTTCATAAGATCCCCACAAAAATCAATTTATTAAAAGTTAAAAATAAACCAGATGTGTGATATAGTGCATTCTTCTCAGAAACATGTTCAAAAACAAGTTCTAGTGGCATCATCTTAGACTGGTGATGAGTCTAAATGATATTTCCAGAGCTGCAATTGAAATGTGCTGTGAAAATATCCGAGGTTTCTGGGGGCTTCCCTGATGGTCCAGTGGTTAGGACTGCAGCAGGAATGCAGCAGGATTGAATGGGTTCCATTCCGGGTCGGGGAAATAAGATCCCAAATGTTGCAGGGCGTGGCCAAAAAGAAAAGAAAATATCTGGTTTCCATTAGTGACAAACCCACTGTTACTGCTGACATGACTGCAATCTGCCTTCATAAATGAGAGAAAGGCTAAAGTTCAGAATGAGTTTAGTGAAAAACATACAATTTTGTTTTCCATCCAAGTTCCTGGAGCCCCTGAATTCTAGGGGTGCCTGAACCTCAGATAAAGACTTCCAGGTCTAGAGGCTTCAAATCTAGCCGCTGGAGTCCTGTAGGCCTGGATTTAAACATTGTCTCTGGCACATATTGGCCTTGACAAGTGACTGTCCTCCCTAGGCCTCCATTTTGTCAACTATAAAATGGAAAGTTTTTGTTTTTTTCTCATCATTTTAAAATTTATTTATTTTTAGTGAAAGGATAATTGCTTTACAATATTGTGTTGATTTATGTCGTATCCCAATATGAATCAGCCATAGGTATACCTATGTCCCTTCCCTCTTGAACCTCCCTGCCACCTCGACGCCCACCTTACCCGTCTAGGCAGTTACAGAGCCCAGGTTTGAGTTCCCTGAGTCATACAGCAAATTCCCGAACGCTATCTCTTTTACACATGGTAGTGTATGTTCTTCCAGGCTACTCTCTCCATCCATCCCACCCTCACCTTCCTCCTCGCACCCCCATGGCCCTAAATCCGTTCTTTATGTCTGCATCACCATTGCTGCCCTACAAGTAGATTCATCACTACCATCTCTCTAGAATCCATATATATGCGTCAGTATGCGACATTTGTTTTCTCTTTCTGACTTCACTCTGTATAATAGGCTGTAAGTTCATCCATCTCATCAGAACTGACTCACATGCGTTCCTTTTCATGAATGAGTAACACTCCCAAAATGGGGCTTTTTAAACTGTTTATAGTCATTACATCAAGAATGTGGCTATTGAATGAATCACACAGGTCACACAGCACAGTAGGAACCATGACCTGGGGTCAGAAAAGTCCATGGTGGCGCCGCTTGGCGCCGCTCCAAGGTCAGGGAAGTGCATGTTTTGCCCCTGTGTTGAAATGCACCACAATGTGATCAGCAGGAAACAAAGGTCAGGAGGCAGAAGAGTTTGCGATATGTAAATCCCAGTCCCTACAGGGCACAGACTGAATGTGTCTGGTGTTTCCAGGGCCCAGGTGGGGGTCTGGGTCGTGGCAGGGGCCCAGAAGACTATTGTGACATGAATAATGATTTTCTGGGGTTTAACTGTGTCATCCCCAAAATTGATACATTGAAGTCCGACTCAGTGGACATGAGTTTGAGTCAACGGGAGTTGGTGATGGATGGGGAGACCTGGTGTGCTGCACTCCATGGGGTCGCAAAGAGTCGGACATGACTGAGTGATGGAACAGAACTGAATTGAAGCCTTAACCCCCAGTACCTCAGAATGTGACCTTATTTGAAGATGCATTCATTCATTGCAAATGTAACCAAGTTAAAAAGAGGTCCTTAGTGTGGGTTCGAATCTTGTTAGACTGGTGTCTTTATGAAAGGGGTAGTTCAGGACACAGACACATCCCAGAGAGAATGCCATGGGAAGATAAAGGCAGAGATGAGGATGATGCTTCTAGAAGTCAGGGAACGTCAAAGATGGCCAGCAAACCACCAGACACGAGGGGAGAGGCCTGGAATAGATGCTCTCCCATGGCTTTTAGAAGGAATCAACTCTGATGACTCCGTGATCCTTGTTACAGCAGACTTAGGAACTAATATAGACAGGGATGACCCCAGATGGAAAGTCACATGATGAATCAATTTCCTATGGCTGATATAAAAAACGATCACAAACTCAGTGCCCTCAAATAACACAAATGTATTATCTTACAGCTTATTTATTTCCCTAGCTGTATCATCTTACAGTTTGTTTATATCTTTTTATTGTCTTACATGTTTTCAGTTTCTAGATGCGGCATCTCTTGGCTCATGGCCCCTTCCTCAGTTTTCAAAGCCAGGAGCATAGCATCTTCTTTCTTCTCTGACCTCTGTCACAGTCCTTAAATCTTCCCTATGTCTGATCTTCTGCCTGCTCCTGTTTCTCTCCAGGGGGACACACCACACGGCTTGCAGGATCTTAGTTCCCCAACCAGGGATAGAACCTGTGCCTCCTGCAGTGGAAGCATGGAGTCATAACCACTGGACCACCGGGGAATTCGCTCTCCCTTCCTCTTATAAAAACACTTACTGTTACATTGGGTCCATCCACATAATCCAGGTTAATCTCCCCACCTCAAGATCCTTAACTTTGTCCCATATGGAAAGCCCCCTATGCCATGAAAGATATTTTAACATACTCTCAGGGTGTACAGATTAGGACACAGAGGTCCCTGGCACAAGGTGGGGAGATACTACACAGGACTTTGCAGGCTGGGTCCATGGCGAGTGACCCTGAGATGGACAGTCGTGCATAAGACCCCTGTTGGTTCTCATCACTCAATGGACATGAATGTGAGCCAACTGCAGGAGACAGTGAAGGACAGGGAAGCCTGGCATGCTTTAGTCCATCGGGTCGCAAGGAGTCAGACACGACTTAGCGACTGAACAACAACAGCAAATTCCTGAGGAAGGACCTGGGAGCCATGGAATGGCTTTGAGCAGGAGAGTGAGATGGTAAGATGTGTGCTTGGAAGGCACCGTGCTCTGGTTGCCAAGTGGAGAGTGACTGAGAGAACTAGTCACTAATCTCTTTTGACTTTGGCACAGATACATCCTTCCACCCCACCTTCCTGATTTGCTGCTTGGTCTCCAACATCATCTGTTCCGTGATCTTTGACCATTGTTTTGACTACAAGGATGAATACTTCCTAGGGCTACTGGCTGAAAACCTGCAGCAGGTGGACAATTTGGGGGTCAAGGTACCTGCTGAAGCCACCCCAACCCCAATCACACAGCCCTTCCTCCACAGTTCCTTCTTTCAGTTCAAATGTCTGCCAACATAAATAAGTCTGTATGTGTGTTGACCTCTTGGTTGGATACTGGAGACACACCAGGAGCCAAGGTATACCTAGCTGTGTCATCAAGCGATGACAGACATGTGACCAAACCTGATAGGCCACAAGGATCAGGGCCATGGCAGTCCATTCAGTCCATGCTCAGTGAACCTGCCCTCCTGTGCAGGGAGGTGGGAAGTGGGGAGTTAGGGTGTGGGGAGGTGACTAGAGTGAGCTCAGGAATGCACAGATCATGGAATCCAAGGTGTGGGGAAAGGGAGGCTGTGGTTATTCTCAAGAGGGGAATATTCACTTGGGTAAGCTCTGGCCCCAAAGGCAGAAATGCTGAGAGATACTGAGGCAAGTTTTCATTCTTTGCTTCATTTATTTAGCTAAATATATATATATATATATATATATATATGTATATATATATATATATACATATATATACACACACATACATATTTATGTATATATGTATACATCACTCGTGGAATTCTATTAATAGGTGGAAGGAAACAACTCCTTGAGTTTAGAAGAGCTGCTGAAGGGCAGAAGAGGTGAGATGGAGATGGGACTTTCCCAAGGAGGTGGCATCCATGGAGGGGAGGGATGCTGGCTCACAGCACAGTCTTTTCAGAGGCAGGAAGACAGGGAGAGAGTTCGGGGGCCATTCTCTGCAGAGGTGGGGACACACATGACCCTGGTATCCTTGATCGGCTTCCCTCAGCATCTTTGGCGGGGCAGGAACTGGATCTGGTAGCTGGGGGGCACTCTGCCCACCCCACTCTCCCGGGGAGTAAGGTCAATGTCCTCAGGGGCTACGGGGGTGGCCACGGAGAAGTTCTGAAGGATGGTGGTGAAGAAGAGGAATAATTCGGTGCGGGCGATGCCTTCGCCAAGACAGATGCGCTTCCCTGTGGGGACAGAACAGAGGTTCACAAGGTGGACATGAGGCACAGAATCTCGGATCACAGTGTGCACTGGGAGCAGATGCACACATTTTGCCTGCTCACACCCCAAAGCCCAGACACCTGTGTTCATTGCAATAAAGTTGTGTGGGATTAGCCTTTAACTTGTAGCCACAGGAGAATCTTAGAGGATTTCAAAACTCTCTGAAAGTAAGTGCCAATTGTGTGGTGGATGCACCTTGCTCATGTTTTTGAGACAGAGTTTGTAAGCTTCTGCTCAATTTCCAGAGATTTCCATGGCCCCAGAGAATGGAAGGATGCTTGATTGTGTGTGTGTGTGTGTGTGTGTGTGTGTGTGTGTGTGTGTGCATCTGCCTGCACATACAGACAAGTGCATATTTCTGACAATATTTTTCATGTCTGTCATACCTAATATGGGAAGAATGGTACCTATCTAGAAGGGCTCTTTTGAAGATAAAAATTTAGTGTTATCTAAAACTTTTAGAAGACCTGACCAGTTCAGTTGAGGTCAGTCGCTCAGTCATGTTCGACTCCTTGCGACCCCATGGACTGCAGCACACCAGGCCTGCCTGTCCATCACCAACTCCTAGAGCTTATTCAAACTCATGTCCATAGAGATGGTGATGCCATCCAACCATCTCATTCTCTGTTGTCGCCTTCTCCTCCCACCTGCAATCTTTCGTAGCATCAGGGTCTTTTCATGTGAGCCAGTTCATCTCATCAGGAGGCCAAAGTATTGGAGCTTCAGCTTCAACATCAGTCCTTCCAATGAATATTCAGGACTGATTTCCTTTAGGAAGGACAGTTACTAAAGGCAAATGTAGGGACTACGTTGTGTTGGTCTCTGGGTGGGTGTGGTGGGGAGTTTGTATGCCAGGTGTCTGCCTGGCGATATGTATATTTACATGTCTGTGTGTTTTCTTCTTATCTCAGCCTGAGAGCCATGGGCTCCAGGAGTTCTGAAAAAAACAATAACAAATATATGTAACATTGTGTGTAGGACTGATGGTCCTGGGATCTGAGTGGACAGATTCCATGAGATTCTCAGAGGCATATGGATCCCCCCACCACAGTTCTAAACCATAAACCTGGAGTGAAGGGAGAATGGAAGGAGGCAGAAGAAAGGCTGAGACCCTGACAGCCTCTTCCTTTTAAAAAAAGAAATTAGTTTGATTTGGTTTCTTTTTGCTTGCACCAAGTGGCCTTTGGGAACGTCAGTTCCCTGACCAACGATCGAACCATTAGTCCCTGCTGTGGAAGCCCAGAGTCAACCCGTGGATGGCCAAGGAATTCCCCCTCAATCTTCCAAGTGGTGAGACTTCATGCCCATTGGAGATAACTGGAGAATGTCTACAACTTCTAGGCTCATTTAGAAGTTAGGACACAGGAGCCCAGCAGTACTCAGAGTGGCGCTCCCAGCTGATTCTCCTCCTGTCACTGAATCTGCAACTGGGCCCTTCCAAGAACATTCTGACTACAGCTCCCTCCAACCCAGTCCTTCCCATCCTTTGGGCTCTGCAGCAGGACATCCTCTGGCTCTTTCTCTCTGCCCATGGCTGTCGGCTTCAGTCTTTTCCTCTGTCTATACCTTCTGCCAGGCACTGTATCTTTGCTCTTTATCTCTTCCCTGTCCCACCTTCTTGAATCGTATGTAAGTCCCTTTCTCTGTCTATTTGAGTCTGATTCTCCCTGCAGTGCGCTTGCGTTTCTTCAGTCTCCCTGCACAATCTCTGCTTTCCTCTCCTTCAGTGTTTCTTCCTCTCTGCTTCTGTCACTCTCTCTTATCCTCTCTGTCTTCCTCTTTCTCAGCCTCTTCTTTCTCCACCTCCCTCTATTATCTCATTCACTAAGTCTCTTTCTACCATTATCTCTCCTGTCTTTCTGTCTGTCTCTCTCTGTGTGTTTCTCACTCACTCTCTCCTTATCTGTCTGTCTGTCTCTTTTCTACTTTGCCACATCTCTGCCTCTCTTAAAACTTCGGACAAGACTGTTTAATGGAGAAACTGACGCTCACCCACCACCCAGACATCACAGGTCCCCTGGCTCTCCCTGAAGAAGAACTAAGGAGGGAGGGGACATCCCTGCTGGTCCAGTGGATAAGACTCCAAGCTCCCAATGCAGGGTGACTAGTTGGATCCCTGGTCAGGGAACCATTAGTGAGATTCCCGCTACAGCAACTGAGCCTGTGCAGCAACTACTGAGTCCGCATGCCCTAGAGCCCCTGCAACACAGCACCCAGAGCAGCCAAAGGTTTAGAAAGAAAGGAGAGAGGAAGCCATTGCACTGGGCACAGCTAGAGGCCCGGAGTCACTGAAGTCACTGGTGCGATTCAAAACTAGGAACTTGATGCATGGGTCCACCTTCTTCCCCAAGGAGGGGAAGCTGGGCATTGGGATTTCCTCTGGTTGGGGTCAAGGAGAAGACAATAGCGACAGAGTGAAATCAAAGCAGGTCAAGACCCTCCCTGGCTCCCTAGTCCCAGTAGAACAAATTCAGACTCCTCCCAGCTTTCAAGGCCCCACCCAGCTGAGCTCATCACCCTTGTTGTTCACTTGCTAAGTTGTGTCCAGCTCTTTGCGACCTCACAGACTGCAGCACACCAGGCTTCCCCATCCTTTACCATCCTGAGAGTTTGCTCAAACTCATGTCCATTGACTCAGTGATACTATCCAACCATGTCATCCTCTGTCGCCCTCTTCTCCTGCCCTCAGTCTTTCCCAACGTTGGAATCTTTCCAAATGAGTCAACTCTTCACATCAGGTGGCCAAAGTATTGGAGCTTCGGCTTTAGCATCAGCCCTCATAAGAATATTTAGGGTTGATTTCCTTCAGGATTGCCTGGTTTGATCAACTTGCCATCCAAGGGACTCTCAAGAGTCTTCTCTAGCACCACAATTGAAAAGCATCCCTTCTTCAGTGTTCAGCCTTCTTTATGGTCCATCTCTCACATCCATACATGACTAATGAGAAACCATAGCTTTGACTATATGGACCTTTGCTGGCAAAGGTCTCTGCTTTTTAATACCCCGTCCAGCTTTGTCATGGCTTTTCTTCCAAGGAGCAAGCATCTTTTCAATTTATGTCTGCAATCATCATCCACAGTGATGTTGGATCCCACAAAAAGACATCTACCAGATTCCGCTTTCTCCCCATCTATTTGCCATGAAGTGATGGGACCAGATGCCATGATCTTCATGTTTTGAATGTTCTTTCACACTCATCAAGTGGCTCATTTGTTCGTCTTCACTTACATTCTTCTTCACCCTTCTCTTCTGTAATCCATGTTCCAGTCTTCCTGAGTTCTTTCTCAGATGAACCATGCCATCTCCACCCTCAGGCTCTGCCCTTGCTTCTCCCTCTGAAGGAACATGCCTTCCAGTGGCTGGTTGATACTCCCCCATGAGGTCATAGCTTAGAAGACTGTTTAGGGTACGCTTTTCCTCACAGACCCACCAGGAGTAGTCAGTAGTTCCTATTTGATGTTCCCAAAGCCCCCATTAGAGCACTTTTCATAACTATGTTTCGTTCCATGAAGAAGAGTTGGCCTCTGAACACTTATGTTAGCCAAGGAGTTCTAAGTCCACTGCAACATTTATTCATTTATAGATTTTTCTGTAACCATATAACGCATGCTCATCTCTCTTGTTGGACTGTAAAACTTCCTGGGGTAGGAACTGTGTCTCTTTGTGACTTGTCTGATGGGTTATCTTCAACCTCTGATAAAATGTTTGGCTCATAGTGGTGTTCAACAGATTTGATACCTGTGTGTAGAGAGGAATACTTGTTGCACTTACAGAGTTGTGCCTTTGGGATGTGACCTTGGTTCTCAAGCCCCCTCTAGGGTTGGTGTGAAGATGAGATGAGTTAATACAGGTAAAGCAACTGGCACAGATAAACTGATCAATGAAAAAAGACCTGTCTTTGATTGTCCTCAAGAGGTCATGTCACCTGAACTCTGGAATGCAGGCCCAGCTTACCTATGGAGAAGGGCATAAAAGCGTCAATTTTCTTCACCATCCCTTTGGCATCCAGAAAGTGGTTAGGGTTGAAGTCATCTGGTTTCTCAAAGTAATGAGAGTCATGGAGAGCAGAGCTCAGGATGGGATAGACTTCTGTGCCCTGAGGGAGGGTCACAAGATTGAAAGATATCTCCATTTCCTCCCCCAACCCACCCCTACACATCCTGAGCCAAGAGTGAGTGATAAAACTAAAAAGAGGTCAAGGTTGGGAGATGAAAGGGAACCCAGGAGAACCACACGAGGGAGATATGGCAGCCCAGTGAGGTGCTGTACCTTGGGGAGGATGTACCCTCGGAAATGAGTGTCTTTAGTGACCATGTGGGGCACACCCATGGGGATGAGGTCCGAAAATCTCTGAATCTCATGGATGACTGCGTCCGTGTATGGCATTTGGGCTCTGTCATCCAGGGCTGGAGGGCGATGTGAGCCAATCACCTGGTCGATCTCCTTGTGGATTTTCTCTGCACAAAAGCGTGGGACCAGTGAACCTCAGTTATATAGATATTTCACCAGGAACACTGCTTTCTATGTTGGAACACAGTTCAATGTTCTGTGAACATTGGTCCATTCATTTCCAGGCCAATAAGCCCAGAAAATCCATAGGAAATGGTTAGATCATTGACAGTCCTCTGAGTAACCAGCTTGGAGTGGGAGGAGAAATGGGAAAAATACAAGAATTTTCACTCTTTAATATCTAATGAACATTATGGATTCTCTCCCAACATACACATGCAAACACACACACACATGTCAACCCCAGTTTTGCTCAGAATTTCAGGCTAAGAACTCAAGGCTATGAACCTATCAAAGTTCCTCCTCTAAGATGAGTAGAAAATGAACTAATATTTATCGTATGTATATTATAGGTGAGGCATTGTGCTAGGTCCTCAGGAATATAATAGTAAAACACATCAGTGGATTAACCCATGAACAACTGGGTAAATAAATGAGCACATCAATCATTTGATCAACTAGTAGAATAAATCATGAGTGACTGCTGCTGCTGTTGCTGCTAAGTCTCTTCAGTCATGTCTGACTCTGTGCGACCCGATAGATGACAGCCCACCAGGCTACTCTGTCCCTGGGATTCTCCAGGCAAGAATACTGCAGTGGGTTGACATTTCCTTCTCCAATGTATGCATGCATGCTAAGTCGCTTCAGTCGTTTCCCACTCTGTGTGACCCTTTGGACAGGAGCCCACCAGGCTCCTCTGTCCACAGGATTCTCCAGACAAGAATACTGCAGTGGGTTGCCATTTCCTTCTCCAATTCATGAGTGGAAAGACTGATAAATGGAAGAATGGTAATAAATGGATGTATTCTTAACTTGTCAAAGAGTAATTTATTACTAAATGATCCATAGGCAAATAAATGAACTTGTCGAACCAATAACTCATATGAATGTTTGGATGGCTAAACTTCTGGAAGGACATGTGAATGAAGGCATTTAAAAGAAGAGGTAAACAGAGGAATCAGTGGGTGGTTGGATGGATTGAATGATAGAATTATAAATCAAGGCTGAATAAATGAGTGCATTATGAAATAAATAAATGAAAACATAGATGGATGAAGGATGAAGTGAAAAACAAGCAATGGAAGGATTAAGCTATGTAACCTAGTTTTAGAAAAGCAGATGGATGCATGAATAAATGAAGAAACAGATGAATCAGTGACAAACACTTCATTTAATGAATCACTGTTTCAAATGATTAATAGATGAATCAGTTTGTCCAAATAAAGCATGTATGCATATATCCTAGATGAATCACAGATGAAAGAATCTGAGGGCACAGGTTGACTGATGAGTTGAAAGGACAGATGGGTAAATGAGTGGGTCGATCTTTAAGTGATAGAAGAAACAGTGGGAAAACAGATAGACAGATTTTATGATTATTTTGGCCACACTGTGCTACTTGCCATATCTTAGTTTCCTGACCAGGGGTTGAAGCTAGGGCCATGGTAGTGAAAGTACGGAGTCTTAAGCACTGGACCTGCAGGGAACTCCCCAGATTGACAGATTCTTCATTCATCCATCCACCAACAGGCCTGGTTTAGTTGGGTAGATCATTCAAAACCTGCACTGCTCAGAGGACTTCCCTGGTGGTCCAGTGGTTAAGGCTGCTCACTGCCACAGCATGGGGTGCAAAGCCATGCCTGGTCAGGGCCAAGTGAAACAGAAAAACAAAAACACCCTAAGGCTCCTGGTGTAAGAGGGGAAAGCTGCCTCTCGCCTTCACCAAAGACCTCTAGCCCCATTTCTGGACCTGCAGAGGGGTCAGAAGCCCCTCCCAGTTCCGTCCCCAGCCTGCCCACCTGCAATGTGCGGGTACTTGAGCATGAGCAGGAACCCGTAACGGAGCGTGGTGCTGGTTGTCTCCGTGCCAGCAAAGAAGAGCGACAGAACAGACATGATGAGGTTCCGATGATCGAACTGGCTTTGGGGGTCGGACTTATCCTGAATCCAGACGGGAGGGGCTCACATCAGGGGAGGCCGGGGGCCTGCTGCCCACGCCTCTTCTCTCCGGGTCCCTCCGCCTGTTTCTGGCCCTTTCCCCTTTCCTCTATGCTCTGTGTCCCACCATCTCTCTATCTCGGTCTCAATCTCCCTTTGCTCTGTCTTGCTCTGTTTCAATCATCTTCCATGTCATTGGTGTGTTTGTCCCCCTCCCTCTCCCAGTCTCTCTGGCTCTGTGACTCTTTTCACCAGCAGCTGCATTTTCCCCCTTGTCCTGTATTTCCCCTACCTCTATCTCCTCCCCGCAACTCCCCGCTCTTTCATCTCTCCCTCTTCTCCCTTCCAAATCTCCCCTCCCTCTCCCTTCTGCTCACTGATCTACTCCTTTCCCCACCCGTTTCACTCTACATCTTTGGGTCTCCTGCCTTCCACCCCATTTCCTCTTCCAAATCCCACTTTTTCCATGCGGAGCAGGTAGCAGTCAATGAAATCCCGGGGAGCATTGGGGTCGAGGGTCTCACGGTGCTCCTCCACACTGCGGCCAATGAAGACGTTGATTTCCTGCAGGTTTTTGTAGATTTGCCTGTGTGAGCCAGGAAAGTACCTCAGGAAGCTGGGGTAGAGCTCAAACAGCTGCAGGAGAGAAGGGACTGTGAGGCCCTTGCAGGGTTGAGCTAGCGGGTCACAGGGAGGGATAGCCCTTCTGCCCAGTACCCTCACAGGGGATCTCTGTTTCCCTGTCTCTCTCTCCATCTCTCTCTGCCTCTCTGGGGTGTCTTGGTCTCCCTGTCTCTGACTCTCTCTCCACCTCTCAGGCTCTGTCTCCCTCCGGCTCTCTCTCTCCACCTAGCAGCCTCTGTCTCCCTCCGGCTCTCACTCTGTATCTGAGCCCCTCACTCACTGCTTCTGTGTCTCCTTTGTGTAAGAGATCACATTTTCTCTTTCTGCATCCTTGCCCCTCTCCTTGTGTCTTATTGTTAGTCTCTGGCCCACCTGTCTCTCTCCTTTCCACCTCTCCTCATCTCCATGGGTCTCCTGCTGATCTACCCTCTGCCCTGTCCCTGCCTGACCCGCCAGTTTACCTCTTCTACTCAAACCCCTCTGCCTCTTTCCTCTTGCATCATTCTTGCTGTGTCAGGCATTTATAACATGATGTCTAGAAAAAATGAAGCTGCTGACTGTCTGGGAGCATATCTCTATGGCGTTGCCTAATGAGAAATGTAACTTCTAACTTGTTGCCAACAATTGCAAGAAATGCAGCATAGTATAAACTATGATGTGCAATTCCTCCTTCACCTGTCCTTCGAGAGATAACATGGTTAAATGTTTGGCAGAACTCCTTCCAGACTTTTCCCCTCTCTGTGGTTCTCTGTTAGAGAAGAAAATTGCAATCCCGTGTTGGACTTGGGCAAGTACTCATCTGAGCCACTTTCCAGATTTTCCAGGCCTGACTCTCCACTAGGAGGTCATGGGAATTTGGATTTGTGATATTCATTCCAGTGACTCTGACCTTCACGCTTGGATGAGAACAACAGCCAGGCAGACTTTTCTGAAGTTTCACTTTTTAGCTTAACATACAATAGGGGTGGGGTTTCCCTGGTGTCTCATAAGGTAAAGAATCTGTCTGCAATGCCTGGGTTGGGGAGAACCTCTGGAGGAGGAAATGGCAACCCCTTCCAGCATTCCTGCCTGGAGAACTGTATGGACATAGGAGGAGCCTGGCGGGCTACAGTCTCTGGGATCATAGAGTCAGACACAACTGAGGGACCAACACTTTTACTTTTTGTAATAGGGGTATTTCTAGGTTAATTGAGAAAGACACACTTTATCTTTTTGCTTTAAGAGAGGAGCAGGTTCATGTGTGTGTCTTTGAGTCCTCTTCCTGTTCCTCCGTCTTCCATCACTCCCCATTCTTCTTCTTACTCTCTCAGTCCTTGTCTCACCATCTCTGCCTTTCGCCAGGCCACTGTGTCCCTTTCTCTCTCTCTGTTGTCTTTGCCCCTCTTCTGACTGGAAGCTGCAATTCTGGTTCCCAAAAGCAAATCACCCCTCTCCCCTGCCTGATATCCACCCAAGCTCTGCACTCCCGGACCTGGCTGAACAGGGAGCTGACGAGCAGGAAAGTTTGGAAGATCAGGTCCAGCAGCCTCCGGAACTCAGGATCTTTGTAGTCAAAGCGTTTTCCAAAGACAATGGAGCAGATGATGTTGGCGGTGATGGAGTGGAAGTAGAAGACGGGATCCTGGAGGGCTCCTAGAGGGAAAGGGGTGGTTCGCAGGACACAGACTCAAGGGCCGTGGGAGCTGTCTCTGTGTGACTCTCCTCTGTCACTCAGTTACAGTAAAGAAAAAAAAAAAAACCAAAAACAGCCACATAACAGCCAACACTCACTAGCCTAGAAGTTGTGCAGGCCCTATTCTAAGCACTTCACATATTATTTTATCAAATTCTCATGTCAGTCCTGTGAAGAAGGTGCAGAGCACGTGTTCAATCAATTGCAAGTGCCATTGACAAAGCTCTGTTTTCCTGGTCCCTTAGTTGTCCACACTTCCTCCCCCACCCCCCATTTTTTTCATCCGCCCCTAGAGCTCTCTGGTCCTCTGTGAACTGCTCTGCGCTTGATGGTTGGTGTCTGGATGGGCCAAGCTCACCCCAGGCGGAGGGAGGACTGGCTGTGCACCAGGAGTGTAGGTCAGTGCGGCCTCTCCCTGGGTCTCTCCTGTCCACTGTCTCTTTTTCCCTTGCACACCCTTTCCTGAGCCTCTCTGTCTCTCTCCAAACTTCATGCCTCAGTTTCTCCCTGCCATTGTTCCTTCCTATCTCTCTGAGTCTCTTCTCTTTTTGCCTCGATCCCTTCATCTCTGTCCCTTTATTCCTCTCTGTGTCTCCATCTGAATCACTGTCTCAGCTTGTCTTTCTTCGGAGTCCTTCCATCCTTATACCTCTCTAGCTCCCCATGGAGCCATTGGCCTCTTCCTCCCAGACTCTCCATTTATGTCTCAAAATCTCTTAAGAAAGCATCTTGTCACCCCTATGTCTCAGGACGTTTCTGAGGAATCCTAAAGCCCCCAGAAGTGCCCACCTGACTTTCTAAGAGCAGAAAACCCCGACTGCCCCCCTGCTCACTGCCAGTGGTTCACCCAAAGAAAGGAAAACACAGTTTGTCTTTTTTTTGAAATGTCTGTTTTCTCTTTCTTTCTCTTTACTTTCTTTTTATTGAAGTCACATTTTGGCCCTTGACAGATACATTCAAGCCACGAACTGGTTCCCTTGAACGCAGGAAATTAATGTGCTATTTACTGCCTGAGTCTTCCTTGCGTTCCCCTTGACCCTAGACGCCTGTATCGCTCCTGTCCCCTGAAATTCCCACCTACCCTCCTCTGCCCTGTCTCTTTGCCCCTCTCCCGGTCCCTGCTCCTCTGCTGGCCTCCCAAGCTCTGTCTCCTCTCTGTCTCGACATCTCTCTCTCTCTCTGCCCACCTACACCCTCTGTCTTTTTGCTACTGTGCTCACAGGGCTTCCCCATGTTCCTCTCCTGCCCACACCCACCCCAGGGCTCACCCTGGGACTTCCGCAGCTCCTCCACCAGACACTGAGCCTCCTCCTGAATCCGCTCCTCCACACTCCGCTTTCCCATCCCAAAGTCCCTCATGGTGGCCAGAGAGAATCGCCGAAGGGCCTTCCAACGTTCCCCGTTGGCAAAGATAACACCTAGGGTTTAGGAGAGGCTTGGGTTGCAGAGGACTTTTCAAGGAGTCTCCGGGTCCCGCTCCACCCCTTATCTTCCGTTCCCAGGCTCACCCTCCCCCATCCCCATCCTCATCCCCTGTCCCCTCCCAGTGGGCCTGAGGCCCTTACCGTATCCCTGGACAATGGGGTCAACAACGGCGATCTTCGCTCGGCCAGAGAAGGCCTCGGCCTGGTCCACCAAGGCCTCCTGAATGGCCTCTGTCCCACATATGATGACCACTGGCCTTGGCCCCAGGTACACCGTGAAGACATCCCCATATTTCTGTTGGAACTGCCAAGCACACCCACAGCCAGGGCTGCTGTTAGTCAGCATGCACCGCTGTCCCCATCTCCATTTTTAAACCAGGAAAACACTTGTGTGTGTGTGTTGGTCACTCAGTTGTGTCTGACTCTTTGCGACCCCATAGACTGTAGTCCGCCAGACTTCTCTTTCCAAGGAAATCTCCAGGCAAGGAAACTGGAGTGGGTGGCCACGCCCTTCTCCAGGGGATCTTCCCAAACCAGGGATCGAACCTGGATCTCCCGGATTGCAAGCAAAGTCTTTACCATCTCAGCCACCAGGGAAGCCCTAAAACACTTACATATAGACTGGTAATCAAACACTTACATATAGATTGGTAATCAAACACTTACATATAGATTGGTAATCAAACACTTACATATAGATTGGTAACTAAACACTTACAAAAAGATTGAAAACTAGCCACTGTCCCAAGACCTTACACCCCAGTCTGCCTTTTTGCCTCCCAGAACCCAACAACTAAAAGATTAACCCGTGACCCAGCCCAGTCCACACTGGTTGGCTTGGTTGGTGTCTTAAGCAGCATGTGTGTGTGCTAAGTCACTTCAGTCGTGTCCAACTCTTTATGATCCTATGGACCATAGTCCCCCGGGCTCCTCTATCAATGGATTCTCCAGGCAACAGTATTGGTGTGGGTTGCCATCCCCTCCTCCAGGGGATCTTTCTGACCCAGGGATCAAACCAACAACTCTGACATCTCCTGCATTGCCAGGGCAGTTCTTTACCACTGTCACCACCTGGAAAGCACCCTAAGAAGCACAGATGCTTAAATATTCCTATTAATAATTTCATCCCAGTCCAGGGGATATTAGTTGAGTCTGGTGAGATCACTGGCATCTCAACTGAAAAATCATCCTTCTTGGAACTTCCGTGGTGGTCCACTGGCTAAGACTCTGAGTTCCCAATGCAGGGGCCCATGTTCAATCCCTGCTCACGGAACTGGATCCCACATGCCGCAACTAAGCATTTGCATGCCAAGGTGAAGAGCACCTAAGACCTAGCACAGGAAAAATAAATAAATAAAATATTTTTTTAAAAAATCATCCTTCTTGTGACCCACCTTCAACCCCCATCTGCCTCCTCGCAATTTCCCCAGAGATCCAACCACCCACTTTGGAGGCATGAAGCTAAACTGATAGCCTTCTGGGGGTTATCATGAAATTTGAAAAATCATAAAATCAAGTTTTGCGACTGGGACAACAGCTCAACAGTATTTATTGAAGCTGGAGGCATCAATACTAAGTAACTCAGCCACTTCATTCCCAGAAATACACTCAACTAAAATGCATACATGTGCTCAGCAAAATAAAAAACATGGAGATTCATAGATGCATTATAATAAAATACTCTGCAACATAGGGAATAAACAACTAGTGATGAATTCATAATGTGGGCTAATATGCAGCCATGAATAAAAATCAAGCCACTGCTACAACCAACAACAAGCATGAGACTCACAGATGTAATGTTGAGTGAAAGAAACTAGACCCAGAAGAGCTCATATGTCATAATTCTATTTATATGAAATCCAGAAACAGATAACAGGAACTTATGGTGTGAGAATAATAGGAGGTGATGACTGGAAGGGGGACTTAAGGAGGTTTCTGGGCATGAGCCAAGTTGTTACGTATCTGTATGTCAACTCCATTAGTATGTTCCTTTGAAAAAATTCACTGAACTGAGCACTTAGGATTTGTGTACTTTACCCTAAAGGTTAAACTTCAATTACATGTTGACTTACAGAAGAGGAAAGAGAAAGACCATATGATATCACTTGTATGTGGAATCTAAAGTATGACACAGTCAGAAGATTCTGCATGCTACACAATGTGGCCAAAGAAATAATAATTAAATTAAGGTAACACAGTGTAAAAAAAATTAATTTAAAAAGTGACACAAATGAAACAAATATGATACAAATTAACATACTTAAGAAACAGAAACAAAATCGCAGACATAGAGAACAGACAGGTTGTGTCAAAGTGGAAGACATGGGGATGAAGTGGGAGGCTGAGCACAGCAGATGTAAGCTTTTAGACATGGAAAGGATAGACAATGAAGTCCTATTGTGTAGCACAGGGAACTACATTCAATATCCTGAGATAAACCATGATGGAAAAGAACATTTTAAAAAGGAATGCGTATATACGTGCAAGGGAATCACTTTTCTGTACAGCAGAAATCAGCAAAACTTGGTAAATCAACGATACCGCAATTTCAAAACTTGATTAAAAAGTGCACTTAAAATTATAAAAAGGTTAAGCTTATCGAAAACTCTTTCACCGTGATGTCTGCAAACCCTCTTTGCTGGTCTCCTTACTGCCTTTCCTGTGCTACACACAATCCTTTCACTACACACCCCACCCTATCTTGAAACCAGAGCTACCTCATTAAAATGTAAATTAATTAACATCCCTAACCTGTTTCAAACCATCCAGCGCTCCTCCTACCCTGAGGCTGAGACCTGAAGTTTCCCCATGGTGGACAGAGCCCTACACGATGTTGCCTCATCACCCCTCTGACATCTGCACCCACTCACACAGACCTTGGGATCGCACAGATCCAGGCTCCCTGTGGTTCCCCAAACATGCTGAGCTTGCTCCTGCTTCTGAGGTCTGCCACTGACACCTGTCGCTCATTGATGTCATCCACAGGCATCGTTCAGGGTGTCTGATCAGCAACAAGGCAAGATGGAGCCTTTCCTTCACCACTCAATCTAAAGTAGCTTCCAGTAGCTCCTGTCACTTTTGTAAAAAATTATTTATTTTTAATTAGAGGATAACAATTTTACAGCATTATGTTGGTTTCTGCCATATGTCAACATGAATCAGTCGTAGGTATATCTATGTCCCCTCCCTCTTGAACCTCCCTCCCACCACCCACCCCATCCCATTGCTCTAGGATGTCACAGAACACTGGTTTGTGGGTCCCACCACTGTTGAAAATATCACCTTGCTTTATTTTAATCATAGTGCTTACCAACCTAATACTTCCTTCTCTGTTTATGTGCCCTGTCTAATGCCACATCATCAATGCCTAGAATGTTTCCTGGCACACACAATGTGCCCAGTAAGTTGCCACTGAATGAATGAATAAATGAATGAATAGATCGAGTAACTTCTTTTTAATGAGCACTTACTGTATACCAAGCTCTAGGCACTATCTAGTCCTCCCAAGTCTCTTATGAGGCAGGCATTCTTATCATCACGACCTCATCTTGCTGAAGAGAAGCTAACACTCAATGAGTAAGAGTTGAATCTGGAACACAAACCCTCATCCATCTGACTACAGAATGATTTGGAAGTAAATCATGACACCTACTAACCTATGACCTTTCGTTCCCTCACTCCCCCTATCTCTCTCAATGTCTCTCACTCTCCAAAGACACAACGAGAATGGAGGATCATGGGGAATTTCCTGCTGGTCCAGTGGTTGGAATTCCAAGCTCCCAGGGTAGGGGGCACGAGTTCAATCACTGGTTTGGGAATTAATCATGCCGCATGACACAACAGGAAAAAATGAGGATCACGGACACACAGAGGATCCTTGCAAGAGCTATAGAAGAGATTTAGGGGGTCTGGAACTAGCAAAAATTTATGCAAAATGTATGTCAATATTTACGGAGGAGGGGATCCACTGTGCCTTAAACTCCCAAAGGATTTAGTGATCTCCAAGTTGTCAGGAGACCCAGGAGAAGGGGTTTCGACCCCTGAGTTGGGAAGATCCCCTGGAGGAGGACATGGTAATCCACAGCAGTATTCTTACCTGGAGAATGCCATGGACAGAGCAGCCTGCCAGGCTACAGTCCAAGGGGTCACAAGGAGTCAGACACAACTGAGTGTGCATGTGATAACAATAAATAAAATTATAAATTATTAGGCAGCTTCCTTCTATGAAGGAGAGGAAAAGGCCTCCATGCTGGACTCGCACATCCCCTCTCTGAAGTCCCAGGGTGTAACTACAGCCCAGTGCCTTCCCCGGGCTGACCTCACTCTCTATTTCTCTAAGGTGAGGACGACTCCTCTTCCAGCCCACAAGGTGTTGTAATCAAGGCCTAATGAATTCACTACACAATACAGATAAATCTTAGCCACTTAATTCTAAGTGAAGAAACTAAGTCCAGGTATTTCCACCAAAGTCCATGATGTTCACCCTTGTGATGGAAACTAAATAATATGCACTAGGGGCCCCATATCTGTGATAAAACAGTCTCCCTTAAAATCAAGGGTGGTCCAGTGGTAAATAAAAACCCACTTTCCTATGCAGAGGACACGGGTTCGATCCCTGGTCGGGGAACTAAGATCCCACATGCCACAGAGGAAGTTAACCAGACTGCCACAACTAGAGAGCTCTCGAGTCACAACTACTGAGCCTGCGCGCTCTAGAGCCCATGCACTACAAGTGAAGCTGGCACATCACAACTAGAGGAAGTTCACACACCACAGCAAAGGACCAGCAGAGCTCAAAAAAAACAAAACCACACAAGACAGATGACAAGCCCGAGACTCAGGAGTGTGGTCACTGCAGGGTCTGGGGGGAGGGGACAAAGCCCTGGGGCTGCTGGGGTTACTGTCGAGTGTTCCCTGAGCCTGACCTGCTGGGCAGCGGGCTCGCGGGTGTAGATGACATGGTGCGTGTGCTCGGTTGCTCAGTCATGTCTGACACCTTGCAGCCCCATGGACTGTAGCCCCCCAGGCTCCTCTGTCCATGGAATTTTCCAGGCAAGACTACTGGAGTGGGTTGCCATTTCCTACTCCAAGGGATATTCCCGACCGAGGATTCAAACCCACTGACAGGCTTATTCTTTACCACTGCACCACCTGGGAAGCCCATGGATTCCATTATTAATGCATAAATAGATCATCCATCATGAAATCATGCCTAGAGAGCCACGATACAGGCCCTGGTAAACACTCCAGGATCAGCCTCTCATTGCACGTTAGTGTTAACATTTGGTAAGAACTTGGGACCTGGCCTCCTTGTTACCCCTCCCTCCTCCCCTTTGTCTGGCTCAGGCTGGGGCCAATCTTTCACAGCTTTTGTTGGCAGAGTAGAAACCTATTAACTGGTACTACCCCTTCTCTCTCACTACCTGTGGCAGGCAGGGACTCGGGAGAGGGGGACAGAGGAGCAGGGATTTCTATACCCTCGGCTCACACCCAGACACCACTTCACGCCTGCCCACCCTCTTCAGCGACAGTGCCACACACTTCCAACTCAGCAAGAGACACCTCTGACTGCCTGATCGCCATCCACCACACTTCAGCTTCACATCCCTTCCTCGCTGAGGTTCCCACATCCCACCCTTGAGCCTGGAAGGATGCCTCACATACCCTGATGAATGATCCCCAAGGATGGAGGCAAGGAGCCACCCTCAGACCCTGCACATCTGAGTCTCACCCTCAGGAAAGATTTGAGCAGGCCTTTTCTGTCCATCTGCAGAAGGTTCCCCAGGAAGGGCAGGGGACGGGGGCCAGGCGGGAGGCGGCCATGGACCTTTGGGCGGCCTCTGGCCAGCAGGACCCAGAGCCCAGCGAGCAGAGCAAGGAGAAGGAGCACGCTGAGTTCCATGGCCGCCGTGCAAAGGTCTCCCAAACTGCTGGGCTCTGGCTGAGCCTTTTATGCTAAGACTGCCTCCACACCCAGTTATGTAACATCACCCATACTTTGGCATCCTCCGAGAGTGGGAACTCAGAAGAAAAGGAGCACATACTTCCTGCTCCCGCAGTCAGCTGGCCTGCTTCCCTGATACCTCTACAGCCCCTCCCTAGAGGCTGGCAGAGACACCATGGTAGCCATAACAAGGTCCCCATGAGTCTGTTAACTTTTGTGGGTATGGGGAGCACCCGTTGTCTCCTGGCTTTAGCTGTGTTCGTGGGTTTGTGTTTAATACTTTGGTTCATACCTGCTTCCATGTGTGTGCTTGTGTGATTCCTACACATGAAAGAGGCCTTGTATTTATGTGAACATGCCCATGTGTGTTTCTGCACATGAGTGTGAGTGTGCTTACACATGTGTCACTGCACGTGTGTGGACTTCCATGTATTTATGTGGTGCCTCACACGTGAAGATGTGTTGTGTTTTCGTGGTGGTGGTGGTGGGGTGAGTCTGTGTGTGTGTGTGTGTGTGTGTGTGTGGGTGTGTGCGCGCCCGCGCATATGCATCAGACAGTCCCTGTCACTACAGAGCTTGCAGACACTCAGCCTTTATCTCTCCAGCCCCACCTCCTTTGCCCTCCCTTCTGTGAGAGCCACAGATGGGAGAGGCAGGAGAAACAAAACAATAGGGGTGAGTGACACAGCTCTGGGGTATTCAGATCTCTGATGCCCTGAGTTTTCTCCCCGACCCCTCCCATCTTCACAGCCTCAGGACTTTCCTCCATCCCCCTATGACAGTCCTTTTCTGTGTGTTTGTCTCCCTCCTGCTGTCTCTCTCCGACTCTGTGTCAGTTTCACTCCTTAAACTCTGAGCTCCAGGAGCAGAGACTGTGTGCAGTTATATCAATGTTCACTCAGCTGGCCTGTCTCCAGCCTCCCCTGAGCATTTGGCAGCTCAATTTGTATCTACCAAATATGCTAATGATTCTGTCTGTGTCCACGTGTTGTGGCCTCGGTCTGGCTTTCCACCTCCCTCTGTCTCTCCTCCTTAGAAGGAGGGTGGCAGTCTCTTTCTTGCAATGTTACACAAACCTCTTGAGGACCCAAAACTCTGATCTCAGCAGTTGAGTAAGACTCCTCCAACCCAGTGTCCCTTGATCTCTTGAAGAGGTGGGACCTGTACTTTCCTGACCTTTGAGAGGCCACTATGAACTTTCCTTAACCCAGGCCCTGGGATCCACTGTGCTGTGTGAACTGGCACTGAACTTAGGGCTTATTCCAGGCCCAGGAATCACCGATGGGGAGACATGAAGTGCTTTACACAGAGGAAATCACCAAATCCTCACTCAGCTAATGGAGTGAATGACAGAGAGGTTAAGATCTTGCCCAAGGCCACACAGCCATCTAGAGGTAGCATCAGGAGTCAAGCCCAGACAGTCTAGCTCCAGAGTCTGTTCTTTCAGCCACTTGACCAGGCTGCCTTTCTGAGACAGATGCAGAGAGAGATAACAGACAAAGAGAAGCAGAAGGAAAAAGAAATGGAAAGGGTGAGAGGCAGAGAGGGCAGTAAGTTCTAAGGGAAAGAGTTCTCTGGGTAAATAAGCAAGGGAGAAACTTGATTAAACAAACTGCTTTCTTTCCTCCAGGACTTCTCTGAGCCCTTAGATTGCTAACTTGAGCTGTCAATCACTCATCAAGAGGGGAGGGGACTTGACAGGAGCTCCCAGTCTATTTGGAAGACACATCATATCTCTTGGGCAAGTGTCTGCTGCTCTTTGAGCTTCCGGTTTGCTCATCAGGAAAATGTGGGTACCTACCCTATAGGATATCTATGACAATGAAAATGAGACCCAATGTGCAGGGGGCCTGGGCCAAAGTAAGTGTTTTTTGAATGCACTGTGGACACAGAGAGGGACACAGAGACTCAGAGACCAAGAGTGAGGAAGGCAGAGAGACAGATAGACCCAGAAAGAGAGACTTGAGACATGACTGAGAGAGACACCCAAGACAAAGCTATGGTGAGCCCTCAAAGGACACAGCAGACATTTACTCATTCATTCAATAAGCAATTATTGGGTGCCTACTGTGTGCCAGGCCGTTTTAGGCACTGGGGACGCAGCAGTGAACAAAATGTGAATATCTTCGCTTTCACAGAGCTAACATTCTAGCAGGAGGGTCAGATAACAATAAACGGTGATACATTCAGTTAATTCCCGTAGTGACACGTAACATACAGGCATCAAGCCCTGGGTTGTCCTTCCTGGTTGTCTATCACCTGCCCACATTTCGTTTGATCAGCATCCACCTGTGCTGGGTACATGGTGCTTTGCTAATCACCCTGGGAGTGGGACACCTTTTATTGTCAGGGAAAGAAGCACAAAGGTGGAAATGGTGATACCTGAGATCTGAGAGGACAGGTATGGCAAAGAGGCATGCAGACTAATGAGACACGAAGAGGAAAACCCAGAAGCCCCGAGACAGAAGCACAGAGGACAGACATAAACACGGGAGAAGTGCAGGCACTTGTGTAGGGCCTTCCCCGGTGCCGTCCCTGTGGGGGCTTCCCAGGTAGCTCAGATGGTAAAGCGTCAGCCCGCAGTGCGGGAGACCTGGGTTTGATCCCCGAGTCGGGAAGATGCCCTGGAGAAGGAAATGACAACCCACTCCAGTACTCTTGCCTGGAGAAGTCCATGGATGGAGGAGCTTGGAGGGCCACAGTCCGGGGGGTCGCAACGCGTCGGACACGACTGGGCGGCTTCCCTGGCCCTGGTGGTTGTAGATGTCTAGTTGCTAAGTCATGTCCGACTGCCACCAGCACTGTCTGTGTGGTTCTCAGGCCTGGCTGTGCCTCTCTGCCCTCACTGTCAAGTGGGGATAACGTCCAACCCCTTCCCCGGGGATGCTGTGAGTTCAGCATCACACCTACACTTGTCACACCCTGGTGGTCCAGTGGCTAAGACTCTGTGCTGCTAAACCAGGGGGGCCAGGTTCCATCCCTGGCCAGGGAACGAGATCCCACATATCACAACTAATGATCCCCCACGCTGCAAGCTGAAGACTCTGCAGGCCACCACTAAAACCCAGCACAAACAAATAAATAAAACTTAGAAATATTTAAACAAGAGAAAAAGCAACTTGGGTAGATTCTAGCATGCACTACCCATTACACACTTCTTTTCCTGCTAAACTCGTTTGAAACATTGGGAGGTTTGCTCCAAATCCTCTTTTGCCCATTCACACGTGAAGGTGCACAATGGTTTCAGAATAACGCTTTTAACTGCATCCGGTTAAATTCCTTAAAGAAGCCAAGCACACGCTATGGCTGAGTCCTTTTACCGTCCACCTGAAGTCATCACAACATTGTTAATCGGCTGTGTGAGACGCTTAGTCGTTCACTCATGTCTGACTCTTTGCCACTCCGTGGACTGTAGCCTGCCAGGCTCCTCTGTTCACGGGGATTCTCCAGGGAAGAATACTTGAAAGGGCTGCCATACCCTCCTGGTTAGTTGTCTATACCCCAATACAAAATAAAGTTCAAAAGAAAAAAAAAAGGCAATTTTTAAGATATCTAATATTCTTCATACACCATTATAAAGTTTTTTTGTGTAAATAAGTGTCAAACTAGAAAAAGAAGAAGTCAATGCCACAAAGTCACACGTTGCACATGATTCCATTTCCATGAAATATCCAGAACTGGCAAATCGGTGGACACACAAAGATCAGTTGTTGGCAGAGACTAGGGGAGGGGAGAATGATGTGCCTGCCTAATATATACAGGGTTTTCGTTTGGGGCGATGAGAAGATTCTGGAACTAGACAGTGGTATGGTTTTACAGCATCCTGTGTGTACTTCATGCACTCAATTGTACTTTTGAAAATAGTACAGCTCATGCTGTATTTGCTTTGAAGTATGTAAGTGAATTCGCTCAGTCGAGTCCAACTCTTTGCAACCCCATAGACTGTAGCCTACCAGGTTCCTCTGTCCATGGGATTTTCCAGGCAAGAATACTAGAGTGGGTTGCCATTTCCTCCTCCAGGGGATCTTCCTGACCCAGGGATCGAACACGGGTGTCAAACATTGCAGACATACGCTTTACCATCTGAGCCACCAGGGAAGCCCATGATAAAAAAAAACAAACAAAAACACACCACACTTTACTTCATAAGATCCCCACAAAAATCAATTTTATTAAAAATGACAAATAAACCAAATGTGTGATATAGTGCATTCTTCTCAGAAATATGTTCAAAAACAAGATCTAGTGGCATCATCTAAGACTGGTGATGACTCTAAATGATATTTCCAGAGCTGCAATTGAAATGTCCTGTGAAAATATCTGTGCTTTCTGGGTGTTTCCCTATGGTCCAGTGGTTAGGACTGCAGCAGCAATGCAGCAGGATTGAATGGGTTCCACTCCTGGTCAGGGAAATAAGATTCCAAATGTTGCAGGGATTGACCAAAAAGACAAGAAAATATCTGGTTTCCATTAGTGACAAACCCACTGTCACTGCTGACATGACTGCAATCTGCCTTCATAAATGAGAGAAAGGCTAAAGTTCAGAATGAGTTTAGTGAAAAACATACAATTTTGTTTTCCATCCAAGTTCCTGGGGTCCCTGAATTCTAGGGGTGCCTGAACCTCAGATAAAGACTTCCAGGTCTAGAGGCTTCAAATCTAGGGCCTGGAGTCCTGTAGGCCTGGATTTAAACACTGTCTCTGGCACATAATGGCTTTGACAAGTGACTGTCCTCCCTAGGCCTCCATTTTGTCAACTATAAAATGGAAAGTTTTTATTTTTTTCTCATTATTTTAAAAATTCATTTATTTTTAGTGAAAGGGTAATTGCTTTACAACATTGTGTTGATTTATGCCATATCACAATATGAATCAGCCATAGGTATAACTATGTTCCCGCCCTCTTGAACCTCCCTGCCACCTCGACCCCCACCTTACACCTCTAGGCTGTTACAGAGCCCAGGTTTGAATTCCCTGAGTCATAGAGCAAATTCCCGAACGCTATCTCTTTTACACATGGTAGTGTATGTTCTTCCATGCTACTCTCTCCATCCATCCCACCCTCACCTTCCTCCTCGCACCCCCATGACCCCAAGTCTGTTCTCTATGTCTGCATCACCATTGCTGCCCTACAAGTAGATTCATCACTATCATCTCTCTAGATTCCATATATATGCATCAATATGCGACATCTGTTTTTCTCTTTCTGACTTACTTCACTCTGTACAAGAGGCTGTAAGTTCATCCATCTCATCAAAACTGACTCAAATGCGTTCCTTTTCATGAATGAGTAATACTCCTAAAATGGGGCTTTTTAAAACAGTTTATAGGCATTACATCAAGAATATGGCTATTGAATGAATCACACAGGTCACACAGCACAGTAAGAACCAAGACCTGGGGTCAGGAAAGTCCATGGTGGCCCCTCTCCAAGGTCAGGAAAGAGCATATGTCGCCCCTGTGTTGAAGTGCACCACAATGTGATCAGCAGGAAACAAAGGTCAGGAGGAAGAAGAGTTTGTGATATGTAAATCCCAGTCCCTACAGGGCACAGACTGAATGTGTCTGGTGTTTCCAGGGCCCAGGTGGGGGTCTGGGTCGTGGCAGGGGCCCAGAAGACTATTGTGACAAGAATAATGATTTTCTGGGGTTTAACTGTGTCATCCCCAAAATTGATACATTGAAGTCCGACTCAGTGGACATGAGTTTGAGTCAACGGGGAGTTGGTGATGGACAGGGAGACCTGGTGTGCTGCACTCCATGGGGTCGCAAAGAGTCGAACATGACTGAGATACGGAACTGAACTGAATTGAAGCCTTAACCCCCAGTACCTCAGAATGTGACCTTACTTGAAGATGCATTCATTCATTGCAAATGTTATCATGTTAAAAAGAGGTCCTTAGTGTGGGCCCCAATCTTGTTAGACTGGTGTCTTTATGAAAGGGGTAGTTCAGGACACAGACACACCCCAGAGAGAATGCCATGGGAAGATAAAGGCAGAGATGAGGATGATGCTTCTAGAAGTCAGGAAATATCAAAGATGGCCAGCAAACCACCAGACACGAGCGGAGAGGACTGGAATAGATGCTCTCCCATGGCTTTTAGAAGGAATCAACTCTGATGACTCCGTGATCCTTGTTACAGCAGACTTAGAAACTAATATAGACTGGGATGACTCCAGATGGAAAGTCACATGATGTATCAGTTTCCTATGGCTGATATAAAAAACGATCACAAACTCAGTGCCCTCAAATAACACAAATGTATTATCTTACAGCTTATTTATTTCCCTAGCTGTATCATCTTACAGGTTTTTCATTTCTTTTTATTATCATACATATTTTCAGTTTCTAGATGTGGCATCTCTTGGCTCATGGCCCCTTCCTCATTCTTCAAAGCCAGGAGCATAGCATCTTCTTTCTTCTCTGACCTCTGTCACTGTCCTTAAATCTTTTTTTTTTTAATTTACTTTTATTAGTTGGAGGCTAATTACCTCACAACATTGCAGTGGGTTTTGTCATACATTGATATGAATCAGCCATGGATTTACATGTATTCCCCATCCCGATCCCCCTCCCACCTCCCTCTCCACCTGATTCCTCTGTGTCTCCCCAGTGCACCAGGCCCGAGCACTTGTCTCATGCATCCAACCTGGGCTGTTGATCTGTTTCTCTATAGATAATATACATGCTGTTCTCTCGAAACATCCCACCCTCGCCTTCTCCCTCAGAGTCCAAAAGTCTGTTCTGTACATCTGTGTCTCTTTTTCTGTTTTGCATATTGGGTTATCATTACCATCTTTCTAAATTCCATATGTATGTGTTAGTATGCTGTAATGTTCTTTATCTTTCTGGCTTACTTCACTCTGTATAATGGGCTCCAGTTTCATCCATCTCATTAGAACTGATTCAAATGAATTCTTTTTAATGGCTGAGTAATATTCCATGGTGTATATGTACCACAGCTTCCTTATCCATTCGTCTGCTGATGGGCATCTAGGTTGCTTCCATGTCCTGGCTATTCTAAGAAATGCTGCAATGAACATTGCTGCAATGAACATTGGGGTGCACGTGTCTTTTTCAGATCTGGTTTCCTCAGTGTGTATGCCCAGAAGTGGGATTGCTGGGTCATATGGCAGTTCTATTTCCAGTTTTTTAAGAAATCTCCACACTGTTTTCCATAGTGGCTGTACTAGTTTGCATTCCCACCAACAGTGTAAGAGGGTTCCCTTTTCTCCACACCCTCTCCAGCATTTATTGCTTGTAGACTTTTGGATAGCAGCCATCCTGACTGGCGTGTAATGGTACCTCATTGTGGTTTTGATTTGCATTTCTCTGATAATGAGTGATGTTGAGCATCTTTTCATGTGTTTGTTAGCCATCTGTATGTCTTCTTTGGAGAAATGTCTGTTTAGTTCTTTGGCCCATTTTTTGATTCGGTCATTTATTTTTCTGGAATTGAGCTTCAGGAGTTCCTTGTATATTTTTGAGATTAATCCTTTGTCTGTTGCTTCATTTGCTATTATTTTCTCCCAATCTGAGGGCTGTCTTTTCATCTTACTTATAGTCTCCTTTGTTGTGCAAAAGCTTTTAAGTTTCATTAGGTCCCATTTGTTTATTTTTGCTTTTATTTCCAATATTCTGGGAGGTGGGTCATAGAGGATTCTGCTGTGATTCATGTCGGAGAGTGTTTTGCCTATGTTCTCCTCTAGGAGTTTTATAGTTTCTGGTCTTACATTTAGATCTTTAATCCATTTTGAGTTTATTTTTGTGTATGCTGTTAGAAAGTGTTCTAGTGTCATTCTTTTACAAGTGATTGACCAGTTTTCCCAGCACCACTTGTTAAAAAGATTGTCTTTTTTCCATTGTATATCCTTGCCTCCTTTGTCAAAGAGAAGGTGTCCATAGGTTCGTGGATTTATCTCTGGGCTTTCTATTCTGATCCATTGATCTATATTTCTGTCTTTGTGCCAGTACCATACTGTCTTGATGACTGTGGCTTTGTAGTAGAGTCTGAAGTCAGGCAGGTTGATTCCTCCAGTTCCATTCTTCTTTCTCAAGATTATTTTGGCTATTCGAGGTTTTCTGTATTTCCATACAAATAGTGAAATTATTTGTTCTAGTTCTCTGAAAAATACCGTTGGTAGCTTGATAGGCATTGCATTGAATCTATAGATTGCTTTGGGTAGAATAGCCCTTTTGACAATATTGATTCTTCCAATCCATTAACACGGTATGTTTCTCCATCTGTTTGTGTCCTCTTTGATTTCTTTCATCAGTCTTTTATAGTTTTCTATGTATAGGTCTTTTGTTTCTTTAGGTAGATGTACTCCTAAGTATTTTATTCTTTTTGTTGCAATGGTGAATTGTATTGTTTCCTTAATTTCTCTTTCTGTTTTTTCATTGTTAGTGTACAGGAATGCAAGGGATTTCTGTGTGTTAATTTTATATCCTGCAACTTTACTATATTCATTGATTAGCTCTAGTAATTTTCTTGTAGAGTCTTTAGGGTTTTCTCTGTCGAGGATCATGTCATCTGGAAACAGCGAGAGTTTCACTTCTTCCTTTCCTATCTGGATTCCTTTTATTTCTTTTTCTGCTCTGATTGCTGTGGCCAAAACTTCCAACACTATGTTGAATAGTAGTGGTGAGAGTGGACACCCTTGTCTTGTTCCTGATTTCAGGGGAAATGCTTTCAATTTTTCACCATTGAGGGTAATGCTTGCTGTGTGGTTTGTCATATATAGGTTTTATTATGTTGAGGTATGTTTCTTGTATTCCTGCTTTCTGGAGAGTTTTAATCATAAATGAGTGTTAAATTTTGTCAAAGGCTTTCTCTGCATCTATTGAGATAATCATATGATTTTTATCTTTCAATATGTTAATGTGGTGTATTACATTGATTGATTTGCAGATATTAAAGAATCCTTGCATTCCTGGGATAAACCCCACTTGGTTATGGTGTATGATTTTTTTTAATATGTTGTTGGATTCTGTTTGCTAGAATTTTACTAAGGATTTTTGCACCTATGTTCATCAGTGATATTGACCTGTAGTTTTCTTTCATTTTTTTTTTTTTTTGTGTGTGTGTGGCATCTTTGTCTGGTTTTGGAATTAGGGTGATGGTGGCCTCATAGAATGAGTTTGGAAGTTTACCTTCTTCTGCAATTTTCTGGAAGAGTTTGAATAAGATAGGTGTTAGTTCTTCTCTAAATTTTGGTAGAATTCAGCTGTGAAGCCATCAGGTCCTGGGCTTTTGTTTGCTGGAAGATTTCTGATTACAGTTTTGATTTCCTTGCGTGTGATGGCTCTATTAAGATCTTCTATTTCTTCCTGGTTCAGTTTTGGAAAGTTATATTTTTCTAAGAATTTGTCCATTTCATCCAAGTTGTCCATTTTATTGGCATAGAGCTACTGGTAGTAGTCTCTTATGATCCTTTGTATTTCGGTGTTGTCTGCTGTGATCTCTCCATTTTCATTTTTAATTTTGTTAATTTGGTTCTTCTCTCTTTGTTTCTTAATGAGTCTTCCTAATGGTTTGTCAATTTTGTTTATTTTTTCAAAAAACCAGCTTTTAGCTTTGTTGATTTTTGCTATGGTCTCTTTAATTTCTTTTGCATTTATTTCTGCCCTAATTTTTAAGATTTCTTTCCTTCTGCTAACCCTGGGGTTCTTCATTTCTTCCTTCTCTAATTGCTTTAGGTGTAGAGTTAGGTTATTTATTTGGCTTTTTTCTTGTTTCTTGATGTAAGCCTGTAATGCTATGAACCTTCCCCTTAGCACTGCTTTTACAGTGTCCCATAGGTTTTGGGTTGTTGTGTTTTCATTTTCATTCATTTCTATACATATTTTGATTTCATTTTTTATTTCTTCTATGACTTGTTGGTTATTCAGAAGCGTGTTATTTAGGCTCCATATGTTTGAATTTTTAACATTTTTTTCCCGGTAATTGAGATCTAATCTTACTGCACTGTGGTCAGAAAAGATGACTGGAATGATTTCAATTTTTTTTAATTTTCCAAGACCAGATTTATGGCCCATGATATGATCTATTCTGGAGGAGGTTCCGTGTACACTTGAGAAAAAGGTGAAATTCATTGTTCTGGGGTGAAATGTGCTATAGATATCGATTAGGTCTAGCTGGTCTATCGTGTCATTTAAGGTTTCTGTTTCCTTGTTAATTTTCTGTTTAGTTGATCTATCCATAGTTGTGAGTGGGGTATTAAAGTCTCCCACTATTATTGTGTTACTATTAATTTCCCCTTTCATACTCGTTAGCGTTTGCCGTACATATTGCCGTGCTCCTATGTTGGGTGCATATTTATTTATAATTGTTATATCCTCTTCTTGGATTGATCCTTTAATCATTATGTAGTGTCCTTCTTTGTCTCTTTTCACATCCTTTATTTGAAAGACTACTTTATCTGATATGAGTATTGCGACTCCTGCTTTCTTTTGTTCTCCCTTTGCATAAAATATTTTTTTCCAGCCCTTCACTTTTAGTCTGTATGTGTCTCTTGTTTTGCGGTGGGTCTCTTGAAGACAGCATATATAGGGGTCTTGTTTTTGCATCCATTCAGCCAATCTTTGTCTTCTGGTTGGGGCATTCAACCCATTTACATTTAAGGTAATTATTGATAGGTGTGGTCCCGTTGCCATTTTCTTTGTTGTTTTGGGTTCACGTTTATACAACCTTTCTGCATTTCCTGTCTAGAGAAGACCCTTTAGCATTTGTTGAAGAGTTGGTTTGGTGGTGCTGAATTCTCTCAGCTGTTGCTTGTCTGTAAAACTTTTGAATTCTCCTTCATATCTGAATGAGATCCTTGCTGGGTACAGTAATCTAGGCTGTAGGTTATTCTCTTTCATTACCTTAAGTATGTCCTGCCATTCCCTTCTGGCCTGGAAGGTTTCTATTGATAGATCAGCTGTTATCCTTATGGGAATCCCTTTGTGTGTTATTTGTTGTTTCTCCCTTGCTGCCTTCCATATTTGCTCTTTGAGTTTGATCTTTGTTAATTTGACTAATATGTGTCTTGGGGTGTTTCACCTTGGGTTTATCCTGTTTGGGACTCTCTGGGTTTCTTGGACTTGGGTGGCTATTTCCTTCCCCATTTTAGGGAAGTTTTCAGCTATTATCTCCTCAAGTATTTTCTCATGGCCTTTCTTTTTGTCTTCTTCTTCTGGGATTCCTATGATTCGAATGTTGGGGCGTTTCACATTGTCCCAGAGGTCCCTGAGGTTGTCCTCATTTCTTTTGATTCTTTTTTCTTTTTTCCTCTCTGCTTCATTTATTTCCACCATTTTGTCTTCTACCTCACTTATCCTATCTTCTGTCTCCATTATTCTACTCTTGGTTCCCTCCAGAGTGTTTTTGATCTCATTTATTGCATTATTCATTTTTAATTGACTCTTTTTTATTTCTTCCAGGTCATTATTAAACATTTCTTACATCTTTTCAATCTTTGTCTCCAGGCTATTTATCTGTAACTCCATTTTGTTTTCAAGATTTTGGATCATTTTTACTATCGTTATTCTAAATTCTTTTTCAGGAAGAGTCCCTATCTCCTCCTCTTTTGTTTGACTTGGTGGGCATTTTTCATGTTCCTTTACCTGTTGGGTATTTCTCTGCCTTTTCATCTTGTTTAGATTGCTGTGTCTGGAGTGGGTTTTCTGTATTCTGGAGGTCTGTGATTCCTTTTTATTGTGGAGGTTTTTCCCAGTGGGTGGGGTTGGACAATTGGCTTGTCAAGGTTTCCTGGTTAGGGAAGATTGTGTCGGTGTTCTGGTGCGTGGAACTTGATTTCTTCTCTCTGGAGTGCAATGGAGTGCCCAGTAATGAGTTTTGAGATGTGTCTATGTGTTAGGTGTGACCTTGGGCAGCCTGTATGTTGGCATTCAGGGCTATGTTCCTGCATTGCTGGAGAATTTGCGTGGTATGTTTTGCTCTAAAACTTATTGGCTCTTGGGTGGTGGTTGGTTTCAGTGAAGGTATGGAGGCTTTTGGACGGTCTCTTATTACTTAAAGTTCTATGTAGTCAGGAGTTTTCTGGTGTTCTCAGGTTTTGGGCTTAAGTCTCCTGCCTCTGAATTTCAGTTTTATTCTTCCAGTAGTCTCAAGACTTGTCCTACTATACAGCACTGATAATAAAACTTCTAGGTTAATGGCAAAAGATTCTCCCCTGTGAGGGACATCCAGAGAGGTTCACAGAGTTACATGAAGAAGAGGAGAGGGAGAAGGGAGATAGAGATGAGCAGGAGGAGAAAAAGGGGAACTCAAGAGGTGAGAGACAGATCTACGCAGTTGTCTGCTCCCAAAGTGTTCTCCGTAGCCCAGACACCCACAAAGATTCACAGAATTGGATTGGGCAGAGAAGGGGAAAGGAGGAAATAGAGGTGTTCTGAGGTAGAAAACAGAGAGTCAAGATTGGGAAAGAGTAATCCACACACTCTTGAATAAAAATGGAAACTGAATATTGGATTCTTAAATGTCCGCAATTTATATCTTATATTGAAAAACAAAGATTAAAAATCTAGAGTAGAGGTTAGACTCTTAAAAATACTATATTAAAAACAAAAACCAAAACACACACACAAAAAATATATTAGAAGTATATATGAAGTTCGGTTTAAAAATAGGGCTTCTTTTTTTTTTTTGTAAGGTTATAGTGTAATGAAAATGAAAATTTAGGAGTAGTAGAGGAATAATAGAGGACTTTAAAAGGAAATAAGAGAAAAAGAAAAATAGAAAATAGAAAAGAAAAAGGAAAAAAAAGAAAAAACACAAGAAAAAATGTTTTTCCTAATTAAAAATATCATAAAAATCTATGAAAATGAAAGTTAAGGAGTAATGGGGGAGTAATAGGGAATTTTAAAAGAAAATAAAAGAGAAAAAATAAAAAAGAAAAAAAATTTTTTTAATTACTTTAAAAAAAAAAAAGTAAAAATATATCTAGGAATTTCTCTGGAGCTGTTGCGGTCAGTGTTGGTTCAGCTCAGTTTCAGATAGCTCCTCGTTCCAGCTTACACTTCTCGATATCTACAGGCCCCTTCCAGTGTAGCTGGTGTTACCTACAGGGATTTTAATCTGTTGCACCGGTACCTTCTGAAGCGGTTCCCTTTGTTTATTTGGCTTCTGTTTGCGGGTCTCTTCAGTGTCTAAGTTCCGCCCTGACACAGGCGGGTGGAGGTGGTCTCTTATTCAGGTAGCTAGTTCCGTCGTGTTGTGGGGAGGGGCTGGCGCTGCTTTCTCCGTCTGCACTGCTCAGGCTCCCAGCTGCTCTATATGGAGCGTGCCCTGCGCTGCGCACGGTTCCAGCCCTCCGGTGTTCCACAAAAGGGCGGAACAAAAAGCTGCGCCTGCTTTTTGCGCCTACCCAGTTAGAGCGGTTCAGGATGCCAGGGGCTTGACGGGGCACTCTCCCTGGGTGCGGTGCGCCTTCTGCCCTCCACGGTCCCAGCCTCAGTTTCTGCCGGTGCCAGTCAGGTGCGTGAGCCCTCTGCCCTCCACGTCCCCAGCCCCAGTCCCTGCCCACGCCGGTCGGGTGCCTGCGCCCTGTGTCTCGCCACGACCCTCCCGGCGGATGTCGACCATCCAGAATCTCAGGAGGTCTTTGATTAGAAACTGGGGGCCTGTTTGCAATGCGGTAGGGGATGCGGTCCGTGGGGCCGAAGCTGCCCTTTTCCCCTCCCCCCTGCCTCCAACCTCCAGCAGGGCTGGGCCCTGTGAGCTCTTCTCTGGACTTGCTCGGTCCCTTTGTTCTGTGAACGGGCAGCAGTGTGTTCGGGCTGGTTAATTTTCTCTCTTTTGCTGTCCCACAGTTTAAGTTGGTAACTCACAAAAGCTCCCTCCGATTGTCCTCAGGGCACTCAGGCCCGGTCCTTACCCTAAGCAATGCCGCCCGCTCCTCTCCATTCTGACCCCACTTGCTGGTGGCGGATATAGGCGTCTGGGGTACTTTTCTGCTGGGAGTTGCTTTTAAGCCCATGATTTCTGGGTTTTATTTATTTTTCCTCCCATTCAGGTTGCCCTCGGAGATTCAAAAACTTCCCCTAGACCCGCCAGTGCAAGGGTTTCCTGGTGTTTGGAAACTAAACTCCCTTACCGGGACGAATCTCAGTCCTTAGCTCTTTTGTCTCTCTTCTTATCTTTTATATTTTCTCCTACGTCCTTTCGAAGACACTGGGTTGCTTTTCTGGGCACCTGATGACCTCAGCTAGCGATCAGAAGTTGTTTTGTGAAGTTTGCTCTGCGTTCAGTTATTCTTTTGATGAATTTGTAGGAGAGAAAGTGATCTCCACGTCCTATTCCTCCGCCATCTTGGCTCCTCCCTCCCTTAAATCTTCTCTATGTCTGATCTTCTGTCTTGCTCCTCTTTTTCTCCAGGGGGACACACCACACGGCTTGCAGGATCTTAGTTCCCCAACCAGGGATAGAACCTGTGCCTCCTGTAGTGGAAGCATGGAGTCATAACCACTGGACCACCGGGGAATTCGCTCTGCCTCCCTCTTATAAAAACTCTTACTGTTACATTGGGTCCATCCAGATAATCCAGGTTAATCTCCCCACCTCAAGATCCTTAACTTCATCCCATATGGAAAAACCCCTATGCCATGAAAGATATTTTAACATATTCTCAGGGTGTATAGATTAGGACACAGAGAACCCTGGCACAAGGTGGGGAGATACTACACAGGACTTTGCAGGCTGGGTCCATGGCGAGTGACCCTGAGATGGACAGTCGTGCATAAGACCCCTGTTGGTTCTCATCACTCAATGGACATGAATGTGAACAAACTCCAGGAGACAGTGAAGGACAGGGAAGCCTAGCATGCTTTAGTCCATGAGGTCGCAAGGAGTCAGACATGACTTAGCGACTGAACAACAACAACAAATTCCTGAGGAAGGACCTGGGAGCCATGGAATGGTTTTGAGCAAGAGAGTGAGATGGTAAGATGTGTGCTTGGAAGGGACCGTGCTCTGGCTGCCAAGTGGAGAGTGACTGAGAGAACAGCTTGCCTCTCTTGACCTTGGCACAGATACATCCTTCCACCCCACTTCCTGATTTGCTGGTTGGTCTCCAACATCATCTGTGCCATGATCTTTGACCATTGTTTTGACTACAAGGATGAAGACTTCCTAGTGTTGCTGGCTGAAAACCTGCAGCATGTGGACAATTTGGGGGTCAAGGTACCTGCTGAAGCCACCCCAACCCCAATCGCACAGCCCTTCCTCCACAGTCCCTTCTTTCAGTTCAAATGTCTGCCAACATAAATAAGCCTGTATGTGTGTTCACCTCTTGGTTGGATACTGGAGACACACCAGGAGCCAAGATATACCTAGCTGTGTCATCAAGGGATGACAGACATGTGACCAAACCTGATAGCCCAGAGGGATCAGGGCCATGGCAGTCCATTCAGTCCATGCTCAGTGAACCTGCTCTCCTGTGCAGGGGGGTGGGAGGTGGGGCATTAGGGTGTGGGGAGGTGACTAGAGTGAGCTCAGGAATGCATAGATCATGGAATCCAAGGTGTGGAGAAAGGCAGGCTGTGGTTATTCTCAAGAGGGGAATATTCACTTGGGTAAGCTCTGGCCCCAAAGGCAGAACTGCTGAGAGATACTGAGGCAAGCTTTCATTCTTTGCTTCATTTATTTAGCCAAAGATATATATACACACATATATATACATGTTTATGTATATATGTACACATCACTCGTGGAATTCTATTAATTGGTGGAAGGAAACACCTCCTTGAGTTTAGAAGAGCTGCCGAAGGGCAGAAGAGGTGAGATGGAGATGGGACTTTCCCAAGGAGGTGGCATCCATGGAGGGGAGGGATGCTGGCTCACAGCACAGTCTTTTCAGAGGCAGAAAGACAGGGAGAGAGGTCGGGGGGCATTCTCTGCAGAGGTGGGGACACACATGACCCTGGTATCCTTGATTGGCTTCCCTCAGCCTCTTTGGCGGGGCAGGAACTGGATCTGGTAGCTGGGGGGCACTCTGCCCACCCCACTCTCCCGGGGAGTAAGGTTAATGTCCTCAGGGGCCACGGGGGTGGCCACGGAGAAGTTCTGGAGGATGGTGGTGAAGAAGAGGAATAATTCGGTGCGGGCGATGCCTTCGCCAAGACAGATGCGCTTCCCTGTGGGGACAGAACAGAGGTTCACAAGGTGGACACGAGGCACAGAATCTCGGATCACGGTGTGCACTGGGAGCGGAAGCACACACTTTGCCTGCTCACACCCCAAAGCCCAGACACCTGTGTTCATTGCAATAAAGTTGCGTGGGATTAGCCTTTAACCTGTAGCCACAGGAGACTCTTAGAGGCTTTCGAAACTCTCTGAAAGTAAGTGCCAATTGTGTGGTGGATGTACCTTGCTCATGTTTCTGAGACAGTTTGTAAGCTTCTGTTCAATTTCCAGAGAGTTCCGTGGCCCCAGAGAATGGAACAATGCTTGATTGTGTGTGTGTGTGTGTGTGTGTGTGTGTGTGTGTGTGCATCTGCCTGCACATACAGACCAGTGCATATTTCTGGCTTAATATTTTTCATGTCTGTCATACCTAATATGGGAAGAATGGTACCTATCTAGAAGGGTTCTTTTGAAGAAAAAATTTATTGTTTTCTAAAATTTTTAGAAGGCCTGAACAGTTCAGTTCAGGTCAGTCGCTCAGTCGTGTCCGACTCTTTGAGACCCCATGGACTGCAGCATGCCAGGCCTCCCTGTCCATCACCAACTCCTAGAGCTTATTCAAACTCATGTCCATAGAGATGGTGATGCCATCCAACCATCTCATCCTCTGTCATCCCCTTCTCCTCCTGCCTTCAATCTTTCCCAGCATCAGGGTCTTTTCATGTGAGCCAGTTCATCTCATCAGGAGGCCAAAGTATTGAAGCTTCAGCTTCAGCATCAGTCCTTCAGGGTATTCAGGACTGAATTCTTTTAGGAGGGACTGTTAGTAAAGGCAAATGTAGGGACTACCTTGTGTTGGTCTCTGGGTATGTGTGGTGGGGAGTTTGTATGCCAGGTGTCTGCCTGGCCCTATGTATATTTTCATATCTGTGTGTTTTCTTATCTCAGCCTGGCAACCATGGGCTCCACGAGTTCTGAATTAAAAAAAAACAAACATACATAACGTTGTGTGCAGGGACTGATGGTCATGGGATGTGAGTGGACAGCTTCCATGAGATTCTCGGAGGCATATGGATCCCCCCACCACAGTTCTAAACCATGAACCTGGAGTGAAGGGAGAATGGAAGGAGCCAGAAGAAAGGCTGAGACCCTGACAGCCTCTCCCTTTTAAAAAAAAAAAAAATTAATTTGATTTGATTTTTTTTTGGCTGCTCTGAGTGGCCTTTGGGAACCTCAGTTCCCTGACCAAGGATCGAACCATTAGTCCCTGCTGTGGAAGCCCAGAGTCAACCCCTGGATGGCCAAGGAATTCCCCCTCAAGGTTTCCAAGTGGTGAGACTTTATGCCCATTGGAGGTAACTGGAGAAGGGTCGATACCAGGCTTCCCTATCCTTTACCATCACTGAGAGTTTGCTCAAAGTCATGTCCATTGACTCAGTGATACTATCGAACCATCTCATCCTCTGTCGCGCTCTTCTCCTCCTGCCCTCAGTCTTTCCCAACATCGGGATCTTTTCAAATGAGTCAACTCTTCACATCAGGTGGCCAAAATATTGGAGCTTTGGCTTCAGCATCAGCCCTGCTAATGATTATTTAGGGTTGATTTCCTTCAGGATTCACTGGTTTGATCGACTTGTCATCCAAGGGATTCTCAAGAGACTTCTCTAGCACCACAATTCAAAAGCATCCCTTCTTCAGTGTTCAGCCTTCTTTATGGTCCATCTCTCACATCCATACATGACTAATGAGAAACCATAGCTTTGACTATATGCACCTTTGCGGCAAAGGTCTCTGCTTTTTAATACCCCGTCCAGCTTTGTCATGGCTTCTCTTCTAAGGAGCAAGCATCTTTTCAATTCATGGCTGCAATTATCATTCGCAGTGATTTTGGAGCCCAAGAAAATGAAATCTACCAGTTTCCACTTTCTCCCCATCTATTTGCCATGAAGTGATGGGACCGGATGCCATGATCTTCATGTTTTGAATGTTCTTTCACCCTCATCAAGTGGCTCTTTAGTTCCTCTTCACTTACCTTCTTCTTCACCTTTCTCTTCTGTATTCCATGTCCCAGTATCCCTGAGTTCACACTCAGATGAGCCATGCCATCTCCACCTTCAGGCTCTGCCCTTACTCCTCCCTCTGAGGGAACATGCCTTCCAGTGGCTGGTTGATACTCCCCCATGAGGTCATAGCTTAGAAGGCTGTTTAGGGTAAGCTTTTCCTCACAGACCCACCAGGAGTAGTCAGTATTTCCTATTTGATGTTCCCAAAGCCCCCATTAGAGTACTTATCATAACTATGATTCGTTACATGAAGAAGAGTTGGCCTCTGAGCACTTACATTAGCCAGGGAGTTCTAAGCCCACTGCAACATTTATTCATTTATAGATTTTTCTGTAAACATATAACGCATGCTTATCTCTCTTGTTGGACTGTAAACTTCCTGGGGCTGGAACTGTGTCTCTTTGTGACTTGTCTGATGGGTTATCTTCAACCTCTGATAAAATGTTTGGCCCATAGTGGTGCTCAAAAGATTTAATACCTGTGTGTAGAGAGGTATAATTGTTGCCCAACGAGAAAGTTGTGCCTTTTAGATGTGATCTTGGTTCTCAAGCCCCCTCTAGGATTGGTGTGAAGATGAGATAGTTAATACAGGTAAAGCAGCTGGCACAGATAAACTGCCCAATGAACAAAGACCTCTCTTTGATTGTCCTCAAGAGTTCATGGCACCTGCACTCTGGAATGCAGGCCCAGCTTACCTATGGAGAAGGGCATAAAAGCGTCAATTTTCTTCACCGCCCCATTGGCATCCAGAAAGTGGTTAGGGTTGAAGTCATCTGGTTTCTCAAAGTAATGCGAGTCGTGGAGAGCAGAGGTCAGGATGGGATAGACTTCTGTGCCCTGAGGGAGGGTCACAAGATTGGAAGATATCTCCATTTCCTCATCCAACACCCCCCTACACATCATGAGCCAAGGGTGAGTGATAAAACCAAGAAGAGGTCAAGGCTGGGAGATGAAAGGGAACCCAGGAGAACCACATGAGGGAGATATGGCAGCCCAGTGAGGTGCTGTACCTTGGGGAGGATGTACCCTCGGAAATGAGTGTCTTCAGTGACCATGTGGGGCATGCCCATGGGGACGAGGTCCGAAAATCTCTGAATCTCATGGATGACTGCGTCTGTGTATGGCATTTGGGCTCTGTCATCCAGGGCTGGAGGGCGATGTGAGCCAATCACCTGGTCAATCTCCTTGTGGATTTTCTCTGCACAGAAGAGTGAGACCAGTGAACCTCAGTTATAGAGACATTTCACCAGGAACACTGCTTTCTATGTTGGTACACAGTTCAATGTTCTATGAACATTGGTCCATTCATTTCCAGGCCAATAAGCCCGGAAAACCCATAGGAAATGGTTAGATCATTGACAGTCCTCTGAGTAACCAGCTTGGAGTGGGAGGAGAAATGGGAAAAATACAAGAATTTTCACTCTTTAATATGTAATGAACATTATGGATTCTCTCCCAACATACACAAGCAAACACACACACACACACATGTGAACCTCAGTTTTGCTCAGAATTTCAGACTAAGAACTCAACGCTATGAACCTATCAAGGTTCCTCCTCTAAGATGAGTAGAAAATGAACTAATATTTATCGTGTGATATTATAGATGAGGCATTGTGCTAGGTCCTCAGGAATATAATAGTAAAACACATCAGTGGATTAATCCATGAACAACTGGAGAAATAAATGAGTTCATCAATCATTTGATCAATTAGGAGATTAATTCATGAGTGGCTGCTGCTGCTGTTGCTGCTAAGTCGCTTCAGTCGTGTCTGACTCTGTGCGACCCTATGGACAGCAGCCCACCAGGCTCCTCTGTCCCTGGGATTCTCCAGGCAACAACACTGCAGTGGGTTGCCATTTCCTTCTCCAATTCGTGAGTGGAAAGACTGGTAAATGGAAGAATGCTAACAAATGGATATATTTTTAACTTATCAAAGAGTAATTTATTTTTAAATGATCCATAGACAAATATATAAATGAACTTGATGAACCAATACTTCATATGAACGGTTGGATGGCTAAACTTATGGAAGAACATGTGAATGAATACATTTAAAGGAACAGGTAAACAGAGGAATAAGTGGGTGGTTGGATGGATTGCATGATAGATATATAAATCAAGGGTGAATAAATGAGTGCGTAAATAAATAAATGAAAAGATAGATGGATGAAGGCTGAAGTGAAAAACAAGCAATGGAAGGATTAAGGTATGTAACCTAGTTTTAGAAAAACAGATGGATGCATGAATAAATGAAGAAAAGATGAATTAGTGACAAACACTTCATTCAATGAATCACCGTTTCAATAGATGAATAGATGAATCAGTTTGTCCATATAAGCATGCATGTACACATCCTAGATGTTTCATAGATGAAAGATCTGAGTGCACCGATTCATTAATGAGTTGAAAGGACAGATGGGCAAATGAGTGTGTTGATCTTTAAGTGATAGAAGAAACAGTGGGAAAACAGATTGACAGATTTTGTTTTTTTCTAGCCACGCTGCGCTACTTGCCATATCTTAGTTTCCTGACCAGGGATTGAACCCAGGACCATGGTAGTGAAAGTACTGAGTCCTGGGCACTGGACCTCAAGAGAACTCCCCAGATTGACAGATTCTTCATTCATCCATCCACCAACAGGCCTGGTTTAGTTGGGTAGATCATTCAAAACCTGCACTGCTCGGGGGACACTCCTGGTGGTCCAGGGGTTAAGGCTGCTCACTGCCAGACCATGGGGTGCAAAGCCATGCCTGGTCAGGGGTGAAGGGAAACAGAAAAACAAAAACAACCTAAGGCTCCTGGTGTAAGAGGGGAAAGCTGCCTCTCGCCTTCACCAAAGACCTCTAGCCCCATTTCTGGACCTGCAGAGGGGTCAGAAGCCCCTCCCAGTGTCCGTCCCCGGCCTGCCCACCTGCAATGTGCGGGTACTTGAGCATGAGCAGGAACCCGTAACGGAGCGTGGTGCTGGTTGTCTCCGTGCCAGCAAAGAAGAGCGACAGAACAGACATGACGAGGTTCCGATGATCGAACTGGCTTTGGGGGTCGGACTTATCCTGAATCCAGACGGGTGGGGCTCACATCAGGGGAGGCCGGGGGCCTGCTGCCCACACCTCTTCTCTCCGGGTCCCTCCGCCTGTTTCTGGCCCTTTCCCCTTTCCTCTATGCTCTGTGTGTCCCACCGTCTCTCTATCTCGGTCTCAATCTCCCTTTGCTCTGTCTTGCTCTGTTTCAATCATCTTTCATCTCTTTGGTGTGTTTGTCCCCCTCCCTCCCCCAGTCTCTCTGCCTCTGTGACTCTTTTCACCAGCTGCTGCATTTTCCCCCTTGTCCTGTATTTCCCATACCTCTGTCTCCTCCACGCAACTCCCCCCTCTTTACTCTCTCCCTCTGCTCCCTTCCACATCTCCCCTCCCCTCTCCCTTCCGCCCACTGCTCTACTCCTTTCCCCACCCGTTTCACTCTACATCTTTTGGTCTCCTCCACTCCACCCCATTGCCTCTTCCAAATCCCACTTTTTCCATGCGGAGCAGGTAGCAGTCAATGAAATCCCGGGGGGCATTGGGGTCGAGGGTCTCACGGTGCTTCTCCACACTGCGGCCAATGAAGACGTTGATTTCCTGCAGGTCTTTGTAGATTTGCCTGTGTGAGCCAGGAAAGTACTTCAGGAAGCTGGGGTACAGTTCAAACAGCTGCAGGAGAGAAGGGACTGTGAGGCCCTTGCAGGGTTGAACTAGCGGGTCACAGGGAGGGACAGTCCTTCTGCCCAGTACCCTCACAGGGGATCTCTGTTTTCCTGTCTCTCTCTCCATCTCTCTCTGCCTCTCTGGGGTGTCTTCGTCTCCCTGTCTCTGTCTCTCTCTCCACCTCTCAGGCTCTGTCTCCCTCCGGCCCTCACTCTGTATCTGAGCCCCTCACTCACTGCTTCTGTGTCTCCTTTGTGTAAGAGATCACATTTTCTCTTTCTGCATCTTTGTGTCTCCTTGTGTCTTCTTGTTAGTCTCTGGTCCACCTGTCTCTCTCTCGTTTCTACCTCTCCTCATCTCCATGGGTCTCCTGCTCATCCACCCTCTGCCCTGCCCCTGCCTACCCCAGCCAGTTTCTCTCTTCTACTCAAAACTCTTTCTGCCTCTTTCCACCTCCTGCATCATCCTTGCTGTGTCAGGCATTGATAACACGATGCTTACACAAAATGAAGCTCCTGACAGTCTGGGAGCATATGTCTATGGCTTTGCCTAATGAGAAATGTAACTTCTAACTTGTTGCCAACAATTGCAAGAAATGCAGCATAGTATAAACTATGATGTGGAATTCCTCCTTCACCTGTCCTTCAAGGGATAACATGGTTAACTGTTTGGCAGAACTCCTTCCAGACTTTTCTCCTCTCTGTGGTTCTCTGTGAGAGAAGAAAATTGAAACCCCGAGTTGGACTTGTGCAAGTACTCATCTGAACCTCCTTGCAGATTTTCCAGGCCTGACTCTCCACTAGGAGGTCATGGGAATTTGGATTTGTGATATTCATTCCTGTGACTCTAACCTGCACTCTCGGTTGAGAACAACAGCCAGGCAGACTTTTCTGAAGTTTCACTTTTTACCTTAACATACAATAGGGGTGGGGCTTCCCTGGTGTCTCAGAAGGTAAAGAAATCTGTCTGCAATATCAGGGGTCTGGAAGATGCCCTGGAGGAGGAAATGGCAACCCCTTCCAGCATTTGTGCCTGGAGAACTGCATGGACAGAGGAGGAGCCTGGCTGGCTACAATCCCCAGGATCACAAAGAGTCAGAACAACTGACCGACCAACACTTTCAATTATTGCAATAGGGTTATTTCTAGGTTAATTGAGAAAGACACACTTGATCTTTTTGTTTTAAGAGAGGAGCAGGTTCATGTGTGTGTCTTTGAGTCCTCTTTCTGTTTCTCCCTCCTCCATCACTCCCCTTTCTTCCTCTTACTCTCTCAGTCCTTGTCTCACCATCTCTCCCTTCCCCCAGGCCTCTGTGTCCCTGCCTCTCTCTCTCTCTGTTGTCTTTGCCCCTCTTCTGGCTGGAAGCTGCATTTCTGGTTCCCAAAAGCAAATCACCCCTCTCCCATGCCTGGATGTCACCCAAGCTCTGCCCTCCCGGACCTGGCTGGACAGCGAGCTGATGAGCAGGAAAGATTGGAAGATAAGGTCCAGCAGCCTCAGGAACTCAGGATCTCTGTAGTCAAAGCGTTTTCCAAAGACAATGGAGCAGATGATGTTGGCGGTGATGGAGTGGAAGTAGAAGACGGGATCCTGGAGGGCTCCTAGTGGGAAAGGGGTGGGTTGCAAGACACAGACTCTAGTGCCAGGGGAGCTGTCTCTGTGTGACTCTCCTCTATCATTCAGTCACAATAAAAGAACCAAAAACAGCCTCATCACAGCCAACACTCACTAGCCTAGAAGTTGTGCAGGCCCTATTCTAAGCACTTCACATATTATTTTATTAAATTCTCATCTCAGTCCTGTGAAAAAGGTGCAGAGCACGTGTTCAATCAATTGCAGGTGCCTTTGACAAAGCTCTCTTCTCCTGATCCCTTAACTGTCCGCCCTCCCCCACCCCCCCCAACTTTTTCATCCACCCCTAGAGCTCTCTGGTCCTCTGGGAACTGCTCTGCGCTTGATTGTTGGTGTCTGGATGGGCCAAGCTCCCCCCAGGAGGAGGGAGGACGGGCTGTGCACCCAGGAGTATAGGTCATTGCGGCCTCTCCCTGGGTCTCTCCTGACCACTGTCTCTTTTTCATTGCACATCCTTTTCTGGGCCTCTCTGTCTCTCTCCAATCTTCATGCCTCATTTTCTCCCTGCCATTGTTCCTTCCTATCTCTCTGAGTCTCTTCTCGTTTTGCCGCAATCCCTCCATCTCTGTCTCTTTCTTCCTCTCTGTGTCTCCATTTGAATCACTCTGTCTCCTCTTGTCTTATTCTGAGTCATTCTGTCATTATACCTCTATAGCTGCCCGTGGCTCTGCCTGTTCCTCCCAGACTCTCCATTTATGTCAAAAAATCTCTTAAGAATGCATCTTGTCATCTCTATGTCTCAGTCAGGAAGTTTCTTAGGAATCCTAAAGCCCCCAGAAGTGCTCACCAGAATTTCTAAGAGCAGAAAACCCCGACTGCCCCCCTCGCTCCCTGCCAGTTGTTCACCCAAAGAAAGGAAAACACAGTTTGTCCTTTTTTTGAAATGTCTGTTTTCTCTTTTTTTCTCTTTGTTTTCTTTTTATTGAAGTCACATTTTGGCCCTTGACAGATACAATCAAACCATGAACCGGTTCCCTTGAAAACAGGCAACTAACTTGCTATTTACTGTGAGTTGTTTTTGTGTTCCTCTTGGCACTCCATGCCTGTATCTCTCCTGCCCCCCGCATTTCTCACCTACCCACCTCTGCCCCATCTCTTTGCCCCTCTCCCGGTCCCTCCTCCTCTGCTGGCCTCCCAAGCTCTGTCTCCTCTCTGTCTCCGCATCTCTCTCTCTCTGCCCACATGTACCCTCTGTCTTGGGCTACTGTGCTCACAGGGCTTCCCCGTGTTCCTCTCCTGCCCACACCCACCCCAGGGCTCACCCTGGGATTTCCGCAGCTCCTCCACCAGACACTGAGCCTCCTCCTGAATCCGCTCCTCCACGCTCCGCTTTCCCATCCCGAAGTCCCTCATGGTGGCCAGAGAGAATCTCCGAAGGGCCTTCCAATGTTCCCCGTTGGCAAAGACAACACCTAGGGTTTAGGAGAGGCTTGGGTTGCAGAGAAATTTTCAAGGAGTCTCCGGGTCCCGCTCCACCCCCTATCTTCCATTCCCAGACTCACCCTCCCCCATCCCCATCCTCATCCCCTGTCCCCTCCCAGTGGGCCTGAGGCCCTTACCGTATCCCTGGAAAACTGGGTCAACAACGGCGATCTTCGCTCGCCCAGAGAAGGCTTCGGCATGGTCCACCAGGGCCTCCCGAATGGCCTCTGTTCCCCATATGATGACCACTGGCCTTGGTCCCAGGTACACCGTGAAGACATCCCCATATTTCTGTTGGAACTGCCAAGCACACCCACAGCCAGGGCTGCTGTTAGTCAGCATGCACCGCTGTCCCCATCTCCATTTTTAAACCAGGAAAACACTTGTGTGTGTGTGTGTTAGTCACTCAGTTGTGTCTGACTCTTTGTGACCCCATAGATTGTAGCCCGCCAGACTTCTCTTTCCATGGAAGTCTCCAGGCAAGAATACTGGAGTGGGTTGCCATCCCCTTCTCCAGGGGATCTTCCCTAATCAAGTACTGAACCTGGGTCTCCTGTATTGTAAGCAAACTCTTTACAATCCAAGCCACCAGGGAAGCCCTAAAACACTTACATATAGATTGGTAATCAAACACTTACATATAGATTGATAACTACCCACTGACCGAAGACCTTACACCCCAGCCTGCCGTTTTGTTTCCCAGAACCCAGCAACTAAAAGATTAACCCAAGACCCAGCCCAGTCCACACTGGTTGGCTTGGTTGGTGTCTTAAGCAGTGTGTGTGTGTGCTAAGTCACTTCAGTCGTGTCCAACTCTTTATGATCTAATGGACCGTAGTCTGCCAGGCTCCTGTATGCATAGGATTCTCCAGGCAAGAAGACTGGTGTGGGTTGCCATGCTCTCTTACAGGGGATCTTTCTGACCCAGGGATCAAACCAACAACTCTGACATCTCCTGCATTGCCAGGGCAGTTCTTTACCACTGTCACCACCTGGAAAGCACCCTAAGAAACACAGATGCTTAAATATTTCTATTAAGAGTTTCACCCCAGCCCAGGTGATATTAGTTGAGTCTGGTGAGATCACTGGCATCTCAATTGAAAAATCATCCTTCTTGGAACTTCCGTGGTGGTCCACTGGCTAAGACTCTGAGCTCCCAATGCAGGGGCCCATATTCAACCCCTGCTCAGGGAACTAGATCCCACATGCCGCAACTAAGCATTTGCATTGCACAGTGAAGAGCAACTAATACCTAGCACAGGAAAAATAAATAAATAAAATATATTTCTAAAAAACTATCTTGTGACCCACGTTCAACCCCCACCTGCCTCCTGGCAATTTCCCCAGAGATCCAACCACCTACTTGGGAGGCATGAAGCTAAAGTGATAGCCTTCTGGGGGTTTTCATGAAATTTGAAAAATTATAAAATCAAGTTTTGCCACTGGGTCAACAGCTCAACAGTATTTATTGAAGCTGGAGGCATCAATACTAAGTAACTCAGCCACTTCATTCCCAGAAATACACTCAACTAAAATGCATACATGTGCTCAGCAAAATAAAAAGCAAGGAGATTCACAGATGCATTATAATAAAATACTCTGCAACATAGGGAATAAACAACTAGTGATGAATTCATAATGTGGGCTAATATGCAGCCATGGTAAAAAACAAACCACTGCTACATCCAACAATAAGAATAAAACTCACAGATGTAATGCTGAGTGAAAGCAACCAGATCCAGAAGAGCTCATAAGTCATAATTCTATTTATATGAAATTCAGAAACAGATAACAGGAGCGTATGGTGTGAGAATAATAGGAGGTGATGACTGGAAGGGGGACTTAAGGAGGTTTCTGGGCATGAGCCAAGTTGTTACGTATCTGTATGTCAACTCCATTAGTATGTTCCTTTGAAAAAATTCACTGAATTGAGCACTTAGGATTTGTGTACTTTACCCTAAAGGTTAAACTTCAATTACATGTTGACTTACAGAAGAAGAAAGACAAACACCATATGATATCACTTATACGTGGAATCTAAAGTATGACACATCAGGGAACGAAGATTCTGCATGCTGCACAACGTGGCCAAAGAAATAATAATTAAATTAAGGTAACACAGTGCAGAAAAAATAAATTTAAAAAGTGACACAAATGAAACAAATATGATACAAATTAACATACCTAAGAAACAGAAACAGAATCGCAGACATAGAGGAGAAACAGGTTGTTGTCAACGGGAAGATATGGGGAGGGAGTGGGAGACTGGGCACAGCAAATGTAAGCTTTTAGACATGGAAAGGATAGACAATGAAGTCCTATTGTGTAGCACAGGGAACTACATTCAATATCCTGAGATAAACCATAATGGAAAAGAAGATTTTTAAAAAGGAATGCATATATATGTACAACGGAATCACTTTTCTGTACAGCAAAAATCAGCAAAACTTGGTAAATCAACGATACTGCAATTTCAAAACTTGATTAAAAACTGGACTTAAAATGATAAGAAAGATAAGTTTATTGAAAACTCTCTCACCATGATGTCTGCAAACCCTCTTTGCTGGTCTCCTTACTTCCTTTCCTGTGCTACACACAATCCTTTCACTACACACCCCACCCTATCTTGAAACCAGAGCTACCTCATTAAAATGTAAATTAATTAATATCCCTAACCTGTTTCAAACCATCCAGCACTCCTACTACCCTGAGGCTGAGACCTGAAGTTTCCCCATGGTGGACAGAGCCCTACACGATGTTGCCCGATCACCCCTCTGATATCTGCACCCAGTCACACAGACCCTGCGATCACACAGCTCCAGGCTCTCTGTGGTTCCCCAAACATGCTGAGCTTGCTCCTGCTTCTGAGTTCTGCCACTGACACCTGTTGCTCATTGATGCCATCCACAGGCATCTTTCAGGGTGTCTGATCAGCAACAAGGTAAGATGGAACCTTTCCTTCACCACTCATTCTAAAGTAGCTTCAAGTAGCTCCTGTCACTTTTGTAAAAAATTATTTATTTTTAATTAGAGGATAATGACTTTACAACATTATGTTGGTTTCTGCCATATGTCAACATGAATCAGTCGTAGGTATACCTATGTCCCCTCCCTCTTGAACCTCCCTCCCACCTCCCACCCCATCCCACTGCTCTAGTTTGTCACAGAACACTGGTTTGTGTCTCCCACCACTGTAGAAAATATCACCTTGTTTTATTATAATCATAGTTCTTACCAACCTAATGTTTCCTTCTCTGTTTGTGTGCCCTAATGCCACATCATCAATGCCTAGAATGTTTCCTGGCACAAAGAAGGTGCCTAGTAAGTTACCATTGAATGAATGAATAAATGAATGAATAGATCGAGTAACTTCTTTTTAATGAGCACTTACTGTATACCAAACTCCAGGCACTATCTAGTCCTCCCAAGTCTCTTATGAGGCAGGCATTCTTATCATCATGACCTCATCTTGCTGAAGAGAAGCTAACACTCAATGAGTAAGAGTTGAATCTGGAACACAAACCCTCATCCATCTGACTCCAGAATGATTTGAAAGTAAATCATGACACCTACTCACCTATGACCTCTCTTTCCCTCCGTCTCTCTATCTCTCTCAACCTCTCTCTCTCTCTCTCCAAAGACACAATGAGAATGGAGGATCATGGGGAATTCCCTGGTGGTCCAGTGGTTGGAATTCCAAGCTCCCAGGGTAGGGGACACGAGTTCAATCCCTGGTTGGAGAATTAAGATCCCACATGCCCCGTGGCACGACAGGAAAAAAAGAGGATCACGGACACACAGAGGATCCTTGCAAGAGCTATAGAAGAGATTTAGGGGGTCTGTAACTAGCAAAAAGTTATGCCAAATGCATGTGAATATTTACAGATGAGTGTATCCACTGTGCCTTAAACTCCCAAAGAATTTACTGATCCCCAAGTTGTCAGGAGACCCAGGAGAAGGTGTTGTGATCCCTGGGTTGGGAAGATCCCCTGGAGTAGAACATGGCAACCCACACCAGTATTCTTGCCTGGAGAATCCCATGGACAGAGCAGCCTGCCAGGCTACAGTCCATAGGGTCACAAAGAGTCGGACATAACTGAGTGTGCATGTGATAACAATAAATAAAATAACAAATTATTAGGCAGCTTCCATCTATGAAGGAGATGAGAAGGCCTCCATGCTGGACTCGCACATCCTATCTCTGAAGTCCCAGGGTGTAACTACAGTCCAGTGCCTTCCCCGGGCTGACCTCACTCTCTATTTCTCTAAGGTGAGGGCGACTCCTCTTCTAGCCCACAAGGTGTTGTAAGCAAGGCCTAATGAATTCGCCACACAATACAGGTAAATCTTAGCCACTTAATTCTGAGTGAAGAAACTAAGTCCAGGTATTTCCACCAAAGTCCATAGTGTCCACCCCTGTGATGAAAACTAAATAATACGCACTCAGGGCCTCCACATCTGTGACAAAACACTCTCCCTTAAAATCAAGGGTGGTCCAGGGATTAAAAACCCACTTTCCTATGCAGGGGACACAGGTTCGACCCCTGGTCGGGGAACTAAGATCCCACATGCCACAGAGGAAGTTAACGAGACTGCCGCAACTAGAGAGCTCTCGAGTCACAACTACTGAGCCTGCGCGCTCTAGAGCCCATGTGCTACAAGTGAAACTGGCACATCACAACTAGAGGAAGTTCACACAACACAGCAACGGACCAGCAGAGCTCAAAAAAACAAAACCACACAAGACAGATGACAAGCCCGAGACTCGGGAGTGTGGTCACTGCAGGGGCTGGGGGGAGGGGACAGAGCACTGGGGCTGCTGGGGTTACTGTCGAGTGTTCCCTGAGCCTGACCTGCTGGGCAGCGGGCTCACGGGTGCAGATGACATGGTGCGTTTGCTCGGTTGCTCAGTCATGTCTGATTCCTTGCAGCCCCATGGACTGTAGCCCCCCAGGCTCCTCTGTCCATGGAATTTTCCAGGCAAGACTACTGGAGTGGGTTGCCATTTCCTACTCCAAGGGATATTCCCTACTGAGGCTCGAATATTCCCCACTGACAGGCAGATTCTTTACCACTGCACCACCTGGGAAGCACATGGAATCCATTATTGATGCATAAATAGATCACCCATCATGAAATCATGAGCCGTGATACAGGGCCTAGTAAACAGTCCAGGGTCAGCTACTCATTGCACGTTAATGTTAACCATTGGTAAGAACTTTGGACCTGGTCTCCTCTGTTCCCCCTCCCACCTCCCCTTTGTCTGGTGCTGGCTGGGGCCAATCTTTGACAGCTTTTGTTGGCAGAGGAGAAAGCTATTGACTGGTACCACCACCTCTTCTCTCTCACTTCCTGTGGCAGGCAGGGACTCGGGAGAGGGGGACAGAGGAGCAGGGATTTCTATACCCCCGGCTCACACCCAGATACCACCTCACGCGCGCCCGCCCTCTCCAGGGACACTGCCCACACACCTCCAACTAAGCAAGGGATGCCCCTGACTGCCTGACTGCCATCCACCACACATCAGCTCCACATCCCTTCCTCCCGGAACTTCCCACAGCCCACCCCTGAGCCTGGAGGGATGCCTCACATTTCCTGATGAATGATCCCCAAGGACGGAGGCAAGGAGCCACCCTCAGACCCCGCCCACCTGAGTCTCACCCTCAGGAAGGATTTGAGCAGGCCTTTTCTGTCCATCTGCAGAAGGTTCCCCAGGAAGGGCAGGGGATGGGGGCCCGGTGGGAGGCGTCCATGGGCCTTTGGGTGGCCTCTGGCCAGCAGGACCCAGAGTCCGATGAGCAGAGCAAGGAGAAGGAGCACGCTGAGCTCCATGGCCGCTGTCTGACGGTCTCCCAACCTGCTGGACTTCTGGCTGAGCCTTTTATGCTAAGCCTGCCTCCTCACCCAGTTATGTAACATCACCCATAACTTGGCATCCTCTGAGAGTGTGAACTCAAAACTGAAGAAGCACATACTTCCTGCTCCTGCATCAGCTGACCTCCTCCCCTGATCTCTCTACAGCCCCGCTCCCCCCAGATGCTGGCAGAGACACCACGGTAGCCATAACAAGGTCCCCATGAGTCTGTTGACTTTTGTGGGTATGGGGAGCACCCGGTGTCTCCTGGCTTTAGCTGTGTTCGTGGGTTTCTGTTTAATACTTTGGTGCATACCTTCTTGCGTGTGTGTGCTTGCGTGATTCTTACACATGAAAGAGGGCTTGTGTTTATGTGAACATGCCCATGTTTATTTCTGCACATGAGTGTGAATGTGCTTATGCATATGTCTCTGCAAGTATGTGGATCTATGTATTTATGTGGTGTCTCACACGTGAAGTTGTGTTGTGTTTTCGTGGTGGTGGTGGTGGGATGGGTCTGTGTGTGAGTCTGTGTGTGCGTGTGTGTGTGTGTGTGTGTGTGTGTGTGTGCTCGCGCATCAGACAGTCCCTGTCATACAGAGCTTGCAGACACTCAGCCTTTATCTCTCCAGCCCCACCTCCTTTGCCCTCCCTCCTGTGAGAGCCACAGATGGGAGAGGCAGGAGAAACGAAACAATTGGGGTGAGAGATACAGCGCTGGGGTCTTCAGATCTCTGATGCCCTGAGTTTTCTCCCTGCCTCCTGCTCCATCTTCAGAGCTGCCGGACTTTCCTCCATCCCCCAATGACAATCCGTGTGTGTGTGTCTCCCTCCTGCTGTCTCTCTCCGTCTCTGTGTCTGTTTCACTCCTTAAATTCTGAGCTCCAGGAGCAGAGACTGTGTGCAGTTAGATCAATGTCCACTCAGCTGGCCTGTCTCCAGCCTCCCCTGAGCATTTGGCAGCTCCATTTGTACTTACCAAATATGCTAATGATTCTGTCTGTGTCCACGTGTCGTGGCCTGAGTCTGGTTTTCCACCTCCCTCTGTCTCTCCTCTTTAGAAGGAGGGTGGCAGTCTCTTCCTTGCAATGTTGCACAAACCTCTTGAGGACCCAAAACTCTGATCCCAGCAGTTGAGTCAGACTCCTCCAACGCAGTGTCCCTTGATCTCTTGAAGAGGTGAGACCTGTACATTCCTGACCTTGGAGAGAGTCCACCATGAACTTTCCTTAACCCAGGCCCTGGGATCCACTGTGCTGTGTGAACTGGCACTGAACTTGGGTCTTATTCCAGGCCCAGAAATCACCGATGGGGAGACATGAAGTGCTTTACACAGAGGAAATCACCAAATCCTCACTCAGTTAATGGAGTGAATGACAGAGAGGTTAAGATCTTGCCCAAGGCCACACAGCCATCTAGAGGTAGCATCAGGAGTCAAGCCCAGACAGTCTAGCTCCAGAGTCTGTTCTTCCCACCTCTTGACTGGACTGTCTTTCTGAGAAAGATGCAGAGAGAGATAACAGACAAAGAGAAGCAGAAGGAAAAAGAAATGGAAAGGGTGAGAGGCAGAGAGGGCAGTAAGTTCTAAGGGAAAGAGTTCTTTGGGTAAGTAAGCAAGGGAGAAAGTTGGGTAAACAAACTTCTTTCTTTCCTCCAGGACTTCTCCGAGCCCTTAGATTGCTAACTTGAGCTGTCAATCACTCATCAAGAGGGGAGGGGACTTGACAGGAGCTCCCAGTCTATTGGGAGGACACATCACAATCTCTTGGGCAAGTGTCTGCTACTCTTTGAGCTTCCGGTTTGCTCATCAGGAAAATGTGGGTGCCTACGCTATAGGATATCTATGAGAATGAATATGAGACCAAATGTGCAGGGGGCCTGGGCCAAAGTAAGTGGTCTGTGAATGCACTGTGGACACAGAGAGAGACACAGAGACTCAGAGATCAAGAGTGAGGAAGGCAGAGAGACAGACAGAACCAGAAAGAGAGACTTGAGACATGACTGAGAGAGACACCCAAGACAAGGCTATGGTGAGCCCTCAAAGGACACAGCAGACATTTACTCATTCATTCAACAAGTCATTATTGGGTGCCTACTGTGTGCTAGGCCGTTATAGGCACTGGGGACGCAGCAGTGAACAAATGTGAATATCTTCGCTCTCACAGAGCTAACATTCTATCAGGAGGGTCAGATAACAATAAAGGGTGATACATTCAGTTAATTCACATAGTAACAGGTAAGATACAGGCATCAAGCCCTGGGTTGCCCTTCTGGTTGTCTATCACCTGCGCACATTTCTTTTCATCAGCACCCACCTGTGCTGGGTACATGGTGGTTTGCTAATCACCCTGGGAGTGGGACACGTTTTATTGTCAGGGAAAGAGGCACAAAGGTGGAAATGCTGATACCTGAGACCTGAGAGGACAGGTATGGCAAAGAGGCAGGCAGAGAGATGATGAGACACGAAGAGGGAAACCCAGAAGCCCCGAGACAGAAGGACAGAGGACAGACATAAACACGGGAGAAGTACAGGCACTTGTGTAGGGCCTTCCCCGGTGCCGTCCCTGTGGGGGCTTCCCCGGTGGCTCAGATGGTAAAGCGTCTGCCTGCACTGCGGGAGACCTGGGTTTGATCCCCAAGTCAGGAAGATCCCCTGGAGAAGGAAATGACAACCCACTCCAGTACTCTTGCCTGGAGAAGTCCATGGATGGAGGAGCTTGGTGGGCCAGAGTCCGGGGGGTCGCAACGCGTCGGACACGACTGGGCGGCTTCCCTGGCCCTGGTGGTTGTAGATGTCTAGTTGCTAAGTCATGTCCGACTGCCACCAGCACTGTCTGTGTGGTTCTCAGGCCTGGCTGTGCCTCTCTGCCCTCACTGTCAAGTGGGGATAACGTCCAACCCCTTCCCCGGGGATGCTGTGAGTTCAGCATCACACCTACACTTGTCACACCCTGGTGGTCCAGTGGCTAAGACTCTGTGCTGCTAAACCAGGGGGCCCAGGTTCCATCCCTGGCCAGGGAGCGAGATCCCACATATCACAAATAATGATCCCCCACGCTGCAAGCTAAAGACTCTGCAGTCCACCACTAACACCCAGCACAGACAAATAAATAAAACTTAGAAATATTTAAACAAGAGAAAAAGCAACTTGGGTAGATTCTAGCATGCACTACCCATTACACACTTCTTTTCCTGCTAAACTCGTTTGAAACATCGGGAGGTTTGCTCCAAATCCTCTTTTGCCCATTCACACGTGAAGGTGCACAATGGTTTCACAATAACGCTTTTAACTGCATCCGGTTAAATTCCTTAAAGAAGCCAAGCACACGGGGTGGCTGAGTCCTTTTGCCGTCCACCTGAAGTCATCACAACATCGTTGTTAATTGGCTGTGTGAGACGCTTAGTCGTTCACTCATGTCTGACTCTTTGCCACTCCGTGGACTGTAGCCCGCCAGGCTCCTCTGTTCACGGGGATTCTCCAGGGAAGAATACTTGAAAAGGTTGCCATGCCCTCCTGGTTAGTTGTCTATACCCCAATGCAAAATAAAGTTCAAAAGAAAAGAAAAAAGGCAATTTTTAAGATATCTAATATTCTTCATATACCATTATAAAGTTTTTTTTGTGTAAATAAGTGTCAAACCAGAAAAAGAAGAAGTCAATGCCACAAAGCCACACATTGCACATGATTCCATTTCCATGAAATATCCAGAACTGGCAAATCTGTGGACACAGAAAGATCAGTTGTTGGCAGAGACTAGGGGAGGGGAGAATGATGTGCCTGCCTAATATATACAGGGTTTTCCTTTGGGGTGATGAGAAGGTTCTGGAACTAGACAGTGGTATGGTTTTACAGCATCCTGTGTGTACTTCATGCACTCAATTGTACTTTTAAAAATAGTACAGCTCATGCTGTATTTGCTTTGAAGTATGTAAGTAAAGTCGCTCAGTCGAGTCCAACTCTTTGCAACCCCATGGACTGTAGCCTACCAGGTTCCTCTGTCCCTGGGATTTTCCAGGCAAGAATACTAGACTGGGTTGCCATTTCCTCCTCCAGGGGATCTTCCTGACCCAGGGATCGAACACGGGTGTCCAACATTTCAGAAAGACGGTTTACCATCTGAGCCACCAGGGAAGCCCATGGTAAAAAAAAAAAAAAAAAAACACACACACACACTTTACTTCATAAGATCCCCACAAAAATCAATTTTATTAAAAATGACAAATAAACCAAATGTGTGATATAGTGCATTCTTCTCAGAAACATGTTCAAAAACAAGATCTAGTGGCATCATCTAAGACTGGTGATGACTCTAAATGATATTTCCAGAGCTGCAATTGAAATGTGCTGTGAAAATATCTGTGCTTTCTGGGTGTTTCCCTGATGGTCCAGTGGTTAGGACTGCAGCAGCAATGCAGCAGGATTGAATGGGTTTCACTCCTGGTCAGGGAAATAAGATTCCAAATGTTGCAGGGATTGGCCAAAAAGACAAGAAAATATCTGGTTTCCATTAGTGACAAACCCACTGTCACTGCTGACATGACTGCAATCTGCCTTCATAAATGAGAGAAAGGCTAAAGTTCAGAATGAGTTTAGTGAAAAACATACAATTTTGTTTTCCATCCAAGTTCCTGGGGACCCTGAATTCTAGGGGTGCCTGAACCTCAGATAAAGACTTCCAGGTCTAGAGGATTCAAATCTAGGCGCGGGAGTCCTATAGGCCTGGATTTAAACATTGTCTCTGGCACATATTGGTTTTGACAAGTGACTGTCCTCCCTAGGCCTCCATTTTGTCAACTATAAAATGAAAAGTTTTTTATTATTTTCTCATTATTTTTAAAATTCATTTATTTTTAGTGGAAGGATAATTGCTTTACAACATTGTGTTGATTTATGCCATATCACAATATGAATCAGCCATAGGTATACCTATGTCCCCTCCCTCTTGAACCTCCCTGCCACCTCGACCCCCACCTTACACCTCTAGGCTGTTACAGAGCCCAGGTTTGAATTCCCTGAGTCATAGAGCAAATTCCCGAACGCTATCTCTTTTACACATGGTAGTGTATGTTCTTCCATGCTACTCTCTCCATCCATCCCACCCTCACCTTCCTCCTTGCACCCCCATGACACGAAGTCTGTTCTCTATGTCTGCATCACCATTGCTGCCCTACAAGTAGATTCATCACTATCATCTCTCTAGATTCCATATATATGCATCAATATGCGACATCTGTTTTTCTCTTTCTGACTTACTTCACTCTGTACAAGAGGCTGTAAGTTCATTCATCTCATCAGAAATGACTCAAATGCGTTCCTTTTCATAAATGAGTAATACTCCTAAAATGGGGCTTTTTAAAACAGTTTATAGACATTACATCAAGAATGTGGCTATTGAATGAATCACACAGGTCACACAGCACAGTAAGAACCAAGACCTTGGGTCAGGAAAGTCCATGGTGGCCCCTCTCCAAGGTCAGGAAAGAGCATATGTCGCCCCCGTGTTGAAGTGCACCACAATGTGATCAGCAGGAAACAAAGCTCAGGAGGCAGAAGAGTTTGCGATATGTAAATCCCAGTCCCTACAGGGCACAGACTGAATGTGTCTGGTGTTTCCAGGGCCCAGGTGGGGGTCTGGGTCATGGCAGGGGCCCAGAAGGCTATTGTGACATGAATAACGATTTTCTGGGGTTTAACTGTGTCATCCCCAAAATTGATGCATTGAAGTCCGACTCAATGGACACGAGTTTGAGTCAACGGGGAGTTGGTGATGGACAGGGAGACCTGGTGTGCTGCACTCCATGGGGTCGCAAAGAGTCGAACATGACTGAGATACGGAACTGAACTGAATTGAAGCCTTAACCCCCAGTACCTCAGAATGTGACCTTACTTGAAGATGCATTCATTCATTGCAAATGTAATCATGTTAAAAAGAGGTCCTTAGTGTGGGCCCCAATCTTGTTAGACTGGTGTCTTTATGAAAGGGGTAGTTCAGGACACAGACACACCCCAGAGAGAATGCCATGGGAAGATAAAGGCAGAGATGAGGATGATGCTTCTAGAAGTCAGGAAATATCAAAGATGGCCAGCAAACCACCAGACACGAGCGGAGAGGACTGGAATAGATGCTCTCCCATGGCTTTTAGAAGGAATCAACTCTGATGACTCCGTGATCCTTGTTACAGCAGACTTAGAAACTAATATAGACTGGGATGACTCCAGATGGAAAGTCACATGATGTATCAGTTTCCTATGGCTGATATAAAAAACGATCACAAACTCAGTGCCCTCAAATAACACAAATGTATTATCTTACAGCTTATTTATTTCCCTAGCTGTATCATCTTACAGGTTTTTCATTTCTTTTTATTATCATACATATTTTCAGTTTCTAGATGTGGCATCTCTTGGCTCATGGCCCCTTCCTCATTCTTCAAAGCCAGGAGCATAGCATCTTCTTTCTTCTCTGACCTCTGTCACTGTCCTTAAATCTTTTTTTTTTTAATTTACTTTTATTAGTTGGAGGCTAATTACCTCACAACATTGCAGTGGGTTTTGTCATACATTGATATGAATCAGCCATGGATTTACATGTATTCCCCATCCCGATCCCCCTCCCACCTCCCTCTCCACCTGATTCCTCTGTGCCTCCCCAGTGCACCAGGCCCGAGCACTTGTCTCATGCATCCAACCTGGGCTGTTGATCTGTTTCACTATAGATAGTATACATGCTGTTCTCTCGAAACATCCCACCCTCGCCTTCTCCCTCAGAGTCCAAAAGTCTGTTCTGTACATCTGTGTCTCTTTTTCTGTTTTGCATATTGGGTTATCATTACCATCTTTCTAAATTCCATATGTATGTGTTAGTATGCTGTAATGTTCTTTATCTTTCTGGCTTACTTCACTCTGTATAATGGGCTCCGGTTTCATCCATCTCATTAGAACTGATTCAAATGAATTCTTTTTAATGGCTGAGTAATATTCCATGGTGTATATGTACCACAGCTTCCTTATCCATTTGTCTGCTGATGGGCATCTAGGTTGCTTCCATGTCCTGGCTATTCTAAGAAATGCTGCAATGAACATTGCTGCAATGAACATTGGGGTGCACGTGTCTTTTTCAGATCTGGTTTTCTCAGTGTGTATGCCCAGAAGTGGGATTGCTGGGTCATATGGCAGTTCTATTTCCAGTTTATTAAGAAATCTCCACACTGTTTTCCATAGTGGCTGTACTAGTTTGCATTCCCACCAACAGTGTAAGAGGGTTCCCTTTTCTCCACACCCTCTCCAGCATTTATTGCTTGTAGACTTTTGGATAGCAGCCATCCTGACTGGCGTGTAATGGTACCTCATTGTGGTTTTGATTTGCATTTCTCTGATAATGAGTGATGTTGAGCATCTTTTCATGTGTTTGTTAGCCATCTGTATGTCTTCTTTGGAGAAATGTCTGTTTAGTTCTTTGGCCCATTTTTTGATTCGGTCATTTATTTTTCTGGAATTGAGCTTCAGGAGTTCCTTGTATATTTTTGAGATTAATCCTTTGTCTGTTGCTTCATTTGCTATTATTTTCTCCCAATCTGAGGGCTGTCTTTTCATCTTACTTATAGTCTCCTTTGTTGTGCAAAAGCTTTTAAGTTTCATTAGGTCCCATTTGTTTATTTTTGCTTTTATTTCCAATATTCTGGGAGGTGGGTCATAGAGGATTCTGCTGTGATTCATGTCGGAGAGTGTTTTGCCTATGTTCTCCTCTAGGAGTTTTATAGTTTCTGGTCTTACATTTAGATCTTTAATCCATTTTGAGTTTATTTTTGTGTATGCTGTTAGAAAGTGTTCTAGTGTCATTCTTTTACAAGTGATTGACCAGTTTTCCCAGCACCACTTGTTAAAAAGATTGTCTTTTTTCCATTGTATATCCTTGCCTCCTTTGTCAAAGAGAAGGTGTCCATAGGTTCGTGGATTTATCTCTGGGCTCTCTATTCTGTTCCATTGATCTATATTTCTGTCTTTGTGCCAGTACCATACTGTCTTGATGACTGTGGCTTTGTAGTAGAGTCTGAAGTCAGGCAGGTTGATTCCTCCAGTTCCATTCTTCTTTCTCAAGATTATTTTGGCTATTCGAGGTTTTTTATATTTCCATACAAATAGTGAAATTATTTGTTCTAGTTCTCTGAAAAATACCGTTGGTAGCTTGATAGGCATTGCATTGAATCTATAGATTGCTTTGGGTAGAATAGCCCTTTTGACAATATTGATTCTTCCAATCCATGAACATGGTATGTTTCTCCATCTGTTTGTGTCCTCTTTGATTTCTTTCATCAGTCTTTTATAGTTTTCTATGTATAGGTCTTTTGTTTCTTTAGGTAGATGTACTCCTAAGTATTTTATTCTTTTTGTTGCAATGGTGAATTGTATTGTTTCCTTAATTTCTCTTTCTGTTTTTTCATTGTTAGTGTACAGGAATGCAAGGGATTTCTGTGTGTTAATTTTATATCCTGCAACTTTACTATATTCATTGATTAGCTCTAGTAATTTTCTTGTAGAGTCTTTAGGGTTTTCTCTGTCGAGGATCATGTCATCTGGAAACAGCGAGAGTTTCACTTCTTCCTTTCCTATCTGGATTCCTTTTATTTCTTTTTCTGCTCTGATTGCTGTGGCCAAAACTTCCAACACTATATTGAATAGTCGTGGTGAGAGTGGACACCCTTGTCTTGTTCCTGATTTCAGGGGAAATGCTTTCAATTTTTCACCATTGAGGGTAATGCTTGCTGTGTGGTTTGTCATATATAGGTTTTATTATGTTGAGGTATGTTTCTTGTATTCCTGCTTTCTGGAGAGTTTTAATCATAAATGAGTGTTAAATTTTGTCAAAGGCTTTCTCTGCATCTATTGAGATAATCATATGATTTTTATCTTTCAATTTGTTAATGTGGTGTATTACATTGATTGATTTGCAGATATTAAAGAATCCTTGCATTCCTGGGATAAACCCCACTTGGTTATGGTGTATGATTTTTTTAATATGTTGTTGGATTCTGTTTGCTAGAATTTTACTAAGGATTTTTGCACCTATGTTCATCAGTGATATTGACCTGTAGTTTTCTTTCCTTTTTTTTTTTTTTTTTTCTTGTGTGTGTGTGTGTGTGTGTGTGTGGCATCTTTGTCTGGTTTTGGAATTAGGGTGATGGTGGCCTCATAGAATGAGTTTGGAAGTTTACCTTCTTCTGCAATTTTCTGGAAGAGTTTGAATAAGATAGGTGTTAGTTCTTCTCTAAATTTTGGTAGAATTCAGCTGTGAAGCCATCAGGTCCTGGGCTTTTGTTTGCTGGAAGATTTCTGATTACAGTTTTGATTTCCTTGCTTGTGATGGCTCTATTAAGTTCTTCTATTTCTTCTGGTTCAGTTTTGGAAAGTTATATTTTTCTAAGAATTTGTCCATTTCATCCAAGTTGTCCATTTTATTGGCATAGAGCTACTGGTAGTAGTCTCTTATGATCCTTTGTATTTCAGTGTTGTCTGCTGTGATCTCTCCATTTTCATTTTTAATTTTGTTAATTTGGTTCTTCTCTCTTTGTTTCTTAATGAGTCTTCCTAATGGTTTGTCAATTTTGTTTATTTTTTCAAAAAACCAGCTTTTAGCTTTGTTGATTTTTGCTATGGTCTCTTTAATTTCTTTTGCATTTATTTCTGCCCTAATTTTTAAGATTTCTTTCCTTCTGCTAACCCTGGGGTTCTTCATTTCTTCCTTCTCTAATTGCTTTAGGTGTAGAGTTAGGTTATTTATTTGGCTTTTTTCTTGTTTCTTGATGTAAGCCTGTAATGCTATGAACCTTCCCCTTAGCACTGCTTTTACAGTGTCCCATAGGTTTTGGGTTGTTGTGTTTTCATTTTCATTCATTTCTATACATATTTTGATTTCATTTTTTATTTCTTCTATGACTTGTTGGTTATTCAGAAGCGTGTTATTTAGGCTCCATATGTTTGAATTTTTAACATTTTTTTCCCGGTAATTGAGATCTAATCTTACTGCACTGTGGTCAGAAAAGATGACTGGAATGATTTCAATTTTTTTTAATTTTCCAAGACCAGATTTATGGCCCATGATGTGATCTATTCTGGAGGAGGTTCCGTGTACACTTGAGAAAAAGGTGAAATTCATTGTTCTGGGGTGAAATGTGCTATAGATATCGATTAGGTCTAGCTGGTCTATCGTGTCATTTAAGGTTTCTGTTTCCTTGTTAATTTTCTGTTTAGTTGATCTATCCATAGTTGTGAGTGGGGTATTAAAGTCTCCCACTATTATTGTGTTACTATTAATTTCCCCTTTCATACTCGTTAGCGTTTGCCGTACATATTGCCGTGCTCCTATGTTGGGTGCATATTTATTTATAATTGTTATATCCTCTTCTTGGATTGATCCTTTAATCATTATGTAGTGTCCTTCTTTGTCTCTTTTCACATCCTTTATTTGAAAGACTACTTTATCTGATATGAGTATTGCGACTCCTGCTTTCTTTTGTTCTCCCTTTGCATAAAATATTTTTTTCCAGCCCTTCACTTTTAGTCTGTATGTGTCTCTTGTTTTGCGGTGGGTCTCTTGAAGACAGCATATATAGGGGTCTTGTTTTTGCATCCATTCAGCCAATCTTTGTCTTCTGGTTGGGGCATTCAACCCATTTACATTTAAGGTAATTATTGATAGGTGTGGTCCCGTTGCCATTTTCTTTGTTGTTTTGGGTTCACGTTTATACAACCTTTCTGCATTTCCTGTCTAGAGAAGACCCTTTAGCATTTGTTGAAGAGTTGGTTTGGTGGTGCTGAATTCTCTCAGCTGTTGCTTGTCTGTAAAACTTTTGAATTCTCCTTCATATCTGAATGAGATCCTTGCTGGGTACAGTAATCTAGGCTGTAGGTTATTCTCTTTCATTACCTTAAGTATGTCCTGCCATTCCCTTCTGGCCTGGAAGGTTTCTATTGATAGATCAGCTGTTATCCTTATGGGAATCCCTTTGTGTGTTATTTGTTGTTTCTCCCTTGCTGCCTTCCATATTTGCTCTTTGAGTTTGATCTTTGTTAATTTGACTAATATGTGTCTTGGGGTGTTTCACCTTGGGTTTATCCTGTTTGGGACTCTCTGGGTTTCTTGGACTTGGGTGGCTATTTCCTTCCCCATTTTAGGGAAGTTTTCAGCTATTATCTCCTCAAGTATTTTCTCATGGCCTTTCTTTTTGTCTTCTTCTTCTGGGATTCCTATGATTCGAATGTTGGGGCGTTTCACATTGTCCCAGAGGTCCCTGAGGTTGTCCTCATTTCTTTTGATTCTTTTTTCTTTTTTCCTCTCTGCTTCATTTATTTCCACCATTTTGTCTTCTACCTCACTTATCCTATCTTCTGTCTCCATTATTCTACTCTTGTTTCCCTCCAGAGTGTTTTTGATCTCATTTATTGCATTATTCATTTTTAATTGACTCTTTTTTATTTCTTCCAGGTCATTATTAAACATTTCTTACATCTTTTCAATCTTTGTCTCCAGGCTATTTATCTGTAACTCCATTTTGTTTTCAAGATTTTGGATCATTTTTACTATCGTTATTCTAAATTCTTTTTCAGGAAGAGTCCCTATCTCCTCCTCTTTTGTTTGACTTGGTGGGCATTTTTCATGTTCCTTTACCTGTTGGGTATTTCTCTGCCTTTTCATCTTGTTTAGATTGCTGTGTCTGGAGTGGGTTTTCTGTATTCTGGAGGTCTGTGATTCCTTTTTATTGTGGAGGTTTTTCCCAGTGGGTGGGGTTGGACAATTGGCTTGTCAAGGTTTCCTGGTTAGGGAAGATTGTGTCGGTGTTCTGGTGCGTGGAACTTGATTTCTTCTCTCTGGAGTGCAATGGAGTGCCCAGTAATGAGTTTTGAGATGTGTCTATGTGTTAGGTGTGACCTTGGGCAGCCTGTATGTTGGCATTCAGGGCTATGTTCCTGCATTGCTGGAGAATTTGCGTGGTATGTTTTGCTCTAAAACTTATTGGCTCTTGGGTGGTGGTTGGTTTCAGTGAAGGTATGGAGGCTTTTGGACGGTCTCTTATTACTTAAAGTTCTATGTAGTCAGGAGTTTTCTGGTGTTCTCAGGTTTTGGGCTTAAGTCTCCTGCCTCTGAATTTCAGTTTTATTCTTCCAGTAGTCTCAAGACTTGTCCTACTATACAGCACTGATAATAAAACTTCTAGGTTAATGGCAAAAGATTCTCCCCTGTGAGGGACATCCAGAGAGGTTCACAGAGTTACATGAAGAAGAGGAGAGGGAGAAGGGAGATAGAGATGAGCAGGAGGAGAAAAAGGGGAACTCAAGAGGTGAGAGACAGATCTACGCAGTTGTCTGCTCCCAAAGTGTTCTCCGTAGCCCAGACACCCACAAAGATTCACAGAATTGGATTGGGCAGAGAAGGGGAAAGGAGGAAATAGAGGTGTTCTGAGGTAGAAAACAGAGAGTCAAGATTGGGAAAGAGTAATCCACACACTCTTGAATAAAAATGGAAACTGAATATTGGATTCTTAAATGTCTGCAATTTATATCATATATTGAAAAACAAAGATTAAAAATCTAGAGTAGAGGTTAGACTCTTAAAAATACTATATTAAAAACAAAAACCAAAACACACACACAAAAAAAATATTAGAAGTATATATGAAGTTCGGTTTAAAAATAGGGCTTCTTTTTTTTTTGTTCTTTTTTTGTAAGGTTATAGTGTAATGAAAATGAAAATTTAGGAGTAGTAGAGGAATAATAGAGGACTTTAAAAGAAAATAAGAGAAAAAGAAAAGTAGAAAATAGAAGAGAAAAAGGGAAAAAAAAGAAAAAAAACACAAGAAAAAAATCTTTTTCCTAATTAAAAAAATCATAAAAATCTATGAAAATGAAAGTTAAGGAGTAATGGGGGAGTAATAGGGAATTTTAAAAGAAAATAAAAGAGAAAAAATAAAAAAGAAAAAAAATTTTTAATTACTTAAAAAAAAAAAAAAAGTAAAAATATATCTAGGAATTTCTCTGGCGCTGTTGCGGTCAGTGTGGGTTCAGTTCAGTTTCAGATAGCTCCTCGTTCCAGCTTACACTTCTCGATATCTACAGGCCCATTCCAGTGTAGTCGGTGTTACCTACAGGGATTTTAATCTGTTGCACCGGTACCTTCTGAAGCGGTTCCCTTTGTTTATTTGGCTTCTGTTTGCGGGTCTCTTCAGTGTCTACGTTCCGCCCTGACACAGGCGGGTGGAGGTGGTCTCTTATTCAGGTAGCTAGTTCCGTGGTGTTGTGGGGAGGGGCTGGCGCTGCTTTCTCCGTCTGCACTGCTCAGGCTCCCGGCTGCTCTATATGGAGCGTGCCCTGCGCTGCGCACGGTTCCAGCCCTCCGGTGTTCCACAAAAGCGCGGAACAAAAACTGCGCCTGCTTTTTGCGCCTACCCAGTTAGAGCGGTTCAGGCTGCCAGGGGCTTGACGGGGCACTTTCCCTGGGTGCGGTGCGCCTTCTGCCCTCCACGGTCCCAGCCTCAGTTTCTGCCGGTGCCAGTCAGGTGCGTGAGCCCTCTGCCCTCCACGTCCCCAGCCCCAGTCCCTGCCCACGCCAGTCGGGTGCCTGTGCCCTGTGTCTCGCCGCGACCCTCCCGGCGGATGTCGACCATCCAGAATCTCAGGAGGTCTTTGATTAGAAACTGGGGGCCTGTTTGCAATGCGGTAGGGGATGCGGTCCGTGGGGCCGAGGCTGCCCCTTTCCCCTCCCCCCTGCCTCCAACCTCCACCAGGGCTGGGCCCTGCGAGCTCTTCTCTGGACTTGCTCGGTCCCTTTGTTCTGCGAACGGGCAGCAGTGTGTTCGGGCTGGTTAATTTTCTCTCTCTTTTGCTGTCCCACAGTTTAAGTTGGTAACTCACAAAAGCTCCCTACAATTGTCCTCAGGGCACTCAGGCCCGGTCCTTACCCTAAGCAATGCCGCCCGCTCCTCTCCATTCTGACCCCACTTGCTGGTGGCGGATGTAGGCGTCTGGGGTACTTTTCTGCTGGGAGTTGCTTTTAAGCCCATAATCTTTGGGTTTTATTTATTTTTCCTCCCATTCAGGTTGCCCTCGGAGATTCAAAAACTTCCCTTAGACCCGCCAGTGCAAGGGTTTCCTGGTGTTTGGAAACTAAACTCCCTTACCGGGACAGATCTCGGTCCTTAGCTCTTTTGTCTCTCTTCTTATCTTTTATATTTTCTCCTACGTCCTTTCGAAGACACTGGGTTGCTTTTCTGGGCGCCTGATGACCTCAGCTAGCGATCAGAAGTTGTTTTGTGAAGTTTGCTCTGCGTTCAGTTATTTTTTTGATGAATTTGTAGGAGAGAAAGTGGTCTCCACGTCCTATTCCTCCGCCATCTTGGCTCCTCCCTCCCTTAAATCTTCTCTATGTCTGATCTTCTGTCTTGCTCCTCTTTTTCTCCAGGGGGACACACCACACGGCTTGCAGGATCTTAGTTCCCCAACCAGGGATAGAACCTGTGCCTCCTGTAGTGGAAGCATGGAGTCATAACCACTGGACCACCGGGGAATTCGCTCTGCCTCCCTCTTATAAAAACTCTTACTGTTACATTGGGTCCATCCAGATAATCCAGGTTAATCTCCCCACCTCAAGATCCTTAACTTCATCCCATATGGAAAACCCCCTATGCCATGAAAGATATTTTAACATATTCTCAGGGTGTACAGATTAGGACACAGAGGTCCCTGACACAAGGTGGGGAGATACTACACAGGACTTTGCAGGCTGGGTCCATGGCGAGTGACCCTGAGATGGACAGTCGTGCATAAGACCCCTGTTGGTTCTCATCACTCAATGGACATGAATGTGAGCCAACTGCAGGAGACAGTGAAGGACAGGGAAGCCTGGCATGCTTTAGTCCATGGGGTCGCAAGGAGTCAGACACGACTGAGCGACTGAACAACAATAACAAATTTCTGAGGAAGGACCTGGGAGTCATGGAATGGCTTTGAGCAAGAGAGTGAGATGGTAAGATGTGTGCTTGGAAGGGACCGTGCTCTGGCTGCCAAGTGGAGAGTGACTGAGAGAACACCTTGCATCTCTTGACCTTGGCACAGATACATCCTTCCACCCCACTTCCTGATTTGCTGGTTGGTCTCCAACATCATCTGTGCCATGATCTTTGACCATTGTTTTGACTACAAGGATGAAGACTTCCTAGGGCTGCTGGCTGAAAACCTGCAGCATGTGGACAATTTGGGGGTCAAGGTACCTGCTGAAGCCACCCCAACCCCAATCGCACAGCCCTTCCTCCACAGTCCCCTCTTTCAGTTCTAATGTCTGCCAACATAAATAAGCCTGTATGTGTGTTCACCTCTTGGTTGGATACTGGAGACACACCAGGAGCCAAGATATGCCTAGCTGTGTCATCAAGGGATGACAGACATGTGACCAAACCTGATAGCCCAGAGGGATCAGGGCTATGGCAGTCCATTCAGTCCATGCTCAGTGAACCTGCTCTCCTGTGCAGGGGGGTGGGGGGTGGGGCGTTAGGGTGTGGGGAGGTGACTAGAGTGAGCTCAGGAATGCACAGATCATGGAATCCAAGGTGTGGAGAAAGGCAGGCTGTGGTTATTCTCAAGAGGGGAATATTCACTTGGGTAAGCTCTGGCCCCGAAGGCAGAACTGCTGAGAGATACTGAGGCAAGCTTTCATTCTTTGCTTCATTTATTTAGCCAAAGATATATATACACACATACATATACATGTTTATGTATATATGTACACATCACTCGTGGAATTCTATTAATTGGTGGAAGGAAACACCTCCTTGAGTTTAGAAGAGCTGCCGAAGGGCAGAAGAGGTGAGATGGAGATGGGACTTTCCCAAGGAGGTGGTATCCATGGAGGGGAGGGATGCTGGCTCACAGCACAGCCTTTTCAGAGGCAGGAAGACAGGGAGAGAGTTCGGGGGCCATTCTCTGCAGAGGTGGGGACACACATGACACTGGTATCCTTGATTGGCTTCCCTCAGCATCTTTGGCGGGGCAGGAACTGGATCTGGTAGCTGGGGGGCACTCTGCCCACCCCACTCTCCTGGGGAGTAAGGTTAATGTCCTCAGGGGCTATGGGGGTGGCCACGGAGAAGTTCTGAAGGATGGTGGTGAAGAAGAGGAATAATTCGGTGCGGGCGATGCCTTCGCCAAGACAGATGCGCTTCCCTGTGGGGACAGAACAGAGGTTCACAAGGTGGACACGAGGCACAGAATCTCGGATCACAGTGTGCACTGGGAGCAGATGCACACATTTTGCCTGCTCACACCCCAAAGCCCAGACACCTGTGTTCATTGCAATAAAGTTGTGTGGGATTAGCCTTTAACCTGTAGCCACAGGAGACTCTTAGAGGCTTTCGAAACTCTCTGAAAGTAAGTGCCAATTGTGTGGCGGATGTACCTTGCTCATGTTTCTGAGACAGAGTTTGTAAGCTTCTGTTCAATTTCCAGAGAGTTCCGTGGCCCCAGAGAATGGACAATGCTTGATTGTGTGTGTGTGTGTGTGTGTGTGTGTGTGTGTGTATGTGTATGCATCTGCTGCACATACAGACCAGTGCATATTTCTGACTTTATATTTTTCATGTCTGTCATACCTAATATGGGAAGAATGGTACCTATCTAGTAGGGCTCTTTTGAAGATAAAAATGTTAGTGTTTTCTAAAATTTTTAAAAGACCTGACCAGTTCAGTTCAGGTCAGTCACTCAGTCGTGTCGGACTCTTTGAGACCCCATGGACTGCAGGACTCCAGGCCTCCCTGTCCATCACCAACTCCTAGAGCTTATTCAAACTCATGTCCATAGAGATGGTGATGCCATCCAACCACCTCATCCTCTGTTGTCCCCTTCTCCTCCCGCATTCAATCTTTCCTAGCATCAGGGTCTTTCATGTGAGCCAGTTCATCTCATCAGGAGGCCAAAGTATTGGAGCTTCAGCTTCAGCATCAGTCCTTCCAATGAATATTCAGGACTGATTTCCTTTAGGAAGAACTGTTACTAAAGGCAAATGTAGGGACTACCTTGTGTTGGTCTCTGGGTGTGTATGGTGGGGCGTTTGTATACCAGGTGTCTGCCTGGCCCTAGGTATATTTACATGTCTGTGTGTTTTCTTCTTATCTCAGCCTGAGAGTCATGGGCTCCAGGAGTTCTGAATAAAAAAATAACAAACATATGTAACATTGTGTGTAGGACTGATGGTCATGGGATCTGAGTGGACAGATTCCATGAGATTCTCAGAGGCAGGTGGATCCCCCCACCACAGTTCTAACACATGAACCTGGAGTGAAGTGAGAATGGAAGGAGCCAGAAAAAAGGCTGAGACCCTGACAGTCTCTCCCTTTAAAAAAAAAAAAAAGTTAGTTTGATTTGATTTCTTTTTGCCTGCACCTAGTGGCCTTTGGGAACCTCAGTTCCCTGACCAATGATCGAACCATTAGTCCCTGCTGTGGAAGCCCAGAGTCAACCCCTGGATGGCCAAGGAATTCCCCCTCAAGTCTTCCAAGTGGTGAGACTTCATGCCCATTGGACATAACTGGAGAATGTCTACAACTTCTAGGCTCATTTAGAAGTTAGGACACAGGAGCCCAGCAGTACTCAGAGTGGCGCTCCCAGCTGATTCTTCTCCTGTTACTGAATCTGCAACTGGGCTCTTCCAAGAATATTCTGACTCCTGCTCCCTCCAACCCAGTCCTTCCCATCCTTCGGGCTCTGCAGCGGGACACCCTCTGGCTCTTTCTCTCTGCTCATGGCTGTCGGCTTCAGTCTTTTCCTCTGTCTACACCTTCTGCCAAGCACTGTATCTTTGCTCTTTGTCTCTTCCCTGTTCCACCTTCTTGAATTGTATGTAAGTCCCTTTCTCTGTCTATTTGAGTCTGATTCTCCCTGCAGTGCGCTTGCGTTTCTTCAGTCTCCCTGCACCATCTCTCCTTTCCTCTCCTTCAGTGTTTCTTCCTCTCTGCTTCTGTCACTCTCTCTTTTCCTCTCTGTCTTCCTCTTTCTCAGCCTCTTCTTTCTCCACCTCCCTCTATTATCTCATTCACTAAGTCTCTTTCTACCATTATCTCTCCTGTCTTTCTGTCTGTCTCTCTCTCTGTGTTTCTCACTCACTCTCTCCTTATCTGTATGTCTGTCTCTTTTTTACTTTACCACATCTCTGCCTCTCTTAAAACTTCGGACAAGACTGTTTAATGGAGAAACTGACGCTCACCCACCACCCAGACATCACAGGTCCCCTGGCTCTCCCTGAAGAAGAACTAAGGAGGGAGGGGACATCCCTGCTGGTCCAGTGGATAAGACTCCAAGCTCCCAATGCAGGGTGACTAGTTGGATTCCTGGTCAGGGAACCATTAGTGAGATTCCCACATACCACAACTGAGCCTGTGCAGCAACTACTGAGTCCACATGCCCTAGAGCCCCTGCAACACAGCACCCAGGGCAGCCAAAGGTTTAGAAAGAAAGGAGAGAGGAAGCCATTGCACTGGGCACAGCTAGAGGCCCTGAGTCACTGAAATCACTGGTGCGATTCAAAACTAGGAACTTGATGCTGAAGTCCACCTTCCTCCCCAAGGAGGAGAACCTGGGCATTGGGATTTCCTCTGGTTGGGGTCAAGGAGAAGACAATAGCGACAGAGTGAAATCAAAGCAGGTCAAGACCCTCCCTGGCTCCCTAGTCCCAGCAGAACAAATTCAGACTCCTCCCAGGTTTCAAAGCCCCACCCAGCTGAGCTCATCACCCTTGTTGTTCACTTGCTAAGTTGTGTCCAGCTCTTTGCGACCCCACAGACTGCAGCACACCAGGCTTCCCCATCCTTTACCATCACTGAGAGTTTGCTCAAACTCATGTCCATTGACTCAGTGATACTATCCAACCATGTCATCCTCTGTCGCCCTCTTCACCTCCTGCCCTCAGTCTTTCCCAACATCGGGATCTTTTCAAATGAGTCAACTCTTCACATCAGGTGGCCAAAGTATTGGAGCTTCGGCTTTAGCATCAGCCCTCATATGAATATTTAGGGTTGATTTCCTTTAGGATTGCCTGGTTTGATCGACTTGCCATCCAAGGGACTCTCAAGAGTCTTCTCTAGCACCACAATTGAAAAGCATCCCTTCTTCAGTGTTCAGCCTTCTTTATGGTCCATCTCTCAAATCCACACATGACTAATGAGAAACCATGGCTTTGACTATATGGACCTTTGCTGGCAAAGGTCTCTGCTTTTTAATACCCCGTCCAGCTTTGTCATGGCTTTTCTTCCAAGGAGCAAGCATCTTTTCAATTCCTGTCTGCAATCATCATCCGCAGTGATTTGGAGCCCAAGAAAATGAAATCTACGAGTTTCCCCTTTCTCCGCAACTATTTGCCATGAAGTGATGGGACCAGATGCCATGATCTTCATGTTTTGGATGTTCTTTCACCCTCATCAAGTGGCTCATTTGTTCCTCTTCACTTATCTTCTTCTTCACCCTTCTCTTCTGTAACCCACGCTCCAGTCTTCCTGAGTTCTTTCTCAGATGAGCCATGCCATCTTCACCTTCAGGCTCTGCCCTTGCTCCTCCCTCTGAGGGAACATGCCTTCCAGTGACTGGTTGATACATCCCATGAGGTCATAGCTTAGAAGACTGTTTAGGGTAAGCTTTTCCTCACAGACCCGCCAGGAGTAGTCAGTATTTCCTATTTGATGTTCCCAAAGCCCCCATTAGAGTACTTATCATAACTATGATTCGTTACATGAAGAAGAGTTGGCCTCTGAGCACTTACATTAGCCAGGGAGTTCTAAGCCCACTGCAACATTTATTCATTTATAGATTTTTCTGTAACCATATAACGCATGCTCATCTCTCTTGTTGGACTGTAAACTTCCTGGGGTAGGAACTGTGTCTCTTTGTGACTTGTCTGATGGGTTATCTTCAACCTCTGATAAAATGTTTGGCTTATAGTGGTGCTCAACAGATTTGATACCTGTGTGTAGAGAGGTATAATTGTTGCCCTTACAGAGTTGTGCCTTTGGGATGTGATCTTGGTTCTCAAGCCCCCTCTAGGGTTGGTGTGAAGTTGAGATGAGTTAATACAGGTAAGGCAACTGGCACAGATAAACTGCTCAATGAACAAAGACCTGTCTTTGATTGTCCTCAAGAGGTCATGGCACCTGCACTCTGGAATGCGGGCCCAGCTTACCTATGGAGAAGGGCATAAAAGCGTCATTTTTCTTCACCATCCCTTTCGCATCCAGAAAGTGGTTAGGGTTGAAGTCATCTGGTTTCTCAAAGTAATGCGAGTCGTGGAGAGCAGAACTCAGGATGGGATAAACTTCTGTGCCCTGAGGGAGGGTCACAAGATTGAAAGATATCTCCATTTCCTCCCCCAACCCACCCCTACACATCATGAGCCAAGGGTGAGTGATAAAACCAAGAAGAGGTCAAGGCTGGGAGATGAAAGGGAACCCAGGAGAACCACATGAGGGAGATATGGCAGCCCAGTGAGGTGCTGTACCTTGGGGAGGATGTACCCTCGGAAATGAGTGTCTTTAGTGACCATGTGGGGCACACCCATGGGGATGAGGTCCGAAAATCTCTGAATCTCATGGATGACTGCGTCTGTGTATGGCATTTGGGCTCTGTCATCCAGGGCTGGAGGGCGATGTGAGCCAATCACCTGCTCGATCTCCTTGTGGATTTTCTCTGCACAGAAGCATGGGACCAGTGAACCTCAGTTATAGAAACATTTCACCTGAAACACTGCTTTCTATGTTGGAACACAGTTCAATGTTCTATGAACATTGATCCATTCATTTCCAAGCCAATAAGCCCAGAAAACCCATAGGAAATGGTTAGATCATTGACAGTCCTCTGAGTAACCAGCTTGGAGTGGGAGGAGAAATGGGAAAACTACAAGAATTTTCACTCTTTAATATCTAATGAACATTATGGATTCTCTCCCAACATACATAAGCAAACACACACACACACATGTGAACCTCAGTTTTGCTCAGAATTTCAGACTAAGAACTCAACGCTATGTACCTATCAACGTTCCTCCTCTAAGATGCGTAGAAAATGAACTAATATTTATTGTGTGTATATTATAGATGAGGCATTGTGCTAGGTCCTCAGGAACATAATTGTAAAACACATCAGTGGATTAACCCATGAACAACTGGGTAAATAAATGAGCACATCAATCATCTGATCAATTAGTTGATCAATTCATGAGTGGCTGCTGCTGCTGTTGCTGCTAAGTCGCTTCAGTCGTGCCCGACTCTGTGCAACCAGATAGACGACAGCCCTCCAGGCTCCTCTGTCCCTGAGATTCTCCAGGCAAGAATACTGCAGTGGGTTGCCATTTCCTTCTCCAATGTATGCATGCATGCTAAGTCGCTTCAGTCGTTTCCCACTCAGAGGAGCCCACCAGGCTCCTCTGTCCACAGGATTCTCCAGGCAAGAATACTGCAGTGGGTTGTCATTTCCTTCTCCAATTCATGAGTGGAAAGACTAGTAAATGGAAGAATGCTAATGAATGGATGTATTCTTAACTTATCAAAGAGTAATTTATTACTAAATGATCCATAGGCAAATAAATGAACTTTACGAACCAATAACTCATATGAATGGTTGGATGGCTAAACTTCTGGAAGAACATGTGAATGAATGCATTTAAAAGAACAGGTAAAGAGAGGAATCAGTGGGTGGTTGGATGGATTGAATGATAGAATTATAAATCAAGGCTGAATAAATGAGTGCATTATGAAATAAATAAATGAAAACATAGATAGATGAAGGATGAAGTGAAAAACAAGCAATGGAAGGATTAAGTTATGTAACCTAGTTTTAGAAAAACAGATGGATGCATGAATAAATGAAGAAACAGATGAATCAGTGACAAACACTTCATTCAATGAATCACTGTTTCAAATGATCAATAGATGAATCAGTTTCTCCTAATAAAGCATGTATGCATATATCCTAGATGAATCACAGATGAAAGAATCTGAGTGCACAGGTTGACTGATGAGTTGAAAGGACAGATGGGTAAATGACTGGGTCAATCTTTAAGTGATAGAAGAAACAGTGGGAAAACAGATTGACAGATTTTGTGATTTTTTTGGCCACACTGTGCTACTTGCCATATCTTATTTTCCTGACCAGGGGTTGAGGCTAGGGCCATGGTAGTGAAAGTACGGACTCTTAAGCACTGGACCTGCAGGGAACTCCCCAGATTGACAGATTCTTCATTAATCCATCCACCAACAGGCCTGGTTTAGTTGGGTAGATCATTTAAAACCTGCATTGCTCAGAGGACTTCCCTGGTTGTTCAGTGGTTAAGGCTGCTCACTGCCACAGCATGGGGTGCAAAGCCATGCCTGGTCAGGGGCCAAGGGAAACAGAATAGCAAAAACAACCTAAGGCTCCTGGGGTAAGAGGGGAATGCTGCCTTTCTCGTTCACCAAAGACCTCTAGCCCCATTTCTGGACCTGCAGAGGGGTCAGAAGCCCCTCCCAGTTCCGTCCCCAGCCTGCCCACCTGCAATGTGCGGGTACTTGAGCATGAGCAGGAACCCGTAACGGAGCGTGGTGCTGGTTGTCTCCGTGCCAGCAAAGAAGAGCGACAGAACAGACATGATGAGGTTCCGATGATCGAACTGGCTTTGGGGGTCGGACTTATCCTGAATCCAGACGGGTGGGGTTCACATCAGGGGAGGCCGGGGGCCTGCTGCCCACGCCACTTCTCTCCGGGTCCCTCCGCCTGTTTCTGGCCCTTTCCCCTTTCCTCTATGCTCTGTGTGTCCCTCCGTCTCTTTATCTCGGTCTCAATCTCCCTTTGCTCTGTCTTGCACTGTTTCAATCATCTTCCATGTCGTTGGTGTGTTGTCCGCCTCCCTCTCCCAGTCTCTCTGCCTATGAAACTGTTTTCACCAGCTGCTGCATTTTCCCCCTTGTCCTGTATTTCCCATACCTCTGTCTCCTCCCCAGCAACTCCCCCCTCTTTACTCTCTCCCCCTGCTCCCTTCCACATCTCCCCTCCCCTCTCCCTTCCGCCCACTGCTCTACTCCTTTCCCCACCCGTTTCACTCTACATCTTTTGGTCTCCTCCACTCCACCCCATTGCCTCTTCCAAATCCCACTTTTTCCATGCGGAGCAGGTAGCAGTCAATGAAATCCCGGGGGGCATTGGGGTCGAGGGTCTCACGGTGCTTCTCCACACTGCGGCCAATGAAGACGTTGATTTCCTGCAGGTTTTTGTAGATTTGCCTGTGTGAGCCAGGAAAGTACTTCAGGAAGCTGGGGTAGAGCTCGAATAGCTGCAGGAGAGAAGGGACTGTGAGGCCCTTGCAGGGTTGAGCTAGTGGGTCACAGGGAGGGACAGCCCTTCTGCCCAGTACCCTCACAGGGGAATCTCTGTTTCCCTGTCTCTCTCTCCATCTCTCTCTGCCTCTCTGGGGTGTCTTGGTCTCCCTGTCTCTGACTCTCTCTCCACCTCTCAGGCTCTGTCTCCCTCCGGCTCTCTCTCTCCACCTAGCAGCCTCTGTCTCCCTCCGGCTCTCACTCTGTATCTGAGCCCCTCACTCACTGCTTCTGTGTCTCCTTTGTGTAAGAGATCACATTTTCTCTTTCTGCATCTTTCCCCCTCTCCTTGTGTCTTATTGTTAGTCTCTGGCCCACCTGTCTCTCTCTTCTTCCACCTCTGCTCATCTCCATGGGTCTCCTGCTGATCTACCCTCTGCCCTGCCCCTGCCTGACCTGTCAGTTTATCTCTTCTACTCAAACCTCTCTGCCTCTTTCCTTTTGCATCATTCTTGCTGTGTCAGGCATTGATAATATGATGCCTACACAAAATGAAGCTGCTGACAGTCTGGGAGCATATGTCTATGGCTTTGCCTAATGAGAAATGTAACTTCTAACTTGTTGCCAACAATTGCAAAAAATGCAGCATAGTATAAACTATGATGTGCAATTCCTCCTTCACCTGTCCTTCAAGGGATAACATGGTTAACTGTTTGGCAGAACTCCTTCCAGACTTTTCCCCTCTCTGTGGTTCTCTGTGAGAGAAGAAAATTGAAACCCCGTGTTGGACTTGGGCAAATACTCATCCGAACCTCCTTGCTGATTTTCCAGGCCTGACTCTCCACTAGGAGGTCAAGGGAATTTAGATTTGTGATATTCATTCCAGTGACTCTGACCTTCACGCTTGGATGAGAACAACAGCCAGGCAGACTTTTCTGAAGTTTCACTTTTTAGCTTAACATACTATAGGGGTGGGGTTTCCCTGGTGTCTCAGAAGGTAAAGAATCTGTCTGCAATGCCTGGGTTGGGAAGATCCTCTGGAGGAGGAAATGGCAACCTCTTCCAGCATTCCTGCCTGGAGAACTGTATGGACATAGGAGGAGCCTGGCGGGCTACAGTCCCTGGGATCACAGAGTCAGACATCACTGAGGGACCAACACTTTCACTTTTTGCAATAGGGGTATTTCTAGGTTAATTGAGAAAGACACACTTTATCTTTTTGCTTTAAGAGAGGAGCAGGTTCATGTGTGTGTCTTTGAGTCCTCTTCCTGGGTCTCTCTCCTCCATCACTCCCCTTTCTTCTTCTTACTCTCTCAGTCCTTGTCTCATCATCTCTCCCTTTCCCCAGGCCACTGTGTCCCTTTCTCTCTCTCTGTTGTCTTTGCCCTTCTTCTGACTGGAAGCTGCAATTCTGGTTCCCAAAAGCAAATCACTCCTTTCCCCTGCCTGATATCCACCCAAGCTCTGCCCTCCCGGACCTGGCTGGACAGGGAGCTGACAAGCAGGAAAGTTTGGAAGATCAGGTCCAGCAGCCTCAGGAACTCAGGATCTTTGTAGTCAAAGCGTTTTCCAAAGACTATGGAGCAGATGATGTTGGCAGTGATGGAGTGGAAGTAGAAGACGGGATCCTGGAGGGCTCCTAGAGGGAAAGGGGTGGGTTGCAGGACAAAGACTCAAGGGCCGTGGGAGCTGTCTCTGTGTGACTCTCCTCTATCACTCAGTCACAATAAAAAAAAAACCCAAAAACAGCTTCATAACAGCCAACACTCACTAACCTAGAAGTTGTGCAGGCCCTATTCTAAGCACTTCACATATTATTTTATCAAATTCTCATGTCAGTCCTGTGAAGAAGGTGCAGACCACATGCTCAATCAATTGCAGGTGCCATTGACAAAGCTCTGTTCTCCTGGTCCCTTACCTATCCGCCCTTCCCCCTCACTCCCATATTTTTCATCCACCCCTAGAGCTCTCTGGTCCTCTGTGAACTGCTCTGCGCTTAATGGTTGGTGTCTGGATGTGCCAAGCTCACCCCAGACGGAGGGAGGGCGGACTGTGCACCCAGGAGTGTAGGTCAGTGCGGCCTCTCCCTGGGTCTCTCCTGTCCACTGTCTCTTTTTCCCTTGCACACCCTTTCCTGAGCCTCTCTGTCTCTCTCCAAACTTCATGCCTCAGTTTCTCCCAGCCATTGTTCCTTCCTATCTCTCTGAGTCTCTTCTCTTTTTGCCTCGATCCCTTCATCTCTGTCCCTTTATTCCTCTCTGTGTCTCCATCTGAATCACTGTCTCAACTTGTCTTTCTTCTGAGTCCTTCCATCCTTATACCTCTCTAGCTCCCCATGGAGCCATTGGCCTCTTCCTCCCAGACTTTTCATTTATGTCTCAAAATCTCTTAAGAAAGCATCTTGTCACCCCTATGTCTCAGGACGTTTCTGAGGAATCCTAAAGCCCCCAGAAGTGCCCACCTGACTTTCTAAGAGCAGAAAACCCCGACTGCCCCCCTGCTCACTGCCAGTGGTTCACCCAAAGAAAGGAAAACACAGTTTGTCTTTTTTTGAAATGTCTGTTTTCTCTTTTTTTCTCTTTACTTTCTTTTTATTGAAGTCACATTTTGGCCCTTGACAGATACAATCAAACCACAAACCGGTTCCCTTGAACACAGGCAAGAAACGTGCTATTTACTGCCTGAGTCGTCTTTGCGTTCCTCTTGACACTCCACTGCTGTATCTCTTCTGTACCCTGCATTTCTCACCTACCCTCCTTTGCCCCATCTCTTTGCCCCTCTCCTGGTCCCTGCTCCTCTGCTGGCCTCCCAAGCTCTGTCTCCTCTCTGTCTCTACATCTCTCTCTCTCTCTGCCCACCTACACCCTCTGTCTTTGGGCTACTGTGCTCACACAGCTTCCCCGGGTTCCTCTCCTGCCCACACCCACCCCAGGGCTCACCCTGGGATTTCCGCAGCTCCTCCACCAGACACTGAGCCTCCTCCTGAATCCGCTCCTCCACGCTCCGCTTTCCCATCCCAAAGTCCCTCATGGTGGCCAGAGAGAATCGCCGAATCGCCTTCCAACGTTCCCCATTGGCAAAGATGACACCTAGGGTTTAGGAGAGGCTTGGGTTGCAGAGGAATTTTCAAGGAGTCTCCGGGTCCCACTCCACCCCTTATCTTCCCTTTTCAGACTCACCCTCCCCCATCCCCATCCTCATCCCCTGTCCCCTCCCGGTGGGCCTGAGGCCCTTACCGTATCCCTGGAAAACTGGATCAACAACAGCGATCTTCGCTCGGCCAGAGAAGGCCTCCGCCTGGTCCACCAGGGCCTCTTGAATGGCCTCTGTCCCACATATGATGACCACTGGCCTTGGTCCCAGGTACACCGTGAAGACATCCCCATATTTCTGTTGGAACTGCCAAGCACACCCACAGCCAGGGCTGCTGTTAGTCAGCATGCACCACTGTCCCCATCTCCATTTTTAAACCAGGAAAACACTTGTGTGTGTGTTAGTCACTCAGTTGTGTCTGACTCTTTGCAACCCCATAGACTGTAGCCCTCCAGACTTCTCTTTCCAAGGAAATCTCCAAGCAAGAATACTGGAGTGGGTTGCCATCCCCTTCTCCAGGGGACCTTCCCAAACCAGGGATCGAACCTGGATCTCCTGGATTGCAAGCAAACTCTTTACCATCTTAGCCACCAGGGAAGCCCTAAAACACTTACATATAGATTGGTAATTAAACACTTACATATAGATTGGTAACTAAACACTTACAAAAAGATTGATAACTAGCCACTGACCGAAGACCTTACACTCCAGTCTGCCTTTTTGCTTCCCAGAACCCAACAACTATAAGACTAACCCGTGACTCAGCCCATTCCACACTGGTTGGCTTGGTTGGTGTCTTAAGCAGCATGTGTGTGTGCTAAGTCACTTCAGTCGTGTCCAACTCTTTATGATCCTGTGGACCATAGTCCCCCAGGCTCCTGTATGCATAGGATTCTCCAGGCAAGAGTATTGGTGTGGGTTGCCATGCTCTCCTCCAGGGGATCTTTCTGACCCAGGGGTCGAACCAACCTCTCTGACATCTCCTGCATTGGCAGGTGGGTTCTTTTTCACTAGCCCCACCTGGAAAGCCCCCTAAGAATCACAGGTGGTTGAATATTCCTATTAATAGTTTCACTCCAGCCCAAGTGATATTAGTTGAGTCTTGTGAGATCTCACTGGCATCTCATCCAAAGAATCATCCTTCTTGGAACTTCCTTGGTGGTCCACTGGCTAAGACTCTGAGCTCCCAATGCAGGGGCCCATGTTCAACCCCTGCTCACGGAACTGGATTCCACATGCCACAACTAAGCATTTGCATGCCACAGTGAAGAGCAGCTAAGACTTAGCACAGGAAAAATAAATAAATAAAATATTTTTTAAAAAATCATCCTTCTTGTGACCCACCTTCAACCCCCATCTGCCTCCTGGCAATTTCCCCAGAGAACCACCCACCCACTTGGGAGTCATGAAGGTAAAGCAATAGCTTTCTGGGGATTATCATGAAATTTGAAAAATCATAACATCAAGTTTTGCCACTGGGGCAACAGCTCAGAAGTATTTACTGAAGTTGGAGGCATGTACACTGAGCAGCTCAGCCACTTCATTCCCAGAAACACACTCAACTAAAGTGCATACATGTGCTCAGCAAAACAAAAAAGGAGGAGATTCATGGCTGCCTTGTAATAAAATGCTCTGCAACTTAGGGAATAAGCAGCTAGTGATGAATTCATAATGTGGGCTAATATGCAGCCATGGTAAAAAAACAAGCCACTGCTACAACCAACAACAGGCATGAAACTCACAGATGTAATGTTGAGTGAAAGCAACCAGACCCAGAAGAGCTCATATGTCATAATTCTATTTATATGAAATTCAGAAACAGATAACAGGACAATATGGTGTCAGAATAATAGGAGGTGATGACTGGAAGGGGGACTTAAGGAGGTTTCTGGGCATGAGCCAAGTTGTTACCTATCTGTATGTCAACTCCATTAGTATGTTCCTTTGAAAAAATTCACTGAACCAAGCACTTAGGATTTGTGTACTTTACCCTTAAGGTTAAACTTCAATTACATGTTGACTTACAGAAGAGGAAAGAGAAAGACCATATGATATCACTTGTATGTGGAATCTAAATTATGACACAGTCAGAAGATTCTGCATGCTACACAATGTGGCCAAAGATATAATAATTTAATTAAGGTAACACAGTGTAAAAAAATTAATTTAAAAAGTGACACAAATGAAACAAATATGATACAAATTAACATACTTAAGAAACAGAAACAGAATGGCAGAAATAGAGAACAGACAGGTTGTTGTCAAAGGGGAAGACATGGGGATGGAGTGGGAGGCTGAGCACAGCAGATGTAAGCTTTTAGACATGGAAAGGATAGACAATGAAGTCCTATTGTGTAGCACAGGGAACTACATTCAATATCCTGAGATAAACCATGATGGAAAAGAACATTTTAAAAAGGAATGTGTATATATGTGCAAGGGAATCACTTTTCTGTACAGCAGAAATCAGCAAAATTTGGTAAATCAACGATACCGCAATTTCAAAACTTGATTAAAAAGTGGACTTAAAACTATAAGAAGGTTAAGCTTATCGAAAACTCTCTCACCGTGATCTCTGCAAACCCTCTTTGCTGGTCTCCTTACTTCCTTTCCTGTGCTACACACAATACTTTCACTACACACCCCACCCTATCTTGAAACCAGAGCTACCTCATTAAAATGTAAATTAATTAATATCCCTAACCTGTTTCAAACCATCCAGCGCTCCTCCTACCCTGAGGCTGAGACCTGAAGTTTCCCCATGGTGGACAGAGCCCTACACGATGTTGCCCCATCACCCCTCTGACATCTGCACCCACTCACACAGACCCTGCGATCACACAGCTCCAGGCTCTCTGTGGTTCCCCAAACATGCTGAGCTTGCTCCTGCTTCTGAGGTCTGCCACTGACACCTGTCGCTCATTGATGTCATTCACAGGCATCTTTCAGGGTGTCTGATCAGCAACAAGGCAAGATGGAGCCTTTCCTTCACCACTCAATCTAAAGTAGCTTCAAGTATCTCCTGTCACTTTTGTAAAAAATTATTTATTTTTAATTAGAGGATAACGACTTTACAGCATTATGTTGGTTTCTGCCATATGTCAACATGAATCAGTGATAGGTATACCTATGTCCCCTCCCTCTTGAACCTCCCTCCGGCCTCCCACCCCATCCCATTGCTCTAGGATGTCACAGAACACTGGTTTGTGGCTCCCACCACTCTTGAAAATATCACCTTGCTTTATTTTAATCATAGTGCTTACCAACCTAATATTTCCTTCTCTGTTTGTGTGCCCTAATGCCACATTATCAATGCCTAGACTGTTTCCTGGCACACACAAGGTGCCAGGTAAGTTGCCATTGAATGAATGAATAAATGAATGAATAGTTCAAGTAACCTTCATTTAATGAGCACTTACTGTATACCAAGCTCTAGGCACTATCTAGTCCTCCCAAGTCTCTTATGAGGCAGGCATTCTTATCATCACGACCTCATCTTGCTGAAGAGAAGCTAACACTCAATGAGTAAGAGTTGAATCTGGAACACAAACCCTCATCCATCTGACTACAGAAGGATTTGGAAGTAAATCATGACACCTACTAACCTATGACCTCTCTTTCCCTCCCTCTCTCTATCTCTCTCAACCTCTCTCTATCTCTCCAAAGACACAATGAGAATGGAGGATCATGGGGAATTCCCTGGTGGTCCAATGGTTGGAATTCCAAGCTCCCATGGTAGGGGGAACGAGTTCAGTCTCTGGTTGGGGAATTAATCATGCCGCATGACACAACAGGAAAAGATGAGGATCACGGACACACAGAGGATCCTTGCAAGAGCTATAGTAGAGATTTAGGGGGTCTGGAACTAGCAAAAATTTATGCAAAATGTATGTCAATATTTACGGAGGAGGGGATCCACCATGCCTTAAATTCCCAAAGGATTTAATGATCTCCAAGTTGTCAGGAGACCCAGGAGAAGGGGTTTCGATCTCTGGGTTTGGAAGATACCCTGGAGTAGGACATGGTAACCCACACCAATATTCTTACCTGGAGAATGCCATGGACAGAGCTGCCTGCCAGGCTACAGTCCAGGGGGTCACAAAGAGTCAGACACAACTGAGTGTGCATGTGATAACAATAAATAAAATTATAAATTATTAGGCAGCTTCCTTCTATGAAGGAGATGAAAAGGCCTCCCTGCTGGACTCGCACATCGCCTCTCTGAAGTCCCAGGGTGTAACTACAGCCCAGTGCCTTCCCCGGGCTGACCTCACTCTCTATTTCTCTAAGGTGAGGACGACTCCTCTTCTAGCCCACAAGGTGTTGTAAGCAAGGCCTAAAGAATTCACTACACAATACAGATAAATCTTAGACACTTAATTCTGAGTGAAGAAACTAAGTCCAGGTATTTCCACCAAAGTCCATAGTGTCCACCCTTGTGATGAAAACTAAATAATACGCACTCGGGGCCTCCACATCTGTGACAAAACACTATCCCTTAAAATCAAGGGTGGTTCAGTGGTAAAAAACCCACTTTCTTATGCAGGGGACACGGGTAGATCCCTGGTCAGGGAACTAAGATCCTACATGCCACAGAGGAAGTTAACGAGACTGCCACAACTAGAGAGCTCTCGAGTCACAACTACTGAGCCTGCGCGCTTTAGAGCCCATGCGCTACAAGTGAAGCTGGAACACCACAACTAGAGGAAGTTCACACACCACAACAAAGGACCAGCAGAGCTCAAAAAAACAAAACCACACAAGACAGATGACAAGCCCGAGACCCAGGAGTGTGGTCACTGCAGGGGCTGGGGGGAGGGGACAGAGCCCTGGGGCTGCTGGGGTTACTGTCGAGTGTTCCCTGAGCCTGACCTGCTGGGCAGCGGGCTCGCGGGTGCAGATGTCATGGTGCGTGTGCTCGGTTGCTCAGTCATGTCTGACTCCTTGCAGCCCCATGGACTGTAGCCCCCCAGGCTCCTCTGTTCATGGAATTTTCCAGGCAAGACTACTGGAGTGGGTTGCCATTTCCTACTCCAAGGGAAATTCCCGACTGAGGATTCGAACCCACTGACAGGCAGGTTCTTTACCACTGCACCACCTGGGAAGCACATGGATTCCATTATTGATACATAAATAGATCATCCATCATGAAATCATGCCTAGAGAGCCATGATACAGGGCCTGGTAAACACTCCAGGGTCAGCTACTCATTGCACGTTAATGTTAACCATTGGTAAGAACTTTGGACCTGGTCTCCTCTGTTCCCCCTCCCTCCTCCCCTTTGTCTGGTTCTGGCTGGGGCCAATCTTTGACAACTTTTGTTGGCCGAGGAGAAAGCTATTGACTGGTACCACCACCTCTTCTCTCTCACTTCCTGTGGCAGGCAGGGACTCGGGAGAGGGGCACAGAGGAGCAGGGATTTCTATACCTCCGACTCACACCCAGATACCACCTCACGGCCGCCCACCCTCTCCAGGGACACTGCCCACACACTTCCAACTGAGCAAGGGACGCCCCTGACTGCCTGATCGCCATCCACCACACTTCAGCTCCACATCCCGTCCTCCCGGAACTTCCCACAGCCCACCCCTGAGCCTTGAAGGATGCCTCACATTTCCTGATTAATGGTCCCCGAGGACGGAGGCAAGGATCCACCCTTAGAACCCGCCCACCTGAGTCTCACCCTCAGGAAGGATTTGAGCAGGCCTTTTCTGTCCATCTGCAGAAGGTTCCCCAGGAAGGGCAGGGGACGGGGGCCAGGTGGGAGGCGGCCATGGGCCTTTGGGTGGCCTCTGGCCAGGAGGACCAAGAGTCCTGTGAGCAGAGCAAGGAGAAGGAGCACGCTGAGTTCCATGGCTGCAGTCCGACGCTCTCCCAACCTGCTGGGCTTCTGACTGAGCCTTTAATACTAAACCTGCCTCCACACCCAGTTATGTAACATCACCCATTCCCTGGAATCCTCAGTGAGTGTGAACTCAAAAGAAAAGGAGCACATACTTCCTGCTCCCGCAGTCAGCTGACCTGCTCCCCTGATACCTCTATAGCCCCCCTCCCCCCAAATGCTGGCAGAGACACCACGGTAGCCATAACAAGGAGCCCATGAGTCTGTTGACTTTTGTGGGTATGGGGAGCACCTGTTGTCTCCTGGCTTTAGCTGTGTTCGTGGGTTTGTGTTTAATACTTTTGTGCATACCTTCTTGCGTGTGTATGCTTGCATGATTCTTACACATGAAAGAGGGCTTGTGTTTATGTGAACATGCCCATATGTGTTTCTGCACATGAGTGTGAGTGTGCTTACACATATGTCTCTGCAAGTATGTGGATCTATGTATTTATGTGGTGTCTCACACGTGAAGTTGTGTTGTGTTTTCGTGGTGGTGGTGGTGGGATGGGTCTGTGTGTGAGTCTGTGTGTGCGTGTGTGTGTGTGTGTGTGTGTGTGTGTGTGCTCGTGCATCAGACAGTCCCTGTCACTACAGAGCTTGCAGACACTCAGCCTTTATGTCTCCAGCCCCACCTCCTTTGCCCTCCCTTCTGTGAGAGCTACAGATGGGAGAGGCAGGAGAAATGAAACAATAGGGGTGATAGACACAGCCCTGGGGTCTTCAGATCTCTGACGCCCTGAGTTTTCTCCCTGCCTCCTGCTCCGTCTTCAGAGCTGCCGGACTTTCCTCCATCCCCCGATGACAGTCCATATCTGTGTTTGTGTCTCTCCTGCTGTCTCTCTGTGTCTCTGTGTCTGTTTCACTCCTTAAACTCTGAGCTCCAGGAGCAGAGACTGTGTGCAGTTAGATCAATGTCCACTCAGCTGGCCTGTCTCCAGCCTCCCCTGAGCATTTGGCAGCTCAATTTGTATCTACCAAATATGCTAATGATTCTGTCTCTGTCCACGTGTCGTGGCCTGGGTCTGGTTTTCCACCTCCCTCTGTCTCTCCTCCTTAGAAGGAGGGTGGCAGTCTCTTTCTTGCAATGTTACACAAACCTCTTGAGGACCCAAAACTCTGATCCCAGCAGTTGAGTCAGACTCCTCCAACCCAGTGTCCCTTGATCTCTTGAAGAGGTGGGACCTGTACTTTCCTGACCTTGGAGAGAGGCCAGTATGAACTTTCCTTAACCCAGGCCCTGGGTTCCGCTGTGCTGTGTGAACTGGCACTGAACTTAGGTCTTATTCCAGGCCCAGGAATCACCGATGGGGAGACATGATGTGCTTTACACAGAGGAAATCACCAAATCCTCACTCAGTTAATGGAGTGAATGACAGAGAGGTTAAGATCTTGCCCAAGGCCACACAGCCATCTAGAGGTAGCATCAGGAGTCAAGCCCAGACAGTCTAGCTCCAGAATCTGTTCTTCCCACCTCTTGACTGGACTGCCTTTCTGAGAAAGATGCAGAGAGAAATAACAGACAAAGAGAAGCAGAAGGAAAAAGAACTGGATAGGGTGAGAGGCAGAGAGGGCAGTAAGTTCTAAGGGAAAGAGTTCTCTGGGTAAGTAAGCAAGGGAGACACTTGGGTAAACAAACTGTTTTCTTTCCTCCAGGACTTCTCCGAGCCCTTACATTGCTAACTTGAGCTGTCAATCACTCATCAAGAGGGGAGGGGACTTGACAGGAGCTCCCAGTCTATTGGGAGAACACTCACAATCTCTTGGCCAGGTGTCTGCTGCTCTTTGAGCTTCCGGTTTGCTCATCAGGAAAATGTGGGTGCTATAGGATAGGATAGGATATTTATGAGAATGAAAATGAAACCCAGTGTGCAGGGGGCCTGTGCGGTCAGCCAGCACACGAGACCCCACCCATGACAAGGTCATGAGGAGAAGACCTGACAAGCAAGGCAGATCAGGACTTCAGGGATTTCGAAAAGCTGCCCCGGCGCTCACCTTAAAGATGATCTCTGTCTTTCTGATGCTTGCTATATTAGACTACTCCCTAATTTCTGTGACACAAGAAGGCTTTCCCCTGATCTCTCTCCAAACAGAATCAACTTAGAACTTTAATTAAATGACCCCCGAACGGTTTTATCCTGTAAGATTATCCAGGATGAAAGGAGTGTTTCAGTTTAGACCCCTTTGCTGGCATTCTAGCCTGCTTGACATATGTGTACTAATGCATATGACTGCTCACAACACCTTAATCATAAACAGCATAAAGAACCTGATCACACAGAAGGCCCTAATAGGCACAGAGCACTTCCAGGGAGAGGAAGTCCTATTAGAGAACACAAAATATTATTCTAAAAGTGATTATAGTTAAAGATATAGGAAAATAAGAGATTAGAATTGTTAATTTTAACCAGGAATGCTAAACAGGGGCTGCCTCACCAAAGCTGCAGAGTCTTTGTGTGGTAAACCTTTTAGATATATTTAACTGATAACTTCTGCAAAAGGACTGACCTTTGTGTTCAATAAAGAATAGATTATGGAAAACAGCTTTGCATTCACCTAGGTCATAAAATGTCAATAGGCCCCGAGGCCAGAAGATAATGTACAAGACTCTCATAAACAAAGAAGTATGCAGAAAACACTCTGGTTTCGTGGACAAGCTGATGTAATGTTAAGCTATCTTCCCCTTAGAAATGTACTAACTTAGGGTATAAAAGCTACTTTAAAAAATAAAGCATTGCCAGACCCTGCTGCATACCACCAGTCTGGTCTCCCTCTCTTTCTCTCTCTCTCTCCGACGCCGTTCAACCTGAGGGTACCCCTGGATCCTGCTGAGGCTGGACCCTGGCAGGCCTGGCCAAAGTGTTCTATTGATGCATTGTGGCCACAGAGAGGGACACAGAGACTCAGAGACCAAGAGTGAGGAAGGTAGAGACAGACAGACCCGACCCAGAAAGAGAGACTTGAGACATGACTGAGAGAGACACCCAAGACAAGGCTATGGTGAGCCCTCAAAGGACACAGCAGATATTTACTCATTCATTCAATAAGCCATTATTGGGTGCCTACTGTGTGCCAGGCCGTTTTAGGCACTGGGGACGCAGCAGTGAACAAACGTGAATATCTTCGCTCTCACAGAGCTAACATTCTAGCGGGAGGGTCAGATAACAATAAACGGTGATACATTCAGTGAATTCCCATAGTGACACGTAACATACAGGCATCAAGCCCTGGGTTGCCCTTCTGGTTGTCTATCACCTGCGCACATTTCGTTTCATCAGCATCCACCTGTGCTGGGTACATGGTGGTTTGCTAATCACCCTGGGAGTGGGACACGTTTTATTGTCAGGGAAAGAGGCACAAAGGTGGAAATGGTGATACCTGAGACCTGAGAGGACAGGTATGGCAAAGAGGCAGGCAGAGAGATGATGAGACACGAAGAGGGAAACCCAGAAGCCCCGAGACAGAAGGACAGAGGACAGACATAAACACGGGAAAAGTACAGGCACTTGTGTAGGGCCTTCCCCAGTGCCGTCCCTGTGGGGGCTTCCCTGGTGGCTCAGACGGTAAAGCGTCTGCCTGCACTGCGAGAGACCTGGGTTTGATCCCCGCGTCGGAAAGATCCCCTGGAGAAGGAAATGGCAACCCACTCCAGTACTCTTGCCTGGAAAAGCCCATGGATGGAGGAGCCTGGTAGGCCACAGTCCGGGGGGTCGCAACGCGTCGGACAAGACTGGGCGGCTTCCCTGGCCCTGGTGGTTGTAGATGTCTAGTTGCTAAGTCATGTCCGACTGCCACCAGCACTGTCTGTGTGGTTCTCAGACCTGGCTGTGCCTCTCTGCCCTCACTGTCAAGTGGGGATAACGTCCAACCCCTTCCCCAGGGATGCTGTGAGTTCAGCATCACAACTACACTTGTCACACCCTGGTGGTCCAGTGGCTAAGACTCTGCGCTGCCAAACCAGGGGAACCAGGTTCCATCCCTGGCCAGGGAACGAGATCCCACATATCACAACTAATGATCCCCCACGCTGCAAGCTAAAGACTCTGCAGGCCACCACTAACACCCAGCACAGACAAATAAATAAAACTTAGAAATATTTAAACAAGAGAAAAAGCAACTTGGGTAGATTCTAGCATGCATTAACCATTACACACGTCTTTTCCTGCTAAACTCGTTTGAAACATTGGGAGGTTTGCTCCAAATCCTCTTTTGCCCATTCACACCTGATGGTGCACAATGATTTCACAATAACACTTTTAACTGCATCCGGTTAAATTCCTTAAAGAAGCCAAGCACACGGGGTGGCTGAGTCCTTTTTCTGTTCACCTGAAGTTATCACAGCATCGTTGTTAATCGTCTGTGTGCGACACTTAGTCGTTCACTCACGTCCGACTCTGCGACCCCGTGGACTGTAGCCCGCCAGGCTCCTCTGTTCATGGGGATTCTCCAGGGAAGAATACTGGAAAGGGTTGCCATGCCCTCCTGATTAGTTGTCTATACCTCAATACAAAATAAAGTTCAAAGGGGGTAAAAAAGGCAATTTTTAAGACATCTAATATTCTTCGTATACCATTATAAAGGTTTTTTTTTAGCATAAATGAATGTCAAACCAGAAAAAGAAGAAGTCAATGACACAAAGTCACACATTGCACATGATTCCATTTCCATGAAATATCCAGAACTGGCAAATCTGTGGACACAGAAAGATCAGTTGTTGGCAGAGACTCGGGGAGGGGAGAATGGGATTTGCCTGCCTAATATACACAGGGTTTCCTTTGGGGTGATGAGAAGGTTCTGGAACTAGACAGTGGTATGATTTTACAGCATCATGTGTGTACTTCATGCACTCAATTGTGAAGGAGTCTTTTGGGCCTAGAAAAGAGAACAATACTCTCAAAGGGCCCTTGCTGAATCATCTAACTTCGGAGAAAACAAAGCATAACTTTAGCTCCATCCTGATGCTCCAGGCCAGTTGCATCTATCTGGGACTTATCACCCCCTGTCCGGAAACCTACCACCCCCTACACCCGCCCAGAAGACTTATCACCCCCTGCCCAACTACAAGTGTCATCTCAACAAAAGAATACTCAAAATATCCCGCCTGATTGAGGTTTCCCTTATCACTTCCAGAAACCCCCCTATAAGTATGAAGCCTCCCTGATCCCTTTCGGCGCTCAGCCTGGTCGTTAGGCCGACTGTCTCCCCTCCTTGCCTGAATAAAGGTAACCTACTTCTGTTGAGGTCGTCTTTCCTTTTCTGCCTCGCCGGAACTGTACCTTACAAATTGTACTTTTAAAAATAACACAGCTCATGTTATATTTGCTGTGAAGTATGTAAGTAAAGTCGCTCGACCAAGTCCGACTGTTTCTGACCCCATGGACTGTAGCCTACCAGGCTCCTCTGTCCATGGGATTTTCCAGGCAAGAATACTAGAGTGGGTTTCCATTTCCTCCTCCACGGGATCTTCCTGACCCAGGGATCGAGCCTAGGTCTCCAGCATTGCAGACAGACGCTTTACTGTCTGAGCCACCAGGGAAGCCCATGATGATAAAAAAACAAACAAACAAAAATTTTACTTCATAAGATCCCCACAAAAATCAATTTATTAAAAGTCAAAAATAAACCAAATGTGTGATATAGTGCATTCTTCTCAGAAACATGTTCAAAAACAAGTTCTAGTGGCATCATCTTAGACTGCTGATGACTCTAAATGATGTTTCCAGAGCTGCAATTGAAATGTGCTGTGAAAATATCTGTGCTTTCTGGGGGATTCCCTGATGGTCCAGTGGTTAGGACTGCAGCAGGAATGCAGCAGGATTGAATGGGTTCCATTCCTGGTCAGGGAAATAAGATCCCAAATGTTGCAGGGCTTGGCCAAAAAGACAAGAAAATATCTGGTTTCCATTAGTGACAAACTCACTGTTACTGTTGACAAGACTGCAATCTGCCTTCATAAATGAGAGAAAGGCTAAAGTTCAGAATGAGTTCAGTGAAAACCATGCAATTTTGTTTTCCATCCAAGTTCCTGGGGCCCCTGAATTCTAGGGGTGCCTGAACCTCAGATAAAGACTTTCAGGTCTAGAGGTTTCAAATGTAGGCCCTGGAGTCCTGTAGGCCTGGATTTAAACATTGTCTCTGGCACATATTGGCTTTGACAAGTGACTGTCCTCCCCTAGGCCTCCATTTTGTCAACTATAAAATGGAAAATTTTTATTTTTTTCTCATCATTTTAAAATTTATTTATTTTTAGTGGAAGGATAATTGCTTTACAATATTGTGTTGATTTCTGCCATATCCCAATATGAATCAGCCATAGGTATAACTATGTCCCCTCCCTCTTGAACCTCCCTCCCACCTCGACCCCCACCTTACACCTCTAGGCAGTTACAGAGCCCAGGTTTGAGTTCCCTGAGTCATAGAGCAAATTCCCGAACGCTATCTCTTTTACACATGGTAGTGTATGTTCTTCCAGGCTACTCTCTCCATCCATCCCACCCTCACCTTCCTCCTCGCACCCACATGACCCCAAGTCCGTTCTCTATGTCTGCATCACCATTGCTGCCCTACAAGTAGATTCATCACTACCATCTCTCTAGATTCCATATATATGCATCAATATGCGACATCTGTTTTTCTCTTTCTGACTTACTTCACTCTGTACAAGAGGCTGTAAGTTCATCCATCTCATCAGAACTGACTCAAATGCGTTCCTTTTCATGAATGAGTAATATTCCTAAAATGGGGCTTTTTAAAACAGTTTATAGGCATTACATCAAGAATGTGGCTATTGAATGAATCACACAGGTCACACAGCACAGTAAGAACCAAGACCTTGGGTCAGGAAAGTCCATGGTGGTGCCACTCCAAGGTCAGGAAAGAGCATATGTCGCCCCTGTGTTGAAGTGCACCACAATGTGATCAGCAGGAAACAAAGGTCAGGAGGCAGAAGAGTTTGCGATATATAAATCCCAGTCCCTACAGGGCACAGACTGAATGTGTCTGGTGTTTCCAGGGCCCAGGTGGGGGTCTGGGTCGTGGCAGGGGCCCAGAAGACTATTGTAACATGAATAATGATTTTCTGGGGTTTAACTGTGTCATCCCCAAAATTGACACATTGAAGTCCCACTCAGTGGACGTGAGTTTGAGTCAACGGGAGTTGGTGATGGACAGGGAGACCTGGTGTGCTGCACTCCATGGGGTCGCAAAGAGTCGGACATGACTGAGTGATGGAACTGAACTGAATTGAAGCCTTAACCCCCAGTACCTCAAAATGTGACCTTATTTGAAGATGCATTCATTCAATGCAAATGTAATCATGTTAAAAAGAGGTCCTTAGTGTGGGCCCCAATCTTGTTAGACTGGTGTCTTTATGAAAGGGGTAGTTCAGAACACAGACACATCCCAGAGAGAATGCCATGGGAAGATAAAGGCAGAGATGAGGATGATGCTTCTAGAAGTCAGGGAACGTCAAAGATGGCCAGCAAACCACCAGACACGAGGGGAGAGGACTGGAATAGATGCACTCCCATGGCTTTTAGAAGGAATCAACTCTGATGACTCCGTGATCCTTGTTACAGCAGACTTAGAAACTATTATAGACTGGGATGACCCCAGATGGAAAGTCACATGATGTATCAGTTTCCTATGGCTGATATAAAAAACGATCACAAACTCGGTGCCCTCAAATAACACAAATGTATTATCTTACAGCTTATTTATTTCCCTAGCTGTATCATCTTACAGTTTGTTTATTTCTTTTTATTATCTTACACATTTTCGGTTTCTAGATGCGGCATCTCTTGGCTCATGGCCCCTTCCTCAGTCTTCAAAGCCAGGAGCATAGCATCTTCTTTCTTCTCTGACCTCTGTCACTGCCCTTAAATATTTTCTATGTCTGATCTTTTGCCTTGCTCCTTTTGTTCTCCAGGGGGACACACCACACGGCTTGCAGGATCTTAGATCCCCAACCAGGGATAGAACCTCTGCCTCCTGCAGTGGAAGCATGGAGTCATAACCACTGGACCACCGGGGAATTTGCTCTGCCTCCCTCATATAAAATCTCTTACTGTTATATTGGGTCCATCCAGATAATCCAGGTTAATCTCCCCACCTCAAGATCCTTAACTTCGTTCCATATGGAAAGACCCCTATGCCATGAAAGATATTTTAACATATTCTCAGGGTGTACAGATTAGGACACAGAGATCCCTGGCACAAGGTGGGGAGATACTACACAGGACGTTGCAGGCTGGGTCCATGGCGAGTGACCCTGAGATGGACAGTCGTGCATAAGACCCCTGTTGGTTTTCATCACTCAATAGACATGAATGTGAGCAAACTCCAGGAGACAGTGAAGGACAGGGAAGCCTGGCATGCTTTAGTCCATGGGGTCGCAAGGAGTCAGACACGACTTAGCGACTGAACAACAATAACAAATTCCTGAGGAAGGACCTGGGAACCATGGAATGGCTTTGAGCAGGAGAGTGAGATGGTAAGATGTGTGCTTGGAAGGGATCGTGCTCTGGCTGCCAAGTGGAGAGTGACTGAGAGAACACCTTGCATCTCTTGACCTTGGCACAGATACATCCTTCCACCCCACTTCCTGATTTGCTGCTTGGTCTCCAACATCATCTGTGCCATGATCTTTGACCATTGTTTTGACTACAAGAATGAAGACTTCCTAGGGCTGCTGGCTGAAAATCTGCAGCATGTGGACAATTTGGGGGTCAAGGTACCTGCTGAAGCCACCCCAACCCCAATCGCACAGCCCTTCCTCCACAGTTCCTTCTTTCAGTTCAAATGTCTGCCAACATAAATAAGCCTGTATGTGTGTTCACCTCTTGGTTGGATACTGCAGACACACCAGGAGCCAAGATGTACCTAGCTGTGTCATCAAGGGATGACAGACATGTGACCAAACCTGATAGCCCAGAGGGATCAGGGCCATGGCAGTCCATTCAGTCCATGCTCAGTGAACCTGCTCTCCTGTGCAGGGGGGTGGGGGGTGGGGCATTAGGGTGTGGGAGGTGACTAGAGCGAGCTCATGAATGCGCAGATCATGGAATCCAAGGTGTGGAGAAAGGGAGGCTGTGGTTATTCTCAAGAGGGGAATATTCACTTGGGTAAGCTCTGGCCCCAAAGGCAGAACTGCTGAGAGATACTGAGGCAAGCTTTCATTCTTTGCTTCATTTATTTAGCCAAAGATATATAATATATACACACTTATATATACATATTTATGTATATATGTACACATCACTCGTGGAATTCTATTAATAGGTGGAAGGAAACAACTCCTTGAGTTTAGAAGAGCTGCCGAAGGGCAGAAGAGGTGAGATGGAGATGGGACTTTCCCAAGGAGGTGGTATCCATGGAGGGGAGGGATGCTGGCTCACAGCACAGCCTTTTCAGAGGCAGGAAGACAGGGAGAGAGTTCGGGGGCCATCCTCTGCAGAGGTGGGGACACACATGACCCTGGTATCCTTGATCGCCTTCCCTCAGCCTCTTTGGTGGGGCAGGAACTGGATCTGGTAGCTGGGGGGCACTCTGCCCACCCCCACTCTCCCAGGGAGTAAGGTCAATGTCGTCAGGGGCCACGGGGTGGCCACGGAGAAGTTCTGGAGGATGGTGGTGAAGAAGAGGAATAATTTGGTGCGGGCGATGCCTTCGCCAAGACAGATGCGCTTCCCTGTGGGGACAGAACAGAGGTTCACAAGGTGGACACGAGGCACAGAATCTCGGATCACGGTGTGCACTGGGAGCAGATGCACACACTTTGCCTGCTCACACGCCATAGCCCAGACACTTGTGCTCATTGCAATAAAGTTGTGTGGGATTAACCTTTAACTTGTAGCCACAGGAGACTCTTAGAGGATTTCGAAACTCTCTGAAAGTAAGTGCCAATTGTGCAGTGAATGCACGTTGCTCATGTTTCTGGGACAGAGTTTGTATTCAAATTCCAGAGAGTTTCATGGCCCTGTGTGTGTGTGTGTGTGTGTGTGTGTGTGTGTGTGTGTGTGCATCTGCCTGCACATACAGACCAATGCATATTTCTGACTTAATAGTTTTCATGTCTGTCATACCTAACATGGGAAGAATGGTACCTATCTAGTAGGGCTCTTTTGACGATAAAAATGTTAGTGTTTTCTAAAATTTTTAGAAGACCTGAACAGTTCAGGTCAGGTTAGTCGCTCAGTCGTGTCCGACTCTTTGCAACCCCATGGACTGCAGCACTCCAGGCCTCCCTGTCCATCACCAACTCCTAGAGCTTATTCAAACTCATGTCCATAGAGATGGTGATGCCATCCAACCATCTCATCCTCTGTCGTCCCCTTCTCCTCCTGCTTTCAATCTTTCCTAGCATCAGGGTCTTTTCATGTGAGCCAGTTGGTCTCATAAGGAGGCCAAAGTATTGGAGCTTCAGCTTCAGCATCAGTCCTTCCAATGAATATTCAGGACTGATTTATTCTAGGAAGGACTGTTACTAAAGGCAAATGTAGGGACTACCTTGTGTTGGTCTCTGGGTGTGTATGGTAGGGAGTTTGCATGCCAGGTGTCTTCCTGGCGATATGTATACTTACATGTCTCTGTTTTCTTCTTATCTCAGCTTGAGAGCCATGGGCTCCAGGAGTTCTGAAAAAAACAATAACAAATATATGTAACATTGTGTGTAGGACTGATGGTCATGGGACCTGAGTGGACAGATTCCATGAGATTCTCAGAGGCATATGGATCCCCCCACCACAGTTCTAAACAATAAACCTGGAGTGAAGGGAGAATGGAAGGAGCCAGAAAAAAGGCTGAGACCCTGACAGCCTCTCCCTTTAAAAAATAAAAGTTTGATTTGATTTCTTATTGCCTGCACCGAGTGGCCTTTGGGAACCTCAGTTCCCTGACCAACGATCGAACCATTAGTCCCTGCTGTGGAAGCCCAGAGTCAACCCCTGGATGGCCAAGGAATTCCCCCTCAAGTCTTCCAAGTGGTGAGACTTCATGCCCATTGGACATAACTGGAGAATGTCTACAACTTCTAGGCTCATTTAGAAGTTAGGACACAGGAGCCCAGCAGTACTCAGAGTGGCGCTCCCAGCTGATTCTCCTCCTGTCTCTGAATCTGCAACTGGGCTCTTCCAAGAACATTCTGACTTCTGCTCCCTCCAACCCAGTCCTTCCCATCCTTTGGGCTCTGCAGCGGGACACCCTCTGGCTCTTTCTCTCTGCCCATGGCTGTCGGCTTCAGTCTTTTCCTCTGTCTATACCTTCTGCCAGGCACTGTATCTTTGCTCTTTATCTCTTCCCTGTCCCACCTTCTTGAATCGTATGTAAGTCCCTTTCTCTGTCTATTTGAGTCTGATTCTCCCTGCAGTGCGCTTGCGTTTCTTCAGTCCACCTGACAATCTCTGCTTTCCTCTCCTTCAGTGTTTCTTCCTCTCTGCTTCTGTCACTCTCTCTTTTCCTCTCTGTCTTCCTCTTTCTCAGCCTCTTCTTTCTCCACCTCCCTCTATTATCTCATTCACTAAGTCTCTTTCTACCATTATCTCTCCTGTCTTTCTGTCTGTCTCTCTCTCTGTGTTTCTCACTCACTCTCTCCTTATCTGTCTGTTTGTCTCTTTTTCTGTTTCTCACATCTCGCCCTCTCATAAAACTTCGGACAAGACTGTTTAATGGAGAAACTAACGCTCACCCACCACCCAGACATCACAGGTCCCCTGGCTCTCCCTGAAGAAGAACTAAGGAGGGAGGGGACATCCCTGCTGGTCCAGTGGATAAGACTCCAAGCTCCCAATGCAGGGTGACTAGTTGGATTCCTGGTCAGGGAACAATTAGTGAGATTCCCACATACCACAACTGAGCCTGTGCAGCAACTACTGAGTCCACATGCCCTAGAGCCCCTGCAACACAGCACCCAGCGCAGACAAAAGTTTAGAAAGAAAGGAGAGAGGAAGCCATTGCACTGGGCACAGCTAGAGGCCCTGAGTCACTGAAGTCACTGGTGCGATTCAAAACTAGGGACTTGATGCATGGGTCCACCTTCCTCCCCAAGGAGGAGAACCTGGGCATTGGGATTTCTTCTGGTTGGGGTCAAGGAGCAGACAATAGCGAGAGAGTGAAATCAAAGCATGTCAAGACCCTCCCTGGCTCCCTAGTTCCAGTAGAACAAATTCAGACTCCTCCCAGCTTTCAAGGCCCCACCCAGCTGAGCTCATCATCCTTGTTGTTCACTTGATAAGTTCTGTCCAGCTCTTTGCGACCCCACAGACTGCAGCACACCAGGCTTCCCTATCCTTTACCATCACTGAGAGTTTGCTCAAACTCATGTCCATTGATTCAGTGATACTATCCAACCATGTCATCCCCTGTCGCCCTCTTCTCCTGCCCTCAGTCTTTCCCAACATCGGGATCTTTTCAAATGAGTCAACTCTTCACATCAGGTGGCCAAAGTATTGGAGCTTCGGCTTTAGCATCAGCCCTCATATGAATATTTAGGGTTGATTTCCTTCAGGATTGACTGGTTTGATCGACTTGCCATCCAAGGGACTCTCAAGAGTCTTCTCTAGCACCACAATTCAAAAGCATCCCTTCTTCAGTGTTCAGCCTTCTTTATGGTCCATCTCTCACATCCATACATGACTAATGAGAAACCATAGCTTTGAATATACGGACCTTTGTTGGCAAAGGTCTCTACTTTTTAATACCCCGTCCAGCTTTGTCATGGCTTTTCTTCCAAGGAGCAAGCATCTTTTCATTTCATGTCTGCAATCATCATCCGCAGTGATTTTGAAGCCCGAGAAAATGAAATCTACCAGTTTCCACTTTCTCCCCATCTACTTGCCATGAAGTGATGGGACGAGATGCCATGATCTTCATGTTTTGAATGTTCTTTCACCCTCATCAAGTGGCTCATTTGTTCCTCTTCACTTATCTTCTTCTTCACCCTTCTCTTCTGTAATCCATGTTCCAGTCTTCCTGAGTTCTTTCTCAGATGAACCATGCCATCTCCACCATCAGGCTCTGCCCTTGCTTCTCCCTCTGAGGGAACATGCCTTCCAGTGGCTGGTTGATACTCCCCCATGAGGTCATAGCTTAGAAGGCTGTTTAGGGTAAGCTTTTCCTCACAGACCCACCAGGAGTAGTCAGTATTTCCTATTTGATATTCCCAAAGCCCCATTCGAGCACTTTTCATAACTATGATTCGTTACATGAAGAAGAGTTGGCCTCTGAACACTTATGTTAGCCAAGGAGTTCTAACCCACTGCAACATTTATTCATTTATAGATTTTTCGGTAACCATATAACGCATGCTTATCTCTCTTGTTGGACTGTAAACTTCCTGGGGTAGGAACTGTGTCTCATGGTGACTTGTCTAATGCATTATCTTCAACCTCTGATAAAATGTTTGGCTCATAGTGGTGTTCAATAGATTTGATACATGTGTGTAGAGAGGTATACTTGTTGCCCTTACAGAGTTGTGCCTTTGGGATGTGACCATGGTTCTCAAGCCCCCTCTAGGGTTGGTGTGAAGATGAGATGAGTTAACACAGGTAAGGCAACTGGCACAGATAAACTGCCCAATGTACAAAGACCTGTCTTTGATTGTCCTCAAGAGGTCATGGCACCTGCACTCTGGAATGCAGGCCCAGCTTACCTATGGAGAAGGGCATAAAAGCGTCAATTTTCTTCACCGTCCCTTTGGCATCCAGAAAGTGGTTAGGGTTGAAGTCATCTGGTTTCAAATTAATGCGAGTCGTGGAGAGCAGAGCTCAGGATGGGATAGACTTCTGTGCCCTGAGGGAGGGTCACAAGATTGAAAGATATCTCCATTTCCTCCCCCAACCCACCCCTACACATCATGAGCCAAGAGTAAGTGATAAAACCAAAAAGAGGTCAACAATGGGACATGAAAGAGAACCCAGGAGAACCACACGAGGGAGATATGGCAGCCCAGTGAGGTGCTGTACCTTGGGGAGGATGTACCCTCGGAAATGAGTGTCTTTAGTGACCATGTGGGGCACGCCCATGGGGATGAGGTCCGAAAATCTCTGAATCTCATGGATGACTGCGTCCGTGTATGGCATTTGGGCTCTGTCATCCAGGGCTGGAGGGCGATGTGAGCCAATCACCTGGTCGATCTCCTTGTGGATTTTCTCTGCACAGAAGCGTGGGACCAGTGAAACTCTGTTATATAGATATTTCACCAGGAACACTGCTTTCTATGTTGGAACAGAGTTCAATGTTCTATGAACATTGGTCCATTCATTTCGAGGCCAATAAGCCCAGAAAATCCATAGGAAATGGTTAGATCATTGACAGTCCTCTGAGTAACCAGCTTGGAGTGGGAGGAGAAATGGGAAAAATACAAGAATTTTCACTCTTTAATATCTAATGAACATTATGGATTCTCTCCCAACATACACATGCAAACACACACACACATGTCAACCCCAGTTTTGCTCAGAATTTCAGCCTAAGAACTCAGGGCTATGAACCTAACAAATTTCCTCCTCTAAGATGAGTAGAAATTGAACTAATATTTATCGTGTGTATATTATAGATGAGGCATTGTGCTAGGTCCTCAGGAATATAATAGTAAAACACATCAGTGGATTAACCCATGAACAACTGGGTAAATAAATGAGCACATCAATCATTTGATCAACTAGTAGAATAAATCATGAGTGACTGCTGCTGCTGTTGCTGCTAAGTCGCTTCAGTCGTGTCCGACTCTGTGCGACCCGATAGATGACACCCACCAGGCTTCTCTGTTCTCCAGGCAAGAATACTGCAGTGGGTTGACATTTCCTTCTCCAATGTATGCATGCATGCTAAGTCGCTTCAGTCATTTCCCACTCTGTGTGACCCTATGGACAGGAGCCCACCAGGCTCCTCTGTCCACAGAATTCTCCAGGCAAGAATATTGCAGTGGGTTGCCATTTCCTTCTCCAATTCATGAGTGGAAAGACTGATAAATGGAAGAATGCTAATGAATGGATGTATTCTTAACTTATCAAAGAGTAATTTATTACTAAATGATCCATAGGCAAATAAATGAACTTGATGAACCAATAACACATATGAATGGTTGGATGGCTAAACTTCTGGAAGAACATGTGAATGAATGCATTTAAAGGAACAGGTAAAGAGAGGAATCAGTGGGTGGTTGGATGGATTGAATGATAGAATTATAAATTAAGGCCGAATAAATGAGTGCATTATGAAATAAATAAATGAAAAGATAGATGGATGAGGAATGTAGTGAAAAACAAGCAATGGAAGGATTAAGGTATGTAACCTAGTTTTAGAAAAACAGATGGATGCATGAATAAATGAAGAAACAGATGAATCAGTGACAAACACTTCATTCAATGAATCACTGTTTCAAATGATCAATAGATGAAGCTGTTTGTCCAAATAAAGAATGGATGTATATATCCTAGATGAATCACAGATGAAAGAATCTGAGTGCACAGGTTGACTGATGAGTTGAAGGGACAGATGGGTAAATGAGTGGGTCGATCATTAAGTGATAGAAGAAACAGTGGGAAAACAGATTGACGGATTTTGTTTTTTTCTAGCCATGCTGCGCTACTTGCCATATCTTAGTTTCCTGACCAGGGATTGAACCCAGGATCATGGTAGTGGAAGTACTGAGTCCTGGGCACTGGACCTCAAGAGAACTCCCCAGATTGACAGATTCTTCATTCATCCATCCACCAACAGGCCTGGTTTAGTTGGGTAGATCATTCAAAACCTGCACTGCTCGGGGGACACTCCTGGTGGTCCAGGGGTTAAGGCTGCTCACTGCCAGAGCATGGGGTGCAAAGCCATGCCTGGTCAGGGGTGAAGGGAAACAGAAAAACAAAAACAACCTAAGGCTCCTGGTGTAAGAGGGGAAAGCTGCCTCTCGCCTTCACCAAAGACCTCTAGCCCCATTTCTGGACCTGCAGACGGGTCAGAAGCCCCTCCCAGTGTTCGTCCCCGGCCTGCCCACCTGCAATGTGCGGGTACTTGAGCATGAGCAGGAACCCGTAACGGAGCGTGGTGCTGGTTGTCTCCGTGCCAGCAAAGAAGAGCGACAGAACAGACATGATGAGGTTCCAATGATGGAACTGGCTTTGGGGGTCGGACTTATCCTGAATCCAGACGGGTAGGGTTCACATCAGGGGAGGCCGGGGCCCTGCTCCCCACACCTCTTCTCTCCGGGTCCCTCCGCCTGTTTCTGGCCCTTTCCCCTTTCCTCTATGCTCTGTGTGTCCCACCGTCTCTCTATCTCGGTCTCAATCTCCCTTTGCTCTGTCTTGCTCTGTTTCAATCATCTTTCATCTCTTTGGTGTGTTTGTCCCCCTTCCTCTCCCAGTCTCTCTGCCTCTGTGACTCTTTTCACCAGCTGCTGCATTTTCCCCCTTGTCCTGTATTTCCCATACCTCTGTCTCCTCCCTGCAAATCCCCCCTCTTTACTCTCTCCCCCTGCTCCCTTCCAAATCTCCCCTCCCCTCTCCCTTCCGCCCACTGATCTACTCCTTTCCCCTCCCTTTTCACTCTACATCTTTTGGTCTCCTCCATTCCACCCCATTGCCTCTTCCAAATCCCACTTTTTCCATGCGGAGCAGGTAGCAGTCAATGAAATCCCGGGGGGCATTGTGGTCGAGGGTCTCACGGTGCTTCTCCACACTGCGGCTAATGAAGACGTTGATTTCCTGCAGGTTTTTGTAGATTTGCCTGTGTGAGCCAGAAAAGTACTTCAGGAAGCTGGGGTAGAGCTCGAACAGCTGCAGGAGAGAAGGGACTGTGAGGCCCTTGCAGGGTTGAGCTAGCGGGTCACAGGGAGGGACATTCCTTCTGCCCAGTACCCTCACAGGGGATCTCTGTTTTCCTGTCACTCTCTCTATCTCTCTGCCTCTCTGGGGTGTCTTGGTCTCCCTGTCTCTGTCTCTCTCTCCACCTCTCAGGCTCTGTCTCCCTCCGGCCCTCACTCTGTATCTGAGCCTCTCACTCACAGCTTCTGTGTGTCTTTTGTGTAAGAGATCACATTTTTCTCTTTCTGCATCTTTCCCCCTCTCCTTGTGTCTTCTTGTTTGTCTCTGGCCCAACTGTCTCTCTCTCCTTTCCACTTCTCTTCATCTCCATGGGTCTCCTGCTCATCCACCTTCTGCCCTGTCCCTGCCTACCCCAGCCACTTTATCTCTTCTACTCAAACCTCTCTTTGCCTCTTTACTCGTCTTGCATCATTCTTGCTGTGTCAGGCTTTGATAACACGATGCCTACAAAAAATGAAGCTGCTGACTGTCTGGGAACATATGTCTATTCCTTTGTCTAATGAGAAATGAAACTTCTAATTTGTTGCCAACAACTGCAAGAAACGCAGCATAGTATAAACTATGATGTGGAATTCCTCCTTCACCTGTCCTTCAAGAGATAACATGGTTAACTGTTTGGCAGAACTCCCAGGCTTTTCCCCTCTCTGTGGTTCTCTGTGAGAGAAGAAAATTGAAACCCCTTGTTGGACTTGTGCAAGTACTCATCTGAACCACTTTCCAGATTTTCCAGGCCTGACTCTCCACTAGGAGGTCATGGAAATTTGGATTTGTGATATTCATTCCTGTGACTCTGACCTGCACTCTCGGTTGAGAGCAACAGCCAGGCAGACCTTTCTGAAGTTTCACTTTTTAACTGAACATACAATAGGGGTGGGACTTCCCTGGTGGCTCAGAAGGTAAAGAATCTGTCTGCAATGCCAGGGGTCTGGAAGATCCTCTGGAGGAGGAAATGGCAACCCCTTCCAGCATTCCTGCCTGGAGAACTGCCTGGACAGTAGAGGAGCCAGGCAGGCTACAATCCCTGCGATCACAAAGAGTCAGAACAACTGACCGACCAACACTTTCACTTTTTGCAATAGGGGTATTTCTAGGTTAATTGAGAAAGACACACTTTATCTTTTTAAGAGAGGAGCAGGTTCATGTGTGTGTCTTTGAGTCCTCTTTCTGTTTCTCCTTCCTCCATCACTCCCATTTCTTCCTCTTATTCTCTCAGTCCTGTCTCACCATCTCTCCCTTACCCCAGGCCTCTGTGTCCCTGTCTCTCTCTCTCTCTCTCTCTCTGTTGTCTTTGTCCCTCTTCTGGCTGTAAGGTGCCTTTCCGGTTCCCAAAAGCAAATCACCCCTCTCCCCTGCCTGGATGTCCACCCGAGCTCTGCCCTCCCGGACCTGGCTGGACAGCGAGCTGATGAGCACGAACAATTGGAAGAACAACTCCAGCAGCCTCAGGAGCTCAGGATCTCTGTAGTCAAAGCGTTTTCCAAAGACAATGGAGCAGATGATGTTGGCGGTGATGGAGTGGAAGTAGATGATGGGATCCTGGAGGGCTCCTAGACGGAAAGGGGTGGGGCGCAGGACACAGACTCAAGGGCTAGGAGAGCTGTCTCTGTGACTCTGCTCTATCAGTCAGTCACAATGAAAAAAAAAAAAAGTCTCATAACAGCCAACACTCGCTAGGGTAGAAGTTGTGCCAGGCCCTATTCTAAGCACTTCAAATATTATTTTATTAAATTCTCATCTCAGTCCTGGGAAGAATCTGCAGAGCAGGTGTTCAATCAATTGCAGGTGCCATTGACAAAGCTCTGTTCTCCTGGTACCTTACCTATCCGCCCTTCCCCCCTCACCCCCATCTTTTTCATCCAGCCCTAGAGCTCTCTGGTCCTCTGGGAACTGCTCTGCGCTTGATTGTTTGTGTCTGGATGGGCCAAGCTCACCCCAGGCGGAGGGAGGACAGGCTGTGCACCCAGGAGTGTAGGTCAGTGCGGCCTCTCCCTGGGTCTCTCCTGTCCACTGTCTCTTTTTCCCTTGCACACCCTTTCCTGAGCCTCTCTGTCTCTCTCCAATCTTCGTGCTTGTTTCTCCCTGCCATTATTCCTTCCTGTCTCTCTGAGTCTCTTCTCATTTTGCCTCGATCCCTCCATCTCTGTCTCTTTCTTCCTCTCTGTGTCTCCATCTGAATCACTCTGTCTCCTCTTGTCTTATTCTGAGTCCTTCCATCCTTATACCTCTATAGCTGACCGTGGCTCTGTCTCTTTCGCCCAGACTCTCCATTTATGTCTCAAAATCTCTTAAGAAAGCATCTTGTCACCTCTATGTGTCAGGCAGGACGTTTCTGAAGAATCCTAAAGCACCCAGAACTACTCACCAGGTTTTCTAAGAACAGAAAACCCCGACTGCCCCCCTCGCTCACTGCCAGTTGTTCACCCAAAGAAAGGAAAACATAGTTTGTCCTTTTTTTGAAATGTCTGTTTTCTCTTTTTTTCTCTTTACTTTCTTTTCATTGAAGTCACATTTTGGCCCTTGACAGATACAAGCAAACCACGAACCGGTTCACTTGAACACAGGCAAGTAACGTGCTATTTACTGCCTGAGTCGTCTTTGCATTCCTCTTGACACTACACGCCTGTATCTCCCTTGCCCCCCCCCCACCCCCGCATTTCTCAACTACCCTCCTCTTTCCCGTCTCTTCACCCCTCTCTTGGTCCCTGCTCCTCTGCTGGCCTCCCAAGCTCTGTCTCCTCTCTGTCTCGGCATCTCTCTCTCTCTGCCCACCTGTACCCTCTGTCTTTGGGCTACTGTGATCACACAGCTTCCCCGTGTTCCTCTCCTGCCCACCCCCAACCCAGGGCTCACCCTGGGATTTCCGCAGCTCCTCCACCAGACACTGAGCCTCCTCCTGAATCCGCTCCTCCACGCTCCGCTTTCCCATCCCGAAGTCCCTCATGGTGGCCAGAGAGAATCACCGCAGGGCCTTCCAATGTTCCCCGTTGGCAAAGACAACACCTAGGGTTTAGGAGAGGCTTGGGTTGCAGAGGAATTTTCAAGGAGTCTCCGGGTCCCGCTCCACCCCCTATCTTCCTTTCCCAGACTCACCCTCCCCAATCCCCATCCCCATCCTTATCCCCTGTCCCCTCCCGGTGGCCCTGAGGCCCTTACCGTATCCTTGGACAATTGGGTCAACAACGGTTATCTTCGCTCAGCCAGAGAAGGCCTCGGCCTGGTCCACCAGGGCCTCCCGAATGGCCAACCCCAGGTACACCATGAAGACATCCCCATATTTCTGTTGGAACTGCCACGGACACCCACAGCCAAGGCTGCTGTTAGTCAGCATGCACCGCTGTCCCCATCTCCATTTTTAAATCAGGAAAACACTTGTGTGTGTGTGTTAGTCACTCAGTTGTGTCTGACTCTTTGTGACCCCATACACTATAGCCCGCCGGGCTTCTCTTTCCATGGAAGTCTCCAGGCAAGAATACTGGAGTGGGTTGCCATCCCCTTCTCCAGGGGATCTTCCCAAACCAGGGATCGTGGCTGGGTCTCCTGGATTGCAAGCAAACTCTTTATCATCTGAGCCACCAGGGAAAACCTAAAACACTTACATATAGATTGATAACTACCCACTGACCCAAGACCTTACACCCAGCCTGCCTTTTTGCTTCCCAGAACCCAACAACTAAAACATTAACCCGTGACCCAGCCCAGTCCACACTGGTTAGCTTCGTTGATGTATTAAACAACGTGTGTGTGTGCTAAGTCACTTCAGTCATGTCCAACTCTTTACAATCCTATGGACTATAGTCCCCCAGGCTCCTGTATGCATAGGATTCTCCAGGCAAGAATACTGGAGTGGGTTGCCATGCTCTCCTCCAGGGGATCTTTCTGACCCAGGGATCGAACCAATGTCTCTGACATCTCCTGCATTGGCAGGTGGGTTCTTTATCACTAGCCCCACCTGGAAAGCCCACTAAGAAGCACAGGTGGTTAAATATTCCCATTCATTATTTCACTCCAGCCCAGGTGATATTAGTTGAGTCTCGTGACATCTCACTGGCACCTCATCTAAAGAATCATCCTTCTTTGAACTTCATTGGTGGTCCATTCACTAAGACTCTGAGCTCCCAATACAGGGGCCCTTGTTCAACCCCTGCTCAGGGAACTGGATCCCACATGCCACAACTAAGCATTTCCATGCCACAGTGAAGAGCAGCTAATACCTAGCACAGGCAAAATAAATAAATAAAATATTTTTTAAAAAATCATCCTTCTTGACACCCACCTTCAACCCCCATCTGCCTCCTGGCAATTTCCCCAGAGAACCACCCACCCACTTGGGAGGCATGAAGCTAAAGCGATAACTTTCTGGGGGTTATCATGAATTTTGAAAAATCATAACATCAAGTTTTGCCACTGGTTGGCTTGGTTGGTGTCTTAAGCAACTAAAATGCATATATGTGCTCAGTAAAATAAGAAACAAGGAGATTCATAGTTGCTTTATAATAAAAATGCTCTGCAACATAGGGAATAAACAACTATGATGAGTTCATAATGTGGCTACTATACAGCCATGAAAAAAAAAACCACTGCTACAACCTACAACAAGAATGAAACTCACAGATGTAATGTTGAGTGAAAGCAACTAGACCCAGAAGAGTTCATATGTCATAATTCTATTTATATGAAATTCAGAAACAGATAACAGGAACTTATGGTGTGAGAATAAAAGGAGGGTGGTGACTGGAAGGGGGACTTAAGGAGGTTTCTGGGCATGAGCCAAGTTGTTACGTATCTGTATGTCATTAGTATGCCATTAGTATGTTCTTCTGAGAAAATTCACTGAACTGAGCACTTAGGATTTGTGTACTTTACCCTAAAGGTTAAGCTTCAGTTACAAGTTGACTTACAGAAGAAAAAAGACAAACACCATATGATATCACTTGTATGTGGAATCTAAAGTATGACACAGTCAGGGAAGGAAGATTCTGCATGCTGCACAATGTGGCCAAAGAAATAATAATTTAATTAAGGTAACACAGTGTAAAAAAAATTAATTTAAAAAGTGACACAAATGAAACAAATATGATACAAATTAACATACCTAAGAAACAGAAACAGAATTGCAGACATAGAGAACAGACTGGTTGTTGTCAAGGGGACACATGGGGATGGAGTGGGAGGCTGAGCACAGCAGATGTAAGCTTTCAGACATGGAAAGGATAGACAATGAAGTCCTATTGTGTAGCACAGGGAACTACATCCAATATCCTGAGATAAACCATAACGGAAAAGAAGCTTTTTAATACGAAAACATATATGTGTGCAATGGAATCACTTTTCTGTACAGCAGAAATCAGCAAAACTTGGTAAATCAACGATACCGCAATTTCAAAACTTGATTAAAAAGTGGACTTAAAACTATAAGAAGGTTAAGTTTATTGAAAACTCTTTCACAGTGACGTCTGCAAACCCTCTTTGCTGGTCTCCTTACTTCCTTTCCTGCGCTACACACAATCCTTTCACTACACACACAACCCTATCTTGAAACCAGAGCTACCTCATTAAAATGTAAATTAATTAATATCCCTAACCTGTTTCAAACCATCCAGCGCTCCCCCTACCCTGAGACTGAAATCTGAAGTATCCCCATGGTGGACAGAGCCCTACACGATGTTGCCCCATCACCCCTCTGACATCTGCACCCACTCACACAGACCCTGGGATCGCACAGATCTAGGTTCGCTGTGGTTCCCCAAACATGCTGAGCTTGCTCCTGCTTCTGAGGTCTGCCACTGACACCTGTCGCTCATTGATGTCATTCACAGGCATCTTTCAGGGTGTCTGATCAGCAACAAGGCAAGATGGAGCCTTTCCTTCACCATTCATTCTAAAGTAGCTTCAAGTATCTCCTGTCACTTTTGTAAAAAAATTATTTATTTTTAATTAGAGGATAATGACTTTACAGCATTATGTTGGTTTCTGCCAAATGTCAACATGAATCAGTCGTAGGTATACCTATGTGCCCTCCCTCTTGAACCTCCCTCCTACCTCCCACCCCATCCACTACTCTAGATTGTCACAGAACACTGGTTTGTGGCTCCCACCACTCTTGAAAATATCACCTTGCTTTATTTTAATCATAGTTCTTACCAACCTAATATTTCCTTCTCTGTTTGTGTGCCCTAATGCCACATCATTAATGCCTAGAATATTTCCTGGCCCACAGAAGGTGCCCAGTAAGTTACCACTGAATGAATGAATAACTAAATGAATAGATCAAATAGCCTCCAATTAATGAGCACTTACTGTATACCAAGCTCTAGGCACTATCTAGTCCTCCCAAGTCTCTTATGAGGCAGGCATTCTTATCATCACGACCTCATCTTACTGAAGAGAAGCTAAGATTCAATGAGTAAGAGATGAATCTGGAACACAAGCCCTCATCCACCTGACTCCAGAAGGATTTGGATGTAAATCATGACACCTACTAACCTATGACCTCTCTTTCCCTCCCTCCCTCTATCTCTCTCAACCTCTCTCTCTCTCTCTCCAAAGACACAATGAGAATGGAGGATCATGGGGAATTCCCTGGTGGTCCAATGGTTGGAATTCCAAGCTCCCATGGTAGGGGGCACGAGTTCAATCCCTAGTTGGGGAATTAAGATCCCACATGTTCCGTGGCACAACAGGAAAAATAGAGGATCACAGACACACAGAGGATCCTTGCAAGAGCTATAGAAGAGGTTTAGGGGGTCTGGAACTAGCAAAAATTTATGCAAAATATATGTCAATATTTACGGAGGAGGGGATCCACCATGCCTTAAACTCCCAAAGGATTTAGTGATCTCCAAGTTGTCAGGAGACCCAGGAGAAGGGGTTTCAATCCCTGGGTTGGGAAGATCCCCTGGAGTAGGACATGGCAACCCACACCAGTATTCTTGCCTGGAGAATCCCATGGACAGAGCAGCCTGACATGCTATAGTCCAAGGGGTCACAAAGAGTCAGACACAACTGAGTGTGCATGTGATAACAATAAATAAAATAACAAATTATTAGGCAGCTTCCATCTATGAAGGAGATGAGAAGGCCTCCATGCTGGACTTGCACATCCTGTCTCTGAAGTCCCAGGGTGTAACTACGGCCCAGTGCCTTCCCCGGGCTGACCTCACTCTCTATTTCTCTAAAGTGAGGGCGACTCCTCTTCTCGGCCATGAGCTGTTGTAACCAAGACCTGATGAATTTCCTCCATGATACAGATAAATCCTAGCCACTTAATTCTGAGTGAAGAAACTAACTCCAGGTATTTCCACCATAGTCTATGGTGTTCACCTTTGTGATGGAAACTAAATAATATGCACTCGGAGCCTCCACATCTGTGACAAAACACTCTCCCTTAAAATCAAGGGACACGGGTTCGATCCCTGGTCGGGGAACTAAGATCCCACATGCCACAGAGGAACTAAACCAGACTGCCACAACTAGAGAGCTCTCGAGTCACAACTACTGAGCCTGCGTGCTTTAGAGCCCATGCGCTACAAGTGAAGATGGCACATCACAACTAGAGGAAGTTTACACACCACAGCAAAGGACCAGTAGAGCTCAAAAAAACAAAACCACACAAGACAGATGACAAGCCCGAGACCCAGGAGTGTGGTCACTGCAGGGGCTGGGGGGAGGGGACAGAGCCCTGGGGCTGCTGGGGTTACTGTCGAGTGTTCCCTGAGCCTGACCTGCTGGGCAGCGGGCTCGCGGGTGAAGATTACATAGTGCGTGTGCTCGGTTGCTCAGTCATGTCTGACTCCTTGCAGCCCCATGGACTGTAGCCCCACAGGCTCCTCTGTCCATGAAATTTTCCAGGCAAGACTACTGGAGTGGGTTGCCATTTCCTACTCCAAGGGATATTCCCGACTGAGGATTCGAACCCACTGACAGGCAGATTCTTTACCACTGCACCACCTGGGAAGCACATGGATTCCATTATTGATACATAAATAGATCATCCATCATGAAATCATGCCTAGAGAGCCGTGATACAGGGCCTGGTAAACACTCCAGGGTCAGCTACTCATTGCACGTTAATGTTAACGCTTGATAAGACTTGGGACCTGGCCTCCTTGTTCCCCTCCCTCCTCCCCTTTGTCTGGTTCTGGCTGGGGCCAATCTTTGACAGCTTTTGTTGGCAAAGGAGAATCCTATTGACTGGTACCACCACCTCTTCTCTCTCTCTCCCTGTGGCAGGCAGGGACTCGGGAGAGGGGGACAGAGGAGCAGGGATTTCTATACCCTCGGCTCACACCCAGACACCACTTCACACCCGCCTACCCTCTCCAGAGACAATGCCCACACACTTCCAGCTGAGCAAGGGATGCTCCTGACTGCCTGATTGCCATCCACCACACTTCAGCTCCACATCCCTTCCTTGCCAAATTTCCCACAACCCACCCCTGAGCCTGGAAGGATGCCTCACATTTCCTGATGAATGATCCCCAAGGATGGAGGCAAGGAGCCACCCTCAGACCCCGCCCACCTGAGTCTCACCCTCAGGAAGGATTTGAGCAGGCCTTTTCCGTCCATCTGCAGAAGGTTTCCCAGGAAGGGCAGAGGACGGGGGCCAGGTGGGAGGCTGCCATGGGCCTTTGGGTGGCCTCTGGCCAGCAGGACCCAGAGTCCGGCGAGCAGAACAAGGAGAAGGAGCACGCTGAATTCCATGGTCACAGTCCGACGGTCTCCCAACTGCTGGGCTTCTGGCTGAGCCTTTTATGCTAAGCCTGCCTCCACGCCCAGTTATGTCACATCACCCATACCTTGGCATCCTCCGATAGTTTGAACTCAAAAGAAAAGGAGCACATACTTCCTGCTCCCGCAGTCAGCTGACCTGCTCCCCTGATACCTCTATAGCCCCTCCCTAGATGCTGGCAGAGACACCACGGTAGCCATAACAAGGTCCCTATGAGTCTGTTGACTTTTGTGGGTATGGGGAGCACCTGTTGTCTGTGGGAGCCAATACACGAGATCCTACCCATGACAAGGTCATGAGGGAGAAAACCTGACAGGCAAGGTGGATCACGTTTTCAGGGATTCAGAAAAGCTGCCCCAGTGCTCACCTTAAAGATGATATCTGTCTTTCTGATGCTTGCTTCAATAAACTACTCCCTAATTTCTGTGACACAGGCAGAAGGCCTTCCCTGATCTCTTTCCAAATAAGAATCACTTTAGAACTTTAATCAATAAGTTTCCCAGGTGGTGGTATTTCATGAGATTATCCAGGCTGAAAGGAGTGTTCTAATTTAAACTCCTTTGCTGGTATTTTAGTTTGTTTGGCAAATGTGTCTATGCCCTTGGTACTAATATGCATGACTGCTCATAATACCCTAATCATAAAACAGCATAAAGAACCTGATTATATAAAAGCCCTAATAGACATAGAGCCTTTTTGAGGGGTGAAGGAGTCCTATTAGAAAACATAAGAAAAATTGTTCTAAAGGTGGTTATTGGGTTGATGTTTGCTTGCTGTGCTTTGCTTGCTGTGTTTTTGCTTTTAATGTGCTAAGGTTGTGTTATAGAAACCATTGTTAATATAGTTATAGATCTAGAAAAATAAGAGCTTGGCCCTAGTGTGATAACAATGAAATGTTAATTATTAGCCAGGAGTGCTAGGCAGGGGCTGCCTCACCAAAGTCGCAGAGTCAGTGTGGGGTAAACTTCTTAGATAAACTCAACTGACAACTTCTGCAGAAGGATTTAATTTTTGTGTTAACAAGGTTATACTTCTACTATGTACTGTTGCCCTATGAGACTGCTACCTTGTGGTTAAGGTCACCATAGAAACAGAAAATAGATTTACATTCACCTGACTTGCATAAAATATTAATAGGCCCCAAGCCAGAAGATAATGTACAAGACCCTCATAAACAAAGAAGTATGCAGAAAACACCCTGGTTTCATGAAGGACAAACTGATAGAATGTTAAACTATCTTCCCTTCAGAAATGTATTAACTTAGGGTATAAAAGCTACGGTAAAAAAATACAGCATTGCCAGACTCTGCTGCACACCCCCCACCCCCACCCCGCCCCCGGTCTGGTCACTCTCTCTCTCTCTCTCTCTTTCTCTCTCTCTCTCTCGCAGACTTGGCCCTATCAAGACTGGTCTCACGTGTCTTCTCTCGCTGACGCCGTTCATCCCGAGGGTATCCCCTGGATCCTGCTGGGGCTGGACGCAAGCAATTGTCTCCTTGCTTTAGCTGTGTTCGTGGGTTTGTGTTTAATACTTTGGTGCATACCTGCTTGCGTTTGTGTGCTTGAGTGATTCTTACACATGAAAGACAGTTTGTATTTATGTGAACATGCCCATGTGTGTTTCTGCACATGAGTGTGTGTGTGCTTACACATATGTCTCTGCACGTGTGTGGCCTTCTATGTATTTATGTGGTGTCTCAAACCTGAAGGTGTGTGGTGTTTTCATGGTGGTGGTGGGGTGAGTCCGTGTGTGTGTGTGTGTGTGTGTGTGTGTGTGTGTGTGCATGCGCGTGCACATCAGACAGTCCCTGCCACTACAGAGCTTGCAGACACTCAGTCTTTATCTCTCCAGCCCCCCCTCCTTCGCCCTCCTTCCTGTGAGAGCCACAGATGGGAGAGGCAGGAGAAATGAAACAATCGGGGTTAGAGACACAGCTCTGGGATCTTCAGATCTCTGATGCCCTGAGTTTTCTCCCTGCCTCCTGCTCCGTCTTCACAGCTGCCGGACTTTCCTCCATCCCCCGATGACAGTCCATATCTGTGTGTGTGTCTCCCTGCTGCTGTCTCTCTCCGTCTCTGTGTCTGTTTCACTCCTTAAACTCTGAGCTCCAGGAGCAGAGACTGTGTGCAGTTTGATCATGTCCACTCAGCTGGCCTGTCTCCAGCCTCCCCTGAGCCTTTGATAGGCTCCATTTGCATTTACCAAATATGCTAATGATTACATCTGTATCCACTTGTCGTGGCCTGGGTCTGGCTTTCCACCTCCCTCTGTCTCTCCTCTTTAGAAGGAGGGTGGCAGTCTCTTTCTTGCAATGTTACACAAACCTCTTGAGGACCCAAAACTCTGATCCCAGCAGTTGAGTCAGACTCCTCCAACCCAGTGTCCCTTGATCTCTTGAAGAGGTGGGACCTGTACTTTCCTGACCTTGGAGTGAGGCCACCATGAACTTTCCTTAACCCAGCTCCTGGGTTCTGCAGTGCTGTGTGAACTGGCACTGAACTTGGGTCTTATTCCAGGCCCAGGAATCACTGATGGGGAGACATGAACTGCTTTACACAGAGGAAATCACCAAATCCTCACTCAGTTAATGGAGTGAATGACAGAGAGGTTAAGATCTTGCCCAAGGCCACACAGCCATCTAGAGGTAGCATCAGACGTCAAACCCAGACACGAGGGGAGAGGCCTGGAATAGATTCTCTCCCATGGCTTTTAGAAGGAATCAACTCTGTTGACTCCGTGATCCTTGTTACAGCAGACTTAGCAAGCTAATATAGACTGGGATGACCCCAGATGGAAAGTCACATGATATATCAGTTTCTTGTGACTGATATAAAAAACAATCACAAACTCAGTGCCCTCAAATAACACAAATGTATTATCTTACAGCTTATTTATTTATTTAGCTGTATCATCTTACAGATTCTTTATTTCTTTTTACTATCTTATATGTTTTCAGTTTCTAGATGTGGCATCTCTTGGCTCATGGCCCCTTCCTCAGTCTTCAAAGTCAGGAGCATAGCATCTTCTTTCTTCTCTGACCTCTGTCACTGACCTTAAATCTTCTCTATGTCTGATCTTCTGCCTTGCTCACTTTTTTCTCCAGGGGGACACACCACACGGCTTGCAGGATCTTAGTTCCCCAACCATGGATAGAACCTCTGCCTCCTGCAGTGGAAGCATGGAGTCATAACCACTGGACCACTGGGGAATTCAGTTTGCCTCCCTCTTATAAAAACTCTTACTGTTACATTGGGCCCATCCAGATAATCCAGGTTAATCTCTCCACCTCAAGATCCTTAACTTCATCCCATATGGAAAACCCCCATGCCATGAAAGATATTTTAACATACTCTCCGGGTGTACAGATTAGGACACAGAGATCCGTGGCACAAGGTGGGGAGACACTACACAGGACTTTGCAGGCTGGGTCCATGGCAAGTGACCCTGAGATGGACAGTCATGCATAAGACCCCTGTTGGTTCTCATCACTCAATGGACATGAATGTGAGCAAACTCCAGGAGACAGTGAAGGACAGGGAAGCCTGGCATGCTTTAGTCCATGGGGTCACAAAATGTCAGACATGACTTAGTGACTGAACAGCAACAACAAATTCCTGAGGAAGGACCTGGGAGCCATGGAATGGCTTTGAGCAGGAGAGTGAGATGGTAAGATGTGTGTTTGGAAGGGACTGCGCTCTGGCTGCCAAGTGGGGAATGGTTAAGAGAACAGCTTGCCTCTTTTGACCTTGGCACAGATACATCCTTCCACCCCACCTTCCTGATTTGCTGCTTGGTCTCCAACATCATCTGTGCCATGATCTTTGACCATTGTTTTGACTACAAGGATGAAGACGTCCTAGGGCTGCTGGCTGAAAACCTGCAGCAGGTGGACAATTTGGGGGTCAAGGTACTTGCTGAAGCCACCCAACCCCAATCACACAGCCTTTCCTCCAAAGTCCCTTCTTTCAGTTTGAATGTCTGCCAACATAAATAAGCCTGTCAAACTTCCAAACTCATTCTATGAGGCCACCATCACTCTAATACCAAAACCAGACAAGGATGCCACAAAAAAAGAAAACTACAGGCCAATATCACTGGTGAACATAGATGTAAAACTCCTTAACAAAATTCTAGCAAACAGAATCCAACAACATATTTAAAAGATCGTACATCATGACCAAGTGGGCTTTATCCCAGGAATGCAAGGATTCTTTGATATTCACAGATCAATCAATGTAATACACCACATTAACAAATTGAAAGATAAAACCATATGATTATCTCAATAGATGCAGCAAAAAAAAAGCCTTTGACAAAATTCAACATCCATTTATGATAAAAACTCTCCAGAAAGTAGGCATAGAAGAAACATACATCAACGTAATAAAAGCTATATATGACAAATGCACAGCAAACATTATCCTCAATGGTGAAAAATTGAAAGCATTTCCCTTAAAGTCAGGAACAAGACAAGGGTGCCCACTCTCACCACTACTATTCAACATAGTTTGAGAAGTGTTGGCCACAGCAATCAGAGCAGAAAAAGAAATAAAAGGAATCCAGATAGGAAAAGAAGAAGTGAAACTCTCTGTTTGCTGATGACATGATCCTCTATATAGAAAACCCTAAAACTCTACCAGAAAATTACTAGAGCTAATCAAGGAATACAGTAATGCTGCAGGATATAAAATTAACACACAGAAATCCCTTGCATTCCTATACACTAACAATGAGAAAACAGAAAGAGAAATTAAGGAAACAATACCATTCACCTTTGCAACAAAAAGAATAAAATACTTAGCAGTATATCTACCTAAAGAAACAAAAGACCTATATATAGAAAACTATAAAATACTGATGAAAGAAATCAAAGAGGACACAAACAGATGGAGAAATATACCATGTTCATGGATTGGAAAACTCAATATTGTGAAAATGAGTATACTACCCAAAGCAATCTATAGATTCAATGCAATCCCTATCAAGTTACCAATGGTATTTTTCAGAGAACTAGAACAAACAATTTCACAATTTGTATGGAAATACAAAGAACTTCGAATAGCCACAGTAATCTTGAGAAAGAACAATGGAACTGGAGGAATCAACCCGCCTGACTTCAGACTATACTACAAAGCCACAGTCATTAACACAGTATGGTACTGGCACAGAGACAGAAATATAGATCAATGGAACAGAATAGAAAGCCCAGAGATAAATCCATGTACCTATGGACACTTTCTCTTTGACAAAGGAGGCAAGGATATACAATGGAAAAAAGACAACCTCTTTAACAAGTGGTACTGGGAAAACTGGTCAATCACTTGTAAAAGAATGAAATTAGAACACTTTCTAACATCATACACAAAAATAAACTCACAATGGATTGAAGATCTAAATGTAAGACCAGAAACTATAAAACTCCTAGAGGAGAACATAGGCAAAATACTCTCTGACATAAATCACAGCAGGATCCTCTATGACCCACCTCCCAGAATATTGGAAATAAAAGCAAAAATAAACAAATGGGACCTAATTAAACTTAAAAGCTTTTGCACAACAAAGGAAACTAGAAGCAAGGTGAAAAGACAGCCCTCAGATTGGGAGAAAATAATAGCAAACAAAGCAACAGACAAAAGATTAATCTCAAAAATATACAAGCAGCTCTTGCAGCTCAATTCCAGAAAAATAAATGACCCAATCAAAAAATGGACTAAAGAACTAAACTGACATTTCTCCAAAGAAGACATACAGATGGCTAACAAACACATGAAAAGATGCTCAACATCACTCATTATCAGAGAAATGCAAATCAAAACCACAATGAGGTACCATTACACGCCAGTCAGGATGACTGCTATCCAAAAGTCTACAAGCAATAAATGCTGGAGAGGGTGTGGAGAAAAGGGAACCCTCTTAAACTGTTGGTGGGAATGCAAACTAGTACAGCCGCTATGGAGAACAGTGTGGAAATTCCTTAAAAAACTGGGAATAGAACTGCCATATGACCCAGCAATCCCACTTCTGGGCATACACCAAGGAAACCAGATCTGAAAGAGACACGTGCGCCCCAGTGTTCATCACAGCACTGTTTATAATTGCCAGGACATGGAAGCAACCTAGATGCCCATCAGCAGACGAATGGATATGGAAGCTATGGTACATATACACCATGGAATATTACTCTGCCGTTAAAAAGAATTCATTTGAATCAGTTCTAATGAGATGGATGAAACTGGAGCCCATTATACAGAGTGAAGTAAGCCAGAAAGATAAAGACCAATACAGTATACTAATGCATATATATGGAATTTTAAAAGATGGTAATGATAACCCAAGATGCAAAACAGAAAAAGAGACACAGATGTACAGAACAGACTTTTGGAGTCTGTGGGAGAATGCGAGGGTGAGATGTTCTGAGAGAATAGCATTGAAACAAGTATACTATCAAGGGTGAAACAGACCACCAGCCCAGGTTGGATGCATGAGACAAGTGCTCAGTGCTGGTGCACTGGGAAGACCCAGAGGGATGGGATGGAGAGGGAGGCAGGAGGAGGGGTCGGGATGGGGAACACATGTAAATCCATGACTGATTCATGTCAATGTATGGCAAAAACCACTACAATATTGTAAAATAATTAGCCTCCAACTAATAAAAATAAATGAAAAAAAATAAAATAACTAAGTAAATAAATAGGCCTGTATGTGTGTTCACCTCTTGGTTGGATACTGGAGACACACCAGGAGCCAAGATATACCTAACTGTGTCATCAAGGGACAACAGACATGTCACCAAACCTGATAGTCCAGAAGGATCAGGGCCATGGCAGATTTAACAATCATTCAGTCCATGCTCACTGAATCTGCTATCCTGTGCCAACCTGCACTGGCCAACATGTGGAAGACACAAGGGTGGCCCAGATAGCCATAGTGGCCCTGACCTGGTAACCTTGAACACTTTAATCAGTATAAATTGACTAGATACCAGAGGAGAATTTCAGGCAAGGCTTTTGGGGAGCTTAGGCTGCAATACCAAAAAGTGAAAATAGGAAACAAGTTCATTTGCTCTCTCCAAAGTGGGGCAAGCTGGCTTCTTAAACGGGGTGAGGATAGGGGCGGATAGGTGGATTGGGCAGGAGGCGTAGCTTAGATGGTCTGCCCACTCCCTCAGCGGTGCTGTGGGTGGGGCAGATCATACGCAGCACCCTGTTTTTCCTCTGGGCACCTCAGAAGTGGACATTGGTTTGTGGCCTCTTTGTATGTTTTTCTTCCTAATTGCCCCAACTGTGCATGCGTGCAGTTATTTTCAGCAGTTTCTAGTTTCTTTGTTTTCTGTTGCTCCCGGAGATGTTTGTCCAAGAGCTAGCACTCCGGTGAAGGGTCCCAGGCCCCAGCCAATCTGACTGGGACCTGCTGTCACAGAACTCTCATCCCAGAGGGAGAGATGGAACAGTCACCAGACAGTGATATGTCGGTTGGGGTGGGGGGATGGGAGCTGATGCTCACGCAGCCATGGCAGCACAGAGAAACTGCTTGTCATCGTCTGGAGGTCAGGGAAGGCTTCCTGGAGGAGATCACATCCAACATGAAACCTCAGCGATGAACAGGAGTAAACCAGCAAAAGTGAGAGAAAGGATGAGGAACAGAATTTCAGGCAGAGGGAATAACATGTGCCAAGACACATTCTCTCCAGGGCCTCTTTTCCCCCCAAGATACATGACCTTTTCCCTGCTTTTCTGAGTCACCTTCCTGGTCCACACAACTGTCTCTTTGAGGTCTTTGAGAAACAGAAGGAGCTTGTGGCTGGAGTGTTGAGGAAGCATGAGGTCTCCTTGGACCTGGCTCAGTCCCCAGGATTTCAAGGATGCCTTCCTCACTCACATGCAGCAGGTGAGACTTGGAGCAAGATGCAGTACATTCTGGGATCTAGTAGGAGCTGAGGGTCTTGGGGTATCCTTGGATGAGACTCAAGAGACTTGGGTCCCGAATTCCCAACTCTGCCTTTCAGTTTACTGTGTGAGAGGGTACAATTTACCCCACATTTCTGAGCCTCTGGTTTTCCATCAGTAAAATAGAAATTCTGATGGGGCAGCCTTTGTTCTAACTCTGGAACTATAAACAGGCTTCATTTCGGGTGTTAACTTTGTTCATCTGAGAAGGATTCTGAGGTTTAGTAACAAAGAGTTCTGTGATTGATTGGTGATGTCTGCTGTGGGCAGAGAGTCAGGAAGGAGGAGTGTAATGGGGGATCTGAATAGATCTTTTGGCTATCTGAAAAGCCTCTTTTGTCTCCTCTCTAATTCCAGCATCCTGTGTTTTTGCATGTAGGAGTAAGGGGACCTCCCCCCCACACACACACACACACTCAGAATTTAGTGAAGAGAATTTGCTCAATTGTGCTCTCAACATCTTTTTTGCCAGGATGGAGACAGCCAGCACCACTCTCAGATATGGGCTCCTGGTCCTCCTGAAGGACCCACATGTTACAGGTTAGGACCAGCCCTTTCTTTTCTGATGTTGTCAAGCGGAGTATAAGGATCAAGTTCTAATAACACCTACCTTGCTTGGAGGCTGGGGGAGTGGGGTGGAGTGGGGTACCCATTTTTTTAAAATTTACTTTTGGCTGCCCTGGGTCTTCCTTGCTATGCATGGGTTTTCTCTAATTCCAGCAAGCAGGAGCTCCTTTTTCTTGCAGTGTGCAGGCTTCTCTTTGTGGTGGCTTCTTTTGTTGCAGAGCATGGGCTCTAGGTAGTAGTTGTGGTGCACAGGCTTAGTTGCCCTTGTCATTTGGGATCTTCCTGAACCAGGAAAATCGAACCCGTGTCCCCTGCATTGGCAGGTAGATTCTTAACCCCTGGTCCTCCAGAGAAGTCCGGTTATCTGTTTTAGAGCATGCAAGGTGACTGCCATTAATGCAATCCTGGGCTTGAAGCCTGGAAAGTTGAGGGTAGGGATGGGTGCCCAGGATGACAAGCCTTCCCATTGTCAGGACTTCCTTTCCCCCACCCTTTTCTGAATGGAGCAGAACTCATATAGCAAGAGATTGACCGTGTGGTGGGGCCAGAGAGGTGGCCCTGCCAGGGAGACAGGGCCCAGACACCACACACAGATGCTGTCCTCCATGAGATCCTGAGTTTTGCTGACATCCTACCTCTGGGCATGCCCCGTGCCATCACCCAGGACACCCAGTTCCGGGGATACCATATGCCCAAGGTACAGGCTGAGTATGGATCCTCTGGGTTCAGCTGGTGTTTCCAGTCTCCTAGGTAGAGCTGCAAGACTGGGCCTCTCAGTATTAGGTTCCTGAATCCATCTACAGCCTGACCCCCATCCCAACCCAAGAAGGTCTTGGATTGCCAGCTCCCTGATGGAACACCAAAGCACAGCTGTTGAGAACTAGGGCTCTGGAGTCACCTAGAATCCCTACACCTCCACTGCCCAGCTGTGCAATTCTGGGAAATTGACTCAACCTCTCTGAGCTTCAGTCTCCTCTACGATCCAAAGGATATAATAATACTACCACAATACTCTGTATGGTTGTGAGGATCCAGTGGATTTATGGTACATAGTAAATGCTCAAACATATTAGCTATTTTGATTATTTTTCCAACTACTGTCAACACCAAAGCCAGAGTAGTCTAATAGCTCCCATTAAGTCATATCCCTCCTCTGCTTAGAGAGCTTCCCTGATGGCTCAATGGATAAAGAATCCTGTCTACAATGCAGGAGACTCAGAAGACTCGGGTTTGATCCTTGGGTCAGGAAGATACCCTGGAGAAAGAAATGGCAGCCCGCTCCAGTATTCTTGCCTGGGAAATCCCATGGACAGAGGAGCCTGGTGGACTACAGTCCAAAGGGTCGCAAAGAGTCAGACACAACTGAGTGAGTAAGCACTCCTCTGCTTAAAACTCCCCCATGGCTCCCGTCTCTAAGTAAAAACCAAGTGACCTTGCATCATGTACCCTCCAGCCCCTCTTTGAGCTCACCTCCTATATTGTCTTCCTAGCTAACTCCAGCCCACTTGACCTCCTCATTGTTCTTGCATGTTCTAGAGCTTCTCTTATTTCAGGGCTTTGCACCAGGGAAATGCCCTTCACTCAGAGACTCTTGTGGCTCACTCTCTCCTCTCCTAGAACTTTCTAGAAGTCACCTTCTCCAGAAGGCCTTCCCTGACCCTCAGATGGACAGGTGCACAGTGTAGAGAGAAGTGTCTGTCTGATCTGGTCCACATAGGGCATTTGCGTCAGACACTGTGAAGGAGAGAGGAGGCTCCTGGGAAATCGTGTTTTGCCCTGGAATTGTTTGGAGTGAGAAATCCCAGGTCTACGCCTATTCTTGTTGCCCAAACTCAGCCTCTGTTCACCAGTGCCAAGAAGAAACATGGAGATGGAATTTGGAGGGAAGTAGAAAAGAGTAGCTTTAATTTCTTTGCCAGGCAAAGGGGGCCACAGTGGGCCAATGCCCTGAAGACTGCATGGCCCACCCTGGAGGGGGTAGTAAGGAGTTTTATAGTGTTTAGGGAGCAGGATGTGATCAATTCGTGGACAGTTCTTGGATTGGTTGGCATCAAGGTGAAGTTTCAAGCATCATCAACCTTCTGGTTTCAACCAGTCTAGGGTCCATGTTCTTGTGGTCAGCAGTTTTCATCTGCGCAGTGGGTCTTCTTTTTGATTTGGGTTGGTGGTGGGGGATCTTCTTCCTATAAAAACAAAAACAACTTATGAATGTGTGTTAGGCTTTATCTATATCTTTCAGAGAACTGGGAGTTTGGTGACTCTCTTACATGGCTGAGTTACCATCTAAATTGCTACAGTTCCTCAGCTCAATAGCTCTTCTTTGCTTCTACATCTTCACTTTTCCCAATCATTAACTCTTGAGTCAGTATTTTACTTCGAAAGACAAGGACACCAGGGGCTTGTACACAGTTTCACTGTTGTGAGCACAGCGTGTCTGAAGTTGGTTTCCAAGAAATAGACGGCGAGATGGAGATATGCATGCAAGAGTTTCACCAGGGAAGCCTCCAGGGAGTGACCTCCCCCCCCCCCCCCCGCGGAAACTGAGGTTGCAGGATGGGGAGCAAGTGGTAGTGGACTGTGAAATGGCTGCATGGAGGCCCCGGTCGGTCCCACCTGGGGCTCTGGGACTCTGGTGCCCACAGAGCTGTCCCAAACAAGAGCAAGGGGCTGGCTTCATACTCCTGCATCAACAGTGGTTGGTCATGGCTTTCTGTGGGGAGGGGGTCTGACCAGGGCAAGGTAAGCTCCCTTTGTCAAAGGCAATTCTTGGAAAGGGATCAGGTCTGAGCTGTTAGCAGCAGACGCTCCCAGGAGCTAGAACTAAATGCCTCAGTCCCGAAGGAGGTGTGGGCAGCCACCATAGTGTTCACTACACGGGGCAGGACAGCAGGGGAGGTCCAACCGTCTCTAAGGATGTGGAGATGAACTAACAACCATCAGATAAAGCATGTTTTCTCCTCCTTCCCTGACAGAGAAAACTCCCCAGTGATGTGAAAAGCAAAGTTTTATCTGGATATCCTCAGACTTCCTCAAAGGAATGTGACAGTTCCGGGGAGAGCTAACCCTGGCCCCAGATCCCTGCCAACCTCCTTTCCTTCCCATTTACAGCTCCATCCTACACCCCAGCCTGAGTGAGCCCAGCTCCATCCACATCCATATCCAGCCACCCCTTTATTTAAACCCTTTATCCCTGCTTCTCTTTTATGGTTATTTGTTTTGGTTTGGTTTGGTTTGGTTTGTTTGGTCGCTAAGTTGTGTCTGACTCTTTTGTGACCCCATGAACCACAGCACACCAGGCCTCCCTGTCTGTGGGATTTCCCAGGCAAGAATACTGGAATGGGTTGCCATTTTCTTCTCCAGCGGATCGTCCCAACCCAGAGGTCGAACCCAAGTCTCCTGCTTGACAGGCAGATTCCTTGCCGCCGAACCACCAAGGACAGTCCCTAATAATTACCCCATCTGTCTGAGGGTTAAAAAAGAAAATGAAAAATGACAAAGAACTAAAAGAACTAAGGCACAAAGGTAAACTTCATTAGTTCAGTTCAGTCGCTCAGTCGTGTCTGATTCTTTGCGACCCCATGAACCACAGCACACCAGGCCTCCCTGTCCATCACCAATTCCCGGAGTCCACCCAAACCCAAGTCCTTAGAGTTGGTGATGCCATCCAACCATCTCATCCTCTGTTGTCTGCTTCTCCTCCTGCCCTCAATCTTTCCCAGAATCAGGGTCTTTTCAAATGAGTCAGCTCTTCACATCAGGTGGCCAAACTATTGTAGTTTCAGCTTCAATATCAGTCCTTCCAATGAACACCCAGGACTGATCTCCTTTAGGATCGACTGGTTAGATCTCCTTGCAGTCCAAGGGACTCTCAAGAGTCTTCTCCAATACCACACTTCAAAAGCATCAATTTGTCGGCACTCATCTTTGTTTTTAGTCCAGCACCCACATCCATCCATACATGACCACTGGAAAAACCGAGTCTTGACCAGACGGACCTTTGTTGACAAAGTAATGTCTCTGCTTTTTAATATGCTGTCTAGGTTGGTCATAACTTTCCTTCCAAGGAGTAAGCGTCTTAATTTCATGACTGCAGTCACCATCTGTGGTGATTTTGCAGCCCAAAAAATAAAGTCAGCCACTGTTTCCACTGTTTCCCCATCTATCTGCCATGAAGTGATGGGACCAGATGCCATGATCTTAGTTTTCTGAATGTTGAGCTTCAAGCCAACTTTTCCACTCTCCTCTTTCACTTTCATCAAGAGACTCTTTAGTTCTTCACTTTCTGCCATAAGGATGGTGTCACCTGCTTATCTGAGGTTATTGATATTTCTCCTGGCAATCTTGATTCCAGCTTGTGCCTCCTCCAGCCCAGTGTTTTTCATGATGTACTCTGCATATACGTTAAATAAGCAGGGTGACAATATATAGCCTTGAAGTACTCCTTTTCCTATTTGGAATCAGTCTGTTGTTCCATGTCCAGTTCTAACTGTTGCTTCCTGACCTGCATACAGGTTTCTCAAGAGGCAGGTCAGGTGGTCTGATATTCCCATCTCCTTCAGAATTTTCTACAGTTTATTGTGATCCACACAGTCAAAGGCTTAAACTTCATTAACATTCTAGTAAAAATTTTACGAGGTCAATAGTAAAAGAATTAGATAAAATTTAGGATTTAATGGCTTCAATGACCCTTTCGATTTTTATTATTTTTAAGCATTGCGATTACTGTACTTCTTAGAAGGTGAAATTTGCTTTAGGAACATTGGGCACAGGGAGGTATAGACCATTATGTTCAAGCTAGACTGGGTCTTATTCTAAAATCAATTATCTGTGTTCAATGTTCCATGTTATTAAATTGCTTTAAGTCTCAATTGCTTCATTCGTCACACATGGATAACAAATTATTTCAAAATATTGTTCTAAGAACTAAACAACTTTATGTATAACCTACTTAACTTGTGGTTTCTGTCATGTATTACAATAGTTTAGAGCCAGGTGCCTGCATCTGAACCCTGGCCATGACTCAGAATCTTCATAACATTGGAACAGTTGCATAATATAGTTAAGCCTGAATTATTTTTTGTGTATAAAAGTGAGGACAATAGTATATACTTCTTGGAGTTTTTATGATATTAAGTAGGGCATAAGTAAAATATTTTAAATAGAGTCTAAAACATGGTAACAATAAGGAAATGCTAAGCACTTTTTTATAGATGGTAATATCAATAAATGTTTCTCTTCACTTCCTTCTTGTATTAGAAAATAGAGTTTTAAAAACAGGGGTGGTCAGAAATCATAGAGTTCCCAGGTGACTCAGTGGTACAGAATCTGCCTGCCAATGTGGGAGACTTGGGTTCGATCCCTGGGTTGGGAAGATCCCCTGGAGGAAGAAATGGCAACCCATGCCATTATTCTTGCCTGGGAAATTTCATGGGCAGAATAGCCTGGTGGGCTGCAGTTCATAAGGTCACAAAGAGTCAGACACGTTTGAGGGAGCTGGACATCAAATCAGAAATCAGTGCCTCCTTCACCTTTTCTATTTTAGGGCCACAAGCTATCACTAATAAGTGTTAAAATAAGTAAGTAGGGGTTTCCCTGACAGTCCATTGGTTAAGACTTCACCTTTCAGTGCATAGGGTGCAGGTTGAATCCCTGGTCAGGGAGTTAAGATCTCACATGCCTTGTGGCCAAAAAAAAGCCAAAATAAAATAGAAGCAATAGTGGCTTCCCTGGTGGCTCAGTGGTAAAGAATCTGCCTGCCAATGCAGGAGACATGGGCTTCGATCCTTGGTCCAGGAAGATCCCACATACCTTGGAGCAACTAAGCCTGTACACTACAACTATTAAGCCAGTGCTCTAGAGCCTGGGAGCCACAACTACTGAAGCCCGCATTCCCTAGATAGAGCCTGTGCTCTGCAAACAAGAGAACACACTGCAATGAGAAGCCCTTGCACTGCAGCTAGAGAATAGCCCTCACTCTCCCCATCTAGAGAATGCCCACAGGCAGCAACGAAAACCCAGCACAGCCAAAAACAATAAATAAAAAAATTTTTAAATAAAAGCAGTAATGTAACAAATTCAATAGACTTTCAAAATTTAAACATAGACTTAAAAAAAATCTTTAAATAAATAAAACTATTCCTGAAAACAAATCTTCCTAAATCTGAGGATAGACCTACCTGCATACACCACTTTTTATGTGTGGAGTGGAGACTTTCTTCCCCCTTCAATAGCAAGTGGTGAGTAGTGCTAAGGAGGAGAGAGGCTGCCAGGGGAGTGCCTGAACCTTGGTTCTCAATGACCTGAAAGTCCCCAAATGTCCTTAGTGTTGACTGGGATGTTTACTTGTTTCCATGAATTAATGACACATGTACTTGTGGGTGGAGAGGTTAAGAAATCTATGACACTGCTCAAAAGCCATCAGAACAGCTAAACATAATCTGAAACAGTTGAGTGTTCTCACCAAGAGCTAAAATCTGTTTTTGTGGTCAGAAACCATGTAAGTAATACCAGAGGAGACACCAGCTTTTATGGTGCATCTTTGTGATAATTAAAAAAAAAAAAATCTCCAAGCAAGTGGGCTGTGGATTGCATGGTATGAAGAAAAAGGACCCTTCTGGGATTTCAGTCCTGCTGTGGTGATAGCTCATGTGATTGTTGTTGTTTAGTCATTGCTAAGTTGCATCCAGTTCTTTTGCAACCCCATTGACTGTGGCCTACCAGGCTCCTCTGTCTGTGGGATTTTCCAGGCAAGAGTACATGTACAGGAATGAGTCGCCATTTCCTTCCCCAGGGGATATTCCCCACCCAGGGATCAAACCCATGTCTCCTGCTTTGGCAGGCAAATTCTTTTCCACTGAGCTACCAGGGTAGCCCAGTCCATGTGATAGCCCTGAGTAATAACAGTCATCTATTGAAGGTTTAGCATGTGCCAACTGATTTCTCACTATTTTGTGGACTCCTGTGAACAGATGCTGTTCTTAGGCCCGTTTTGAGATGGAGATACTGAAGTTCAGAGAGAAGTCGTTTGCTGGGTCTTCCGGCTGGGAAGTGACAGAGCTAGGATTTGAGCCCAGCTCTACTGACTCTGTTGTAGCAGTCTGATGGCAGATTGGAAAAGACTGTCCAGACATGGAGCATTTCAGAAAGGAGTGAGTTTATTAAGGACAAAGAACAGAGATAATGTGAGCACTGCAAGCACAGCGGACCATCCTTCTGACAGACAGGGCGAGCCAACTCTTAGAACAGTGGGTCAGCTCAAGGGAAGAGTCAATGCCTTTCATGGGCTATTAGCCAGTTTTTATAGCCTCAAGATAAAGAAAACTCCTGCTGGAAGGGTGGCATTAGGTGACTGGTTGGGGCGCTATAGGATGAGAACAGGGGAGGGCATTTTACCTAATATGGAGTCAGGAAGCTGGCCGGTAAAGATCATGAGGGCTTTTGGCAACAATTACAACAGGGTTCAGTCAGTTCCCAAGCTCATCATGTGAGGCGAGCAGAAGTAACGCAACTTAGATTAGGAGTAGGCCTTCCTACTTGGTAAGATTAACAATGACCATTGTTTGCCAATTAGGACCAATTAGCTTTCACTTAACACTGACCGATGTTTGCCAATTAGGAAATTAGGAACGGGGCGGAAACCCCCAGGAAAGTCCCGCGCGCGTGAAAGTATTGACCAATGAAATTGCTTTGCAAATGTGTAACCAATCCGCTTCTCACCCTATAAATTTGTGTAACAGCTTGGGCTCGGGGCTCTCTGACTCGCACCACTGCGTTGGTTGCCGGCAGAGAGTCCTAGCTCGAGTCAGTAATAAACTTCCCTTCCTGCGAGTTGCATTGTCTTGGAGGCCTTCTCTCTTCCCGCTTGGGGATTCGGACATAGGGCATAACAATCAGAGATGAGCCTGGGGCAGGACTCCACATCTATGGTCTTGGTGCAAGGTCTCGCACCTGTGACCTTGGTTTCGGGCTCCACAGACCACAAAGTCTGCAGTCTCCCCACCCTGCTGTTCCCCAGGGCTGAGTAGACCAGGGGCTTGGGGTCAACATGTGAGAAGTCCACCTCTGGTTGCTTACCATGAACATCTGGCAGACTCCCTTCTCAGGGCACCACGGTGTTCCCACTGCTCCACTCCATTCTCCACAACTCTGACCAGTTCCAGGATCCCTCTTCCTTTCAGCCTGAGAGGTTTCTGACTGCCAGTAGAGCTTTTCAGAAGAGCCCTACATTTCTGCCCTTCTCTGAAGGTCAGTGTCCATGACTTTGTCCAGGCCAGGGGCTGCTGTGTGACTCCAAGGAGAATCCCTTACCTCTCTGCACCTCCCTCTCTAGGTGAAATATATATATTTTGTGACTTTGTGATATATATATAAATAAATAAATAAATAAATAAATATATATATATATATATATACACAACCTAAAAGTTGAGAGTTATGTTTTATTTGGCAGAAATTTTTAGGATTTAAGCCCGAGAGACAGCATCTCAAATAACCCAGAGAATTGCTCCTAGGAAGCGAGGGGAAGAGCCGGATTATATAGAAGTTTTACAACAAAGGGCAGGTAGCCTGAACAGTAAGAGATTATTGTTAATTAAAGGAAACCAGATATCCTAGGTTAAGGAACTTAGCGGCTTTTCTATGTATGGGAAAATGCAAGAGTCTGGGCTCACTGAAATCATTCCTTTCATATGTATCTCCCCTATCAGGGGCCGTATCTTTTGTTTATTCACATCCTGAGTTCCTCAGAGTTTACCATAGGGAGTGGCTGCAGCCTAATGACTGTGGGATCGCTGGTATTATTCATTCCTGGGTCTCCTCAGGGCTCAGAAGTTCACATTTGGAGGGATGGAATCGCTGATGACTGTGACATCCTTGTTTGCCAATTTGGCAAGAAAGTACTCCATTTTTCATTGGTTTGGAAAACACATGCTGGAGACCAGGCTCAGGGTAGATGGGAAGCACAGACATACCCTAGCCACAGTTAATCCCTCACTCAGAAACTATAAATTGTGTCAAGCCTATGGAAAACACCCGAAAGGTTTTTGGGTTTTTTTTTTTTTTTTTCATTTGCTAAATAATAATAATTAAAAAACTAATTAAACATAAACCTCAAACTTCTAGGTAAAATAAACAGCACATTTAATTCAAAATACAAAATGCTTTTAAAATGATCAGTTTTGTTAGAGTTATCTAAAAAGTAGACAGCTTTGTGAACACTGGCTAATCATTTTATTTAAACCACTTTTTAATTAAACATGTGAAGGAGGAAACAGAAGGAGCTGGACTCTGTTTCAGGCCAGGCTGCGAACATTAGGCTACACGCATGGTCACCCTCCCAGTCGACTCTGAACTTTGAAGTGTCTATAGAAGTGGCAGAACAATGGGAAACCAGACCCCCGATAAAAGAGCCTCAGGACTGGTACGTGGACTCTCCATTGCCTAAAAGAATATGCTAATTATCTCCGTAACAGAACAAAGTCGTAAATTCCATTATGTTTATCGGGATATGACCACAGTCCTATTGATATATATCCACTGTTTATCTAGTCTTGTGACACATGAATCATGGGTTAACTTTGATTGTTTCTCCTTTTACCTTGTCCAGACTAGTTTCAAGGAATTTGGGGAGGTGGGTTTGAGCAAGTACACTTAGGGTATATAAGGTTTTCACAAAAACTGGTCGGGGTCCTTGGCTAAGAGGAGACTCTGCCTTGGGCCCGCCATTGTAATAAGCTGCACTCCACTATCTACACTGTCCTTCTGAGTGTGTTTGTTTCCCGGAACACGTGGCTATAACACAAGTAAAGTTAAGTGAAAGTTGCTCAGTAGTGTCCGACTCTTTGGGACCCCATGGCCTATACTGTCCATGGAATTCTCCAGGCAAGAATACTGGAGTGGTTAGACTTTGCCTTCTCCAGGGATCCCTGGGAAACCAACCCAGAGATCGAACCCAGGTCTCCCACATTGCAGGCATATTCTTTACCAGCTGAGCCACAAGAGAAGCCCAAGAATACTGGAGTGGGTAGTCTATCCCTTCTCCAGCAGATCTTCCAATCGAGCAGACCAAACCAGGGTCTCCTGCATTGCAGGTGGATTCTTTACCAACTGAGCTATGAGGGTAAAGCAAACACTTAATAAAAAATTAATCCTGCAGAACAAGAGTATATAAAGTGAAAGTATGGCAGTTCCCCTGGCAGTCCTGTGGTAAGGACTTGGCATCTTCACTGCCAGGGCCCAGGTTCTGGGATCCCTGTCTGGAAACTAAGATTCTGTAAGCCATGAGGCATGGTCTAATTAATTAATTATGAATTAATAATAAAATGAAAATAAAGTCCTCCTCCCCATCCTATTCCTAGATCACAAGCTATAAACTTAGTGATAAGCATGGCTAACGATTTCTTACACATCCTTCAAATTTTGTTTGTTCAAATGCACATATAAATATGAATCTATGTATATGTTTGACAAAAATAAATGCTCTTAGCATCCCATTGTGGACTTTTATTTAGCCATCCATCTTAGATATTGTACCTTTGCAGCATGCAGAGTTCTAACTCTTTCTTCTTAATGTTTGTGTGACTTCTATCGTTGAGACACCATAATGTATTCACTCATTCCCATATTGATGTGGATTGTTTCAAGGTTTTGGTTTTTTTTTTTTTTAGTTTGCTCTTTTTTAAATTATTTTTAACTGAAGGATAATTGCTTTACAGTATTGGTTTGATTTCTGCCAAACATCAACATGATGTTTCGAGTGTTTCTCTTTGCTGCAGTGTTCACTGTTCTACATGGGTCTCCAGCATCCCCAGAGTGTTACTGAAGGAGCAGTCTCTAACAGCAAACTCATGGGTCATATGCATTCATTGAAGAAGCTACTGCTTTCACTGTTCTGTACAGCTGGAACTAACACAAACCATAAACCAACTACAGTTCAATAAAAGAGGCTATCACCTGAGCTTCCCTGGTGGCTCAGTGGTAAAGATTCTGCCTGCCAATGCAGGAGACACAGCTTCAAGCCCTAGTCCGGGAAGATTCCACATGCCAAGGAGTGGCTAAGCCCATGTGCCACAACTATTGAACCTGTGTTCTAGAGCCCAGAAGCCATAACTACTAAGCCCCCCAGGTGCAGCTACTGAAGCCCATGCACCCTAGAGTCCCTGCTCCGCAACAAGAGAACCCTCCGAGATGAGAAGCCTGAGCACCTCAACTGGAGAGTAACCTCTCACTGCAACTCGAGAAAGCCTGCCCAGTAACAAAGACCCAGCACAGCCAAAAATAGATAAATAAATAAAATTATTGTTTTTTAAAAAGCAGTTATTGCCTGATTCTGTGGACTGCTACTGAAAGACAAAAGGATGCAGACCCAAGGATGACCTGAAGCAGGGCTAATCCATCATTTTCCTACCTGAATTTTTGGTGTATTTGAAACATGGTTGATCCCTGGGGTTTTTGAAAGTCCCAGGACCTCACTTTCCCAGTATCTCAGGGAAGATACTGAAATGCCTCAGTCTATCTTCTCCAAAAACCCAGGGGCAACTTTGCTTCTCAGATGGAGCTGTCCACACTCATTGAGGTGATCACCTAGGATGTACCTGCCTTCACAGGTAGACGAGAGTATGTGACATTTTGGCTTATGGGAGAATGAAGTTTCAATGTTCACGGAGGAAATCAGGAAAGATTTCTGAACTGAAATCCCAGTCTTAAACTGTCAATGGCTCGGACAGTGGCTCAGAGGTCATCTCTGACCTGTCTTTCTCTCTAGGTCTCCTGTTATCTCTAATCTGTCCTTCCCACGCCCTTCTCTCTGTCTCTCCCTTCTCATCTCTGATCTCAGTCTCCCTGCTCCCCTTGGGTGCTGAGTATGCCCCAGAGAGTCTCTGGCCCGGACTGAGCTCTTTCTCTACCTGACGTGGCTGGTACAGCACTTCTCACCCACCTCTCCACTGCCTCCTGTGGCTCTGAACCTGCAGACCCAGGACAGCTTTCCAGCTCATCCTACAACCAGAAGAGCTCCTGCAGGGCCAAGCCCACTTCCAACACAGAGCACCTGTCCCCTGGCTGGGACCCTGTGCCTTCCTTCCATTGTCTGGCCTCAGTTTCCCCACATGCACAACATTAATGTCCACAAATAGGCTCTGAGGTCTGACACTCTGGTTTGGGGCTCCCTTCACTCAATGGGAGTTCTATCCCCAGCTCCCAGGGTGGCAGCTGGCATACAGTAGGTGCTCAATAAACATTTGCTGCATGAATGCAGGGGGGTTTTGTTTTGTTTTTGCATTTTTGAAATCTATTTTATTCAAATGTAGTTGATTTACAATGTTGTGTTAATTTCTTCTGTACTTCAAAGTGATTCAGTTATACATATACATACATTCTTTTCAATTATAGCTTATCAAAGAATATTGAATGTAATTCCCTGTACTATTCAGGAAGGCCTTGTTGTTTATCCATTCCATATATAATAGTTTGCATCTGTTAATCCCAAACTCCCACTACTTTCCTCCCCCACCTTCCTTTCTTTGGTAACCACAAGTCTGTTCTCTGTGTCTGTGAGTTTATTTCTGTTTTGTAGTAAGTTCATTTGTGGTCATATTTTAGATTCCACTTATAAGTGATATCATATGGTTTTGTCTTTCTCTGTCTGACTTACTCCACTTAGAATGATAATCTCTAGGTTAGTCCCTGTTTCTGTAAGTGGCATTATTTCCTTCTTTCTATGGCTGAGTAATATTCCATTGTATGTATGTACCACATCTTTATCCTGAATGAATGTGTTTATTAAATAAATCCCACCTCTGACACTTTCTCTACTGTATGACTTTGGTCAGGTGATTTCCACCTCACAGCCTCAGTTTCCTCACATGTAAAGCAGGGTAATAAAAATACCTGCCTCACAGACCATTTGACAAATTATTTATCAAATATCTGCGATATATTAGGCTCTGCTCTAGGTGCTGAGAATACCACAGGGAACAAACAGGAAAAGGTACTTACGTTTGTGGAGTTCACATTTATGTATGCTGAAGGAGGGAGATGGGGGTAGATAATAATTAATAGACAAGAAATAACTAAATGGTATGGGATGCTTGTGTGTGTGTGTGTGTGTGTGTGTGTGTGTGTGTGTGTGTGTTACATTTATTTTTATTAGTTGGAGGCTAATTACTTTAAAATATTGTAGTGGTTTTTGCCATACATTGACATGAATCAGTCATGGATTTACATGTGTTCCCCACCCCGATCCCGCCTCCCACCTCCCTCTCCATCCGATCCCTCTGGGTCTTCCCAGTGCACCAGCTCCGAGCATTTGTCTCATGCATCCAACTTGGGCTGGAGATCTGTTTCACCCTTGATAATACACATGTTTCGATGCTGTTCTCTCTAAACATCCCACCCTCACATTCTCCCACAGAGTCTAAAAGTCTGTTCTGTACATCTGTGTCTCTTTTTCTGTTTTGCATATAGGGTTAACGTTACCATCATTCTAAATTCCATATATAAGCGTTAGTATACTGTATTGGTCTTTATCTTTCTGGCTTACTTCACTCTGTATAACGGGCTCCAGTTTCATCAATCTCATTAGAACTGATTCAAATGTATGCTTTTAATGGCCGAGTAATATTCCATGGTGTATATGTACCACAGCTTCTTTACCCATTTGTCTGCTGATGGGCATCTAGGTTGCTTCCATGTCCTGGCTATTATAAACAGTGCTGCAATGAACATTGGGGCGCACGTGTCTCTTTCAGATCTGCTTTCCTTGGTGTGGATGCCCAGAAGTGGGATTGCTGGGTCATGTGGCAGTTCTATTTCCAGTTTTTAAAGAAATCTCCACACTGTTCTCCATAGCGGCTGTACTAGTTTGCATGCCCACCAACAGTGTAAGAGGGTTCCCTTTCCTCCACACACTCCCCAGCATTTATTGCTTGTAGACTTGGATAGCAGCCATTCTGACTGGCGTTTAATGGTACCTCATTGTGGTTTTGACTTGCAATTCTCTGATAATGAGTGATGTTGAGCATCTTTCCATGTATTTGTTAGTCATCTGTATGTGTTCTTTGGAGAAATGTCTCTCTACTTCTTTGGCCCATTTTTGATTGGGTCATTTATTTTTCTGGAATTGAGCTACAGGAGTTGCTTGTATATTTTTGAGATTAATCCTTTGTCTGTTGCTTCATTTGCTATTATTTTTTTCCCATTCTGAAGGCTGTCTTTTCACCTTGCTGATAGTTTCCTTTGTTGTGCAAAAGGTTTTAAGTTACATTAGGTCCCATTTGTTTATTTTTGCTTTTATTTCCAATATTCTGGGAGGTGGGTCATAGAGGATCCTGCTGTGATTAATGTCAGAGAGTGTTTTGCCTATGCTCTCCTCTAGGAGTTTTATAGTTTCTGGACTTACATTTAGATCTTTAATTCATTTTGACTTTATTTTTGTGTATGGTGTTAGAAAGTGTTCTAGTTTCATTCTTTTACAAGTGGTTGACCAGTTTTCCTAGCACCACTTGTTAAAGAGGTTGTCTTTTTTCCATTGTATATTCTTGCCTCCTTTGTCAAAGAGAAGGTGTCCATAGATATGTAGATTTATCTCTGGGCTTTCTATTCTGTTCCATTTATCTATATTTCTGTCTCTGTGCCAGTACCATACTGTCTTGGTGACTGTGGCTTTGTAGTATAGTCTGAAGTCAGGTGGGTTGATTCTTCCAGTTCCATTCTTCTTTCTCAAGATTACTGTGGCTATTCGAGGTTCTTTGTATTTCCATACAAATTGTGAAATTATTTGTTCTAGTTCTCTGAAAAACACCGTTGGTAGCTTGATAGGGATTGCATTGAATCTATAGATTGCTTTGGGTAGTATACTCATTTTCACAAATTGAGTCTTCCAATCCATGAACACGGTATGTTTCTCCATCTGTTTGTGTCCTCTTTGATTTCTTTCATCAGTGTTTTATAGTTTTCTATGTATAGATCTTTTGTTTCTTTAGGTAGATATACTCCTAAGTATTTTATTCCTTTTGTTGCAATGGTGAATGGTATCGTTTCCTTAATTTCTCTTTCTGTTTTCTCATTGTTAGTGTATAGGAATGCAAGGGATTTCTGTGTGTTAATTTTATATCCTGCAACTTTACTATATTCGTTGATTAGCTCTAGTAATTTTATGGTAGAGTCTTTAGGGTTTTCTATGTAGAGGATCATGTCATCTGCAAACAGTGAGAGTTTTATTCTTCTTTTCCTATCTGGATTCCTTTTATTTCTTTTTCTGCTCTGATTGCTGTGGCCAACACTTCCAGAACTGTGTTGAATAGTAGTGGTGAGAGTGGGCACCCTTGTCTTGTTCCTGATTTTAGGCTGTGGGTTTGTCATATATAGGTTTTTTTATGTTGAGGTATGTTCCTTCTATTCCTGCTTTCTGGAGAGTTTTTAATCATAATTGGATGTTGAATTTTGTCAAAGGGTTTTTCTGCATCTATTGAGATAATCATATGGTTGTTATCTTTCAATTTGTTAATGTGGTGTATTATATTGATTGATTTGTGGATATTAAAGAATCCTTGCATTCCTGGGATAAAGCCCATTTGGTCATGATGTATGATCTTTTTGATATGTTGTTGGATTCTGTTTGCTGGATGTTGTTAAGGATTTTTGCATCTATGTTCATCAGTGATATTGGCCTGTAGTTTTCTTTTTTTTGTGGCATCCTTGTCTGGTTCTGGAATTAGGGTGATGGTGGCCTCACAGAATGAGTTTGGAAGTTTACCTCCTTCTGCAATTTTCTGGAAGAGTTTGAGTAAAATAGGTGTTAGCTCTTCTCTAAATTTTTGGTAGAATTCAGCTGTGAAGCCATCTGGTCCTGGGCTTTTGTTTGCTGGACGATTTCTGATTACAGTTTTTATTTTCGTGCTTGTGATGGTTCTGTTAAGATCTTCTATTTCATTCTGGTTCAGTTTTGGAAAGTTATACTTTTCTAGGAATTTTTCCATTTCTTCCAAGTTGTCCATTTTATTGGCATCAAGCTGCTGGTAGTAGTCTCTCATGATCCTTTGTATTTCAGTGTTGTCTGTTGTGATCTCTCCATTTTCATTTCTAATTTTGTTAATTTGGTTCTTCTCCCTTTGTTTCTTAATGAGTCTTGCTAATGGTTTGTCAATTTTGTTTATTTTTTCAAGAAAACAGCTTTTAGCTTTGTTGATTTTTGCTATGGTCTCTTTAGTTTCTTTTGCATTTATTTATGCCCTAATTTTTAAGATTTCTTTCCCTGGGGTTCTTCATTTCTTCCTTCTCTAGTTGCTTTAGGTGTAGAGTTAGGTTATTTATTTGACTTTTTTCTTGTTTCTTGACGTAAGCCTGTAATGCTATGAACCTTCCCCTTAGCACTTCTTTTTTTTTTTTTTTTCCCCAATTATTTTTATTAGTTGGAGGCTAATTACTTCACAACATTGCAGTGGGTTTTGTCATTCATTGACATGAATCAGCCATGGAGTTACATGTATTCCCCTTCCCGATACCCCCTCCCACCTCCCTCTCCACCCAATTCCTCTGGGTCTTCCCAGTGTACCAGGCCTGAGCACTTGTCTCATGCATCCCACCTGGGCTGGTGATCTGTTTCACCCTAGATTATATACATGCTGTTCTCTCGAAACATCCCACCCTCGCCTTCTCCCACAGAGTCCAAAAGTCTTCTGTACATCTGTGTCTTTTTTTCTGTCCTGCATATAGGGTTATCATTACCATCTTTCTAAATTCCATATATATGTGTTAGTATGCTGTAATGATCTTTATCTTTCTGGCTTACTTCACTCTGTATAATGGGCTCCAGTTTCACCCATCTCATTAGAACTGATTCAAATGAATTGTTTTTAACGGCTGAGTAATATTCCATGGTGTATATGTACCACAGCTTCCTTATCCATTCATCTGCTGATGGGCATCTAGGTTGCTTCCATGTCCTGGCTATTATAAACAGCTTCGCACTGCTTTTACAGTGTCCCATAGGTTTTGGGTTGTTATGTTTTCATTTTCATTCATTTCTATGCATATTTTAATCTCTTTTTCATTTTCTTCTGTGATTTGTTGGTTATTCAGATGCATGTTATTTAGCCTCCATATGTTTGAATTTTTAATAATTTTTTTTCCTGTAATTGAGATCTAATTTTACTGCACTATGGTCAGAAAAGATGACTGGAATGATTTCAATTTTTTTTACTTTCGGTATGGGATGTTTTTGAATTGTGGTGCTGGAGAAGACTCTTGAGAGTCCCTTGGACTACAAGAAGATCAAACCAGTCAATTCTAAAGGAAATCAACCCTGAATATTCATTGGAAGGACTGATGCTGAAGCTGAAGCTCTGATACTTTGACTATCTGATGCAAAGATCTGACTCATTAGGAAAGATCCTGATTCTGGAAAAGATGGAAGGCAAAAGGAGAAGGGGATGACAGAGGATGAGATGGTTAAATAACATCACTGAGTCAATGAACTTGAATTTGAACAAACTCTGGGAGATAGTGGAAGACAGAGAACCCTGGCATGCTGCAGTCCAATGAGTCACAAAGAGTAGGACATGACTTAGTGACTGAACGACAGCAACTTGGAATGTTTGAAGGTGATGTAAAAAGCTGTGGGAGAATAAATTAGAAGGGCAGGAGTAGTGGATGGGGCCATCTGTGGTTTTCAATTCAGTGATTTGGAAGGCCCCACTAAGAAGGGGACTTTGGAAGAGAAATTTGAAGAAAATGAGAAAGTACTGATGCAGACATCTGAATGAAGAGTTTCAGGCAGAGGGAACAGCCAGTGCAAAGGCTGCTGGGCCCCAGGGCTGGGTTCCCACCCAGGTTCTTGCCTCTGAGCCAGAGCCTGTACCAGGGAGAGAGCTCACTTGCTTCCACCTGTCTTTGGCTTAACTCTCAGTCCTTGAGTAAACTGAAAGAAACTGAAGTCGCTTAGTCGTGTCTGACTCTTTGCGACCCCATGGACTGCAGCCCACCAGGTTCCTCCGTCCATGGGATTTTCCAGGCAAAAGTGCTGGAGTGGGTTGCCATTGTCTTCTCCAGGAGATCTTCCCAACCCACGGATTGAACCCAGGTCTCCCGCATTGCAGGCAGATGCTTTACCGTCTGAGCCACCAGGAAAGCTCTAGTAAACTGATTATGCAAAGAAAACTTGCGGGGTGGGTGAACCAGTGAGCCCTGTTTGGTAACATCATTCAAGAGACTTGCTCTCTGCTGCCCTCTGTGGATGATTATACAAGGATGATCCTTGCCCGGGATGAGCTGGGGATAGTCGGGTTAATTGCCTCTTGTCCTGGCTTAATTATTTTTTAGTTAATTCATTCACTTTTTTGGCCGTGGCATGTGGGATCTCAGTCCCCCGACCAGGGATGCAACCCGTGCCCCCGGCACTGGGAGCCTGGAGTCCCAACCACTGGACCACCACGAAAGTCCCAGGCTTAGTTACTGATAGCACCTCTTTCACTCTCAAAGCAATTTGGGTGTAGCAATAAATTATAGGATCTCTAATTTAAATGATTTTACAGCCCAGTTATCTGGGGGTGAAGGGTGAATTTAGAGGCTATAGAAATAAAGAAATAATATTTATTTTTATCATATTTATCATAAATAAATTTTGGAATCAAGAGCTCTTCAAACAACCAGAATAACTGACCTTTATTAACCACTTCCTCTGTGCCAGACAATGTTGTAAATATTTTACAGTTATTAAGTCATTCCATCCTCCCATGACCTCAAGTGTAGGTACTCTTATCTCCATGTTACAGTGGAGGAAGCAGACACAGGGGTCACCAGCTGGTGAGTGGGAAAGCCAGGACTTGCCATGCTTCACATCACAGTGCTATGCTGCTTCTCTCACCACAAAACCACAACAATTTAGAATTCTCCAGCCATGAGAATCACATCCTGTATTTATCTGCTGCTCACATGGACCATCTTACTGAAGTTTTACAACAAGCCTGTGAAGTAGATATCATGAGCCTCCTATCAGATTTTTTCAAATTATTGCTTAATTTATTTTTAATTGTGGTACAATATGCATAACATAAAGTTTACCACTTTGAAGTGGTATAACATAAAATTAACCATTTTTAGAGTGCAGTTTAGTGGCATTTAGTACATTCATTTGTTGGTGCACCCATCACCACCACCCATCTGCAAAGGTGTTTTTCACCTTGCAAAACTGTATCCATTAAAAAACAACTCCCCTCATCAAAAAACAAAGGGAGAAGAACCAAATCAACAAAATTAGAAATGAAAATGGAGAGATCACAACAGACAACACTGAAATACAAAGGCTCACAAGAGACTACTACCAGCAGCTCTATATCAATAAAATGGACAACTTGGAAGAAATGGAAAAATTCCTAGAAAACTATAACTTTCCAAAACTGAACCGGGAAGAAATAGAAGATCTTAACAGACCCATCACAAGCATGGAAATCAAAACTGTAATCAGAAATCGTCCAGCAAACAAAAGCCCAGGACCAGATGGCTTCACAGCCGAATTCTACCAAAAATTTAGAGAAGAGCTAACATGACAGAGGATGAGATGGCTGAATGGCATCACCGACTCGATGGGCAAGGGTTTGGGTAGACTCCGGGAGTTGGTGATGGACAGGGAGGCCTGGCGTGCTGTGATTCATGGGGTTGCAAAGAGTCTGACACGACTGAGCGACTGAACTGAACTGAACTGAATCCTATCTTACTCAAACTTTTCCAGAAAATTGCAGAAGAAGGTAAGCTTTCAAACCCATTTTATGAGGTCACCATCACCTTAATACCAAAACCAGACAAAGATGCCACAAAAAAAGAAAACTACAGGCCAATATCACTGATGAACATAGATGCAAAATCCTTAACAACATTCCAGCAAACAGAATCCAACAACATATCAAAAAGATCTTACATCATGACCAAATGGGCATTATCCGAGGAATGCAAGGATTCTTTAATATCTGCAAATCAATCAATGTAATATACCATATTACCAAATTGAAAGATAACAACCATATGATTATCTCAATAGATGCAGAAAAACCCTTTGACAAAATTCAACATCCAATTATGATAAAAACGCTCCAGAAAGCAGGAATAGAAGGAATATACCTCAACATAAAAAAACCTATATATGACAAACCCACAGCAAACATTATCCTCAATGGTGAAAAATTGAAAGCATTTCCCCTAAAGTCAGGAACAAGACAAGGGTGTCCATTCTCACCACTACTATTCAACACAGTTCAGGAAGTGTTGGCCACAGCAATCAGAGCAGAAAAAGAAATAAAAGGAATCCAGATAGGAAAAGAAGAATAAAATTCTCACTGTTTGCAGATGACATGATCCTCTACATAGAAAACCCTAAAGACTCTACCATAAAATTACTAGAGCTAATCAACGAATATAGTAAAGTTGCAGGATATAAAATTAACACACAGAAATCCCTTGCATTCCTATACACTAACAATAAGAAAACAGAAAGAGAAATTAAGGAAACGATACCATTCACCATTGCAACAAAAAGAATAAAATACTTAGGAGTATATCTACCTAAAGAAACAAAAGATCTATACATAGAAAACTATAAAACACTGATGAAAGAAATCAAAGAGGACACAAACAGATGGAGAAACATACCGTGTTCATGGATTGGAAGACTCAATATTGTGAAAATGAGTATACTACCCAAAGCAATCTATAGATTCAATGCAATCCCTATCAAGCTACCAACGGTGTTTTTCAGAGAACTAGAACAAATAATTTCACAATTTGTATGGAAATACAAAGAACCTCGAATAGCCACAGTAATCTTGAGAAAGAAGAATGGAACTGGAAGAATCAACCCACCTGACTTCAGACTATACTACAAAGCCACAGTCACCAAGACAGTATGGTACTGGCACAGAGACAGAAATATAGATAAATGGAACAGAATAGAAAGCCCAGAGATAAATCTACATATCTATGGACACCTTCTCTTTGACAAAGGAGGCAAGAATATACAATGGAAAAAAGACAACCTCTTTAACAAGTGGTGCTAGGAAAACTGGTCAACCACTTGTAAAAGAATGAAACTAGAACACTTTCTAACACCATACACAAAAATAAAGTCAAAATGAATTAAAGATCTAAATGTAAGTCCAGAAACTATAAAACTCCTAGAGGAGAGCATAGGCAAAACACTCTCTGACATTAATCACAGCAGGATCCTCTATGACCCACCTCCCAGAATATTGGAAATAAAAGCAAAAATAAACAAATGGGACCTAATGTAACTTAAAACCTTTTGCACAACAAAGGAAACTATCAGCAAGGTGAAAAGACAGCCTTCAGAATGGGAAAAAAATAATAGCAAATGAAGCAACAGACAAAGGATTAATCTCAAAAATATACAAGCAACTCCTGTAGCTCAATTCCAGAAAAATAAATGACCCAATCAAAAATGGGCCAAAGAAGTAGAGAGACATTTCTCCAAAGAACACATACAGATGACTAACAAATACATGGAAAGATGCTCAACATCACTCATTATCAGAGAAGTGCAAGTCAAAACCACAATGAGGTACCATTAAACGCCAGTCAGAATGGCTGCTATCCAAGTCTACAAGCAATAAATGCTGGGGAGTGTGTGGAGGAAAGGGAACCCTCTTACACTGTTGGTGGGCATGCAAACTAGTACAGCCGCTATGGAGAACAGTGTGGAGATTTCTTTAAAAACTGAAAATAGAACTGCCATATGACCCAGCAATCCCACTTCTGGGTATACACACCAAGGAAACCAAATCTGAAAGACACGTGTACCCCAGTGTTCATCTCAGCATTGTTTATAATAGCCAGGACATGGAAGCAACCTAGATGCCTATCAGCAGATGAATGGATAAGAAAGCTATGGTACATATACACCATGGAATATTACTCGGTCATTAAAAAGCATACATTTGAATCAGTTCTAATGAGATTGATGAAACTGGAGCCCGTTATACAGAGTGAAGTAAGCCAGAAAGATAAAGACCAATACAGTATACTAACGCATATATATGGAATTTAGAAAGATGGTAACGATAACCCTATGTGCAAAACATAAAAAGAGACACAGATGTATAGAACAGACTTTTGGACTCTGTGGGAGAAGGTGAGGGTGGGATGATCTGAGAGAATAGCATTGAAACATGTATATTATCAAGTGTGAAACAGATCTCCAGCCCAGGTTGGATGCATGAGACAAGTGCTCAGGGCTGGTGCACTGGGAAGACCCAGAGGGATGGGATGGGGAGGGAGGTGGGAATGGAGATCAGGATGGGGAACACATGTAAATGCATGACTGATTCATGTCAATGTATGACAAAACCCACTACAATATTGTAAAGTAATTAGCCTCCAACTAATAAAAATAAATGAAAAAAAAAAAAAAAAAAAAACTCCCCATTCTCCGTTCCCCCCAGCCCCTGGCAACCACCTTTCCACTTCCAGTCTCTATGAATTTGGGTGCTCTGGATAGATTATATAAGAGCAATCATGCACATTTGTCGTTTTGTGACTGGCTTACTTCATTTAGGGCTTCTCTCGTGGCTCAGCTGGAAAAGAATCTGCCTGTAACATGGGAGACCTCGGTTCGATCCCTGGGTTGGGAAGATCCCCTGGAGAAGGGCATGACAACCCACTCCGGTATTCTGACCTGGAGAATTCCATGGGCTGTATAGTCCATGGAGTTGCAGAGAGTCGGACACAACTGAGTGACTTTCACTTTCACCTTTTACTTCACTTACCATAATGTCCTCAAGGTTCATCTATGGTATAGTATGAGTATAATTTCGTTCCTTTATAAGGCTGAACAACATTCACTCTATGGATATACCACATTTTGCTTATCCAGTCATTCCTCTGTGTCAGGTTTATTAATTCATTTACTCACTTACTTAACAAATTATACACCTGACACAGTAGCTGTGGATAAAACTGACAGAGTTTACACTGCCCTCAAAGTGTTTACATTCCTGTATGTTTGGAAACAAATAATAAGTAAAAAACAAAAGATATGCCATATCAAACTACTATATATAAAATAAACAAGATCCTACTGTATAGCACAAGAAACTATATTCAATATTCTGTGACAAACCATAATGGGAAAAAATATAAAAATATATATATATGTGTGTATGTGCATGCATACTACATTGCTTCAGTCATATCTGACTCTTTGCAACCCTTTGGACTGAAGCCCACAAGACTCCTCCGCCCATGGGATTCTCCAGGCAGAATACTGGTGTGAGTTGCCATACCCTCCTCCAGGGTATCTTCCCCACCCAGGAGTCAAAACTGTGTCTCTTATGTCTCCTTTATTGGCAAGTAGGTTCTTTACCACTAGTGCCAGCTGGTTTAGTTCAGTTCAGTTCAGTCACTCAGTCGTGTCTTACTCTTTGTGACCCTATGAATCGCAGCACACCAGGCCTCCTTGTCCATCACCAACTCCCGGAGTTAACTCAAATTCATGTCCATTGAGTCGGTGATACCATCCAGCCATCTCATCCTGTTGTCCCCTTCTCCTCCTGCCCCCAATCCCTCCCAGCATCAGGTATTTTCCAGTGAGTCAACTCTTTGCATGAGGTGGCCAAAGTATTGGAGTTTCAGCTTCAGCATCAGTCCTTCCAATGAACACCCAGGACTGATTTCCTTTAGGATGGACTGGTTGGATCTCCTTGTAGTCCAGGGGACTCTCAAGAGTCTTCTCCAACACCACAATTCAAAAGCATCAATTTTTTGGCGCTCAGCTTTCTTCACAGTCCAACTCTCACATCCATACATGACCACTGGAAAAACCATAGCCTTGACTAGATGAACCTTTGTTGGCAAAGTAACATCTCTGCTTTTTAATATGCTATCTAGGTTGGTCATAACTTTCCTTCCAAGGAGTAAGTGTCTTTTAATTTCATGGCTGCAATCACCATCTGCAGTGATTTTGGAGCCCCAAAAAATAAAGTCTGACAGTTTCCACTGTTTCCTGATCTATTTCCCATGAAGTGATGGGACCAAAAGCCATGATCTTAGTTTTCTGAATGTTGAGCTTTAAGTCAACTTTTCCACTCTCCTCTTTCACTTTCATCAGGAGGCTTTTTAGTTCCTTTTCACTTTCTGCCATAAGGGTGGTGTCATCTGCATATCTGAAGTTTTTGATATGGTTAGTCACTCACAATCTTTGCAATCCCATGGACTATAGTACTCCAGACTCCTCTGTCCATGGAATTCTCCAGGCTAGAATGCTGGCTTGGGTTTCCATTTCCTTCTCCAGGGGATCTTCTTGACTCAGGGATAACCCAGATCTTCTGCACTGTAGGCAGATTCTTTACCATCTGGGTCACCTGGGAAGCCAGATATTTATACATATATATATATATATATATAAAACTGAATCCCCTTGCTTACAACAGAAACTAATACAACATTGCAGATCAACTATGCTTAAAATTTAAAAATACAAATAAAAAATACATGGTGCATCAGATGGTAATAAGTGCTGTAGTCAAAAAATAGAGCAGAGAAAGGACAAAGGAAATGCTAAGCAGAGGGGGTGGTAATTTTAAATAAGTGAGGAGAGGCTGCCCTGGGAAGGAGAGTCTTTGAGCAAAGACCTAGAGGGGATGAGAGTGGGCGCCATCTGGAAATACTGGTGGAGAGCATTCCCAGCAGATGAACCAGCTAGTGCAAAGACATTCCCAGCAGATGAACCAGCTAGTGCAAAGGCCCTGAGGTTGATAGGCCCACTGTGTTCAGAAACAGAGAGGGAGCCAGTGAGTTTGGAGCAAAGTGAGCAAGAGAGAGAGGGGGGCTGAGAGAAGTGAGACTTTGCAAAGTGGCAAAAGGCCTTTCTCAAGGTCACGGCTATTAGGTGGCTGGCCTGCCACTTAAACAGGATCTGCTTGACTTCAAAGCTGGAGCTCTTAAGCCTGGCATTATTTTGCTTCACAGATTTGTTGTTGCTGTTCAGTTGCTAAATCGTGTCTGACTCTTTGCAATCCCATGGACTGCAGCACACCAGGCTTCCCTGTCCTTCACTATCTTCCAGAGTTCCTCAAACTCATGTCCATTGAGCCGGTAATGCTATCCAACCATCTCATCCTCTGTTGCCCACTTCTCCTCCTGCCTTCAATCTTTCCCAACATCAGGGTCTCTTCCAATGAGTTGGCTCTTCACATCAGGTGGACAAAGTATTGGAGCTTCAGCTTCAGCATCAGTCCTTCCAATGAACATTCAGGATTGATTTCCTTTAGGAGTGACTGGTTTGATCTCCTTGCAGTCCAAGGGACTCTCAAGAGTCTTCTCTAGCACCATAATTCAAAAGTATCAGTTCTTCAGTGCTCAGCCTTCTTTATGGTCCAACTCTCACAACCATACATGACTACTGGAAAAACCATAGCTTTGACTATATAGACCTTTGTTGGCAAAGTGATGTCTCTGGTTTTTAATACTCTGTCAGGTTTGTCATAACTTTTCTTCCAAGGAGCAAGCATTTTTTAATTTCATGGCTGCAGTCACCATCTGCAGTGACTTTTGAGCCCAAGAAAATAAAATCTGCCACTGTTTCCATTTTTTCCCCATCTATTTGCCATGAAGTGATGGGACTGGATGCCATGATCTTCATTTTTGGAATGTTGAGTTTTAAGCCAGGTTTTTCACTCTCCTCTTTCACCCTCATCAAGAGGCTCTTTAATTCTTCACTTTCTGCCGTGAGGGTGATATCATCTGCATTTCTGAGGTGGTTGATATTTCTCCTGGCAATCTTGACTCCAGCTTGAGCTTCATCCAGCCTGGCATTTCACATGATATACTCCGCATAGAAGTTAAATAATCGGGGTGACCATATACAGCCTTGATGCATTCCTTTCCCAATTGTGAACCAGTCCATTGTTGCATGTCTGGTTATAACTTGCTTCTTAACCCACATACAGCTTTCTCAGAAGACTGGTAAGGTGGTCTGGTATTCCCATCTCTTTAAGAACTTCCCATAGTTTGTTGTGATCTATGCAGTCAAAGGCTTTAGCATAGTCAATGAAACAGAAGTAGATGTTTGTTTGGAATTCTCTTGCTTTTTCAGTGATCCAACAGATGTTGGCAATTTGATCTCTGGTTCCTCTGCCTTTTCTAAATCCCCAGTGTTTTTGCTGGCCTCACGCTATCAATAAGCAATGTTTGTGATTGGACTGGCCCTTGGTGTTTTTATTATGATTGCAAGATGCCCTTCAGCAATAACCATCAGGAAACTTTGAGGGAAAAAAATAGAGATTTATTATTTACAAGACCTAGAAATTACATAACACAGCTAAAGCCACTCAGTGAGGTCTCTGGTATAGATGGGAGTTGGGGGGTAGGGAGTACAGAGGGGTTGGGGGCAAACCTGGGGTTCTGCTTTTATTGGTATAAAGAATGGGCACCTAGGGTTTCACTGGCCCACTCTTCACTCGTGAATTCAAAACAGAAGAGCATGAATTTAAAGTGTGGGGAGACAGGGGACTTCCCAGGTGGTCCAGTGGCTAAGACTTTGCGCTCCTAATGCAGGGAGCCTAGTTCTATCTCTGGTCAGGGAACTAGATCCTACAGGCCATAACCAAAGATCTCAAGTGCCGCAACTAAGATCTGCCAAATTAATTAATTAATTTAAAGATCAAATGAAAATATAGTGTGGAAAAATAGATAAAGTGTAAGAAGAGAAAAAAGCAAGCAGCCCAAATGATCTGAAGTTACTGATGTCAACCAAGAGCTCTAAAACAGAGGGCCTCAGTGGGAGAAGGTGGGCTGCCTGTTCACCTAGTCCTGTGGCCAGTAATGTGTTTATTTGAGAAAGGCACCTTGGAAGCAGATACCTCTGAAATGGATGTCTCTGACAATCAAAACTTAAGTCAAGCAATTGCATTACAAAAAAGAAGAAAAAAAGAAAAAAAAACTGTCAAGGTTTACACTACACCCAAGAACAATCTCCAAGAAGTGATATTTATTTGGGCTAATCCTGGGCTCATACCTTACAGGCATTGTCTCATTTTACACGTGGCAAATCAGGGGCTCCAAGAGATGTAGAACTGGTAGGGGTAGAATTAAAGACAGGTCTGTGTTATGCTTAGTCATGTAGTTGTGTAACTCTTTGCAACCCCATGGACTCTAGCCCTCCAGGCTCCTCTGTCCATGGGGATTCTCCAGGCAAGAATACTGGAGTGGGTTGCCATCTCCTCCTCTAAGAAATCTTCCCAACCCAGGGATTGAACCCAGGTCTCCTGCATTGCAGGCAAATTCTTATGAGCTACCAGGGAAGCCCAAGAATACTGGAGTTGGTAGTCTATCCTTTCTCCAGGGGATCTTCCCGACGCAGGAATCGAACCAGGGTCTCATACATTGCAGGCAAATTCTTTACCAGTTGAGCTACCAAGGAAGCCCATAAAGACGTCTAGCTGAAGTTTAAGTCCATGCTCTTCCTTGCTGTTATCACACTGACACATGGAGCTGGGGTTCTTAAATTAGAGACCTTTAGCATTTTAGGATATTGGGGCCAGGACTGACAAAGCCATAATATTGATAAAATATCTAAATACTTCCTGGACTTTGTGGTAAATAGCCACTGCCCTGAGGGTCTCCTCTACTGCTCCCATGTAGCCCTGGCCACCCCAGAATCCCCCGATCTCCCCCAGAAAACAGCACCTAAACAGTTAACACTGGACTCAGCAATAAACATCCCTACCTTGCTCCTGCCATATATTAGGTATCTATTCTTATTGTAGAAGTGTAGGAACCTTGTTGGAACTATAATGTGACATTCCTGGGAGGACGTGGGGTCTTCAGCTCAGAGAATTCACACCCAGTTAATCCAGCAAGGATATGGAGAAAGAGGGAAAAGATGGGGCAGTTTGGGGAGGGGGTGGTGGTGCGGGTCTTCTCAATTGACATTTCTGAGCACCGGCCTCATTTCATCCTGCCTCTAAGCACTTCCCGGGTTGCTCAGTGTTAAAGAATCTGCTTGCCAATTCATGAGACATGAGTTCGATCGCTGGGTCAGAAAGATCCCCTGCAGGGGAATATGGCAGCCCACTCCATTATTCTTGCCTGAAAAATTCCAAGGACAGAGGATCCTGGCCAGTTACAGTCCATGGGGTCACAAAAAGTCAGACACAACTTAGCGACTGAGCATGCACTCACTAAAAGCAAATACACAGCACAGGCAATAAGCCCTCAATTGCCAGAAGAATTCTTTCTGGAACTATATCCTAAGGTGAGAGACCATGTGCTCCACCATCAGTTAAACCTTTGTAATAATGTGATATGTTTCCTTTCAATAATATGGGTTCATATAATCCTCCATCCAATCTCATTAGTTTCCCTGTGATGATCTCTAAAGGAAATCAATGATGTTTCTATCAAAAGGTGTAGAGCTGAGGTTGAGGAGGGTCAGTGGAATGGACTTAGCGTCTACAGTTTTAGCCAATTGGGTTTTAATTGTTCCAGCTGGTTCCATTAACCCAAAAGACTAAGGAAAATCACCATGGAAATGCTCCACAGTTGGCCAAATCTTAAAATTTTCTTAAACAATTTATCCAGTAAAATGAGTTCCTCTATCACTATGTATTTCTTTTTTTTTTTTTTAATGGCTATGTATTTCTGAGGGGAGAGGGTGCTTCTCTGGTGGCTCAGATGGTAAAGAGTCTGCCCACAGTGCAGGAGACCCAGGTTCAATCCCTGGGTTGGGAAGATCCCCTGGAGGAGGAACTGGCAACCCACTCCAGTACTCTTGCCTGGAGAATCCCATGGACAAAGGAGCCTGGTGGGCTCCATGAGGTCACAAAGACTCAGACATGACTGAGTGACTAACACACATTTCTGAGGGGACTCCCCAAAAGAAGTTCACCCTTTCGAAAATGAGTTTCCCTACTGACTGTGCTGTGGGCTGTCTGCAGAAGAATGCTTCAACCCAATGTGAAATATACAAATCATAACAAAAATATATTGATTAACTTGAGAGGGAGAGATTTGTATAAAATCAAGCTGCCAAATTTCAAAGGGACCTGCAGGTAAAGGAAAATGTCCTTGAGAACCGTGCAATGGCTTCCATGAGTAACATTTTGACCAAATGGTACATCTTTGAAGAATAAACCTTCTGAGCTGTTGTAAAGGATACCTTCCAAAATTATTATTTACCCCATAACACCATCTTGTCTGGGTTCCAATGAGCTAGCTCATGAATATATTATAAAATAAAGTATTGAGCTCCAGACGGAAGGATAGGCTTCCTCTTTGGTCCTATCCAAAGCTCTTCACTGGGATTAAATCTCCTTTTTTGACTCCCAGGAGTCTTTTTCTTTTCTGTGCCATACCACCAGAATAAGAGTGTGCCGGGGCAGGGTGGAGGCTAGCGGCACAAGAAATTCTGGAGGGATTTTTTTTCCATTTATTTTTATTAGTTGGAGGCTAATTACTTTACAATATTGTAGTGGGTTTTGCCATACATTGACATGAATCAGCCATGGATTTACATGTGTTCCCCATCCCGATCCCCCCTCCCACCTCCCTCTCCACCCTATCCCTCTAGGTCTTTCCAGTGCACCAGCCCCAAGCACTCGTCTCGTGCATCCAACCTGGGCTGGTGATCTGTTTCACTATAGATAGTATACATGTTTCGATGCTGTTCTCTCTAAACATCCCACCCTCGCCTTCTCCCACAGAGTCCAAAAGTCTGTTCTGTACATCTGTGTCTCTTTTTCTGTTGTGCATATAAGGTTATTGTTACCATCTTTCTAAATTCCATATATATGCATTATTATACTGTATTTGTCTTTATCTTTCTGGCTTACTTCACTCTGGAGGGATTTTTGAGGGATCCCACCAGAAGGGATCAGGTAGAGAGAAAAAGATAAATGTTTTAGGAATTCTCTGCTGGTCCAGTGGTTAGGTCTTGACACTTTCACTGCCCGGACCCAGGTTTGCTCTCCGGTTAGGGCTTCCCTGATATCTCAGTTGGTCAAGAGTCCTCCTGCAATGCAGGAGACCCTGGTTCGATTCCTGGGTTGGGAAGATCACCTGAAGGAGGGAAAGGGTACCCACTCCAGTATTCTTACGCTTCCCTTGTGGTTCAGTTGGTAAAGAATCTGCCTGCAATGCAGGAGACCTGGGTTCTATCCCTGGATTGGGAAGATCCCCTGGAGAAGGGAAAGGCTACCCACTCCAGTATTCTTGCCTGGAGAATTCCAAGGACTGTATAGTCAATAGGGTCGCAAAGAGTAGGACAGGTCTGAGCAACTTTCACTTTCAGGAAATAAAGACCCTGCAAGTCGTGCAGCAAAATAAATAAGTAAATAAATGTTTCATCTTTATTTACAAACATATCGAATTGCTGCAAGTTCTAGTTACCACGAGAGGAAAGATTCCTTATGTCTGGAATACAAAGATTTAAAAAACTAGTTGTATTTCAGACAAAAAGCCACAAAAATTATAATCATATTCCTCAGTTCATTCAGTTTTATGTAACTAATTTTTGATCTTTGCTTAGTAGTTTTATGAAGCCATCGATTTCTTCGTTAGAGTTCTATAAATTCTTACCCAGCTCAAAGGTATGGTCCGAAAGTTTATCAGCAGTTTGTTCTTGTCAAAAAGTCCTTTCTATGAACTTTCTTGAAGATGTAGCATTTTTGCAAAAGTATCAGAGTAAAATGTTAAATGTGTGTAAATGACAAAAGACTTAAAATGGCATGGTAAAGATCTGACTATAATGTAATTGCTAAAGAAAATTTGGTTATTTCTGTGATACACATTTTAAGGTAATAACTAGAATTATGAATGATGACATTAATACTAACATATAACAGATTTTAGGAATTCCATATAATTTTAGAACACACATTATTAACATTTACCCATGCAATATAACCTAAGAAGGTTATCACTTTTTTGACAATGGTTCCTGTGTAATTTTATGTACCAAATAAGCCAATTAATTTAATATCTCTCTGGGATGTTTCAGGGGTCCTCTGAAAATCTCAAGGTTACTTAGATAATAAAGGGATTTCATTTAGAATTTTATTTGAGAAAGTTTGATGGATATAAAAAAGGGTTTTAAAACACTTGGTCAAGTTGAATCATAGGTCACTGAAACAATGCTTATTTGCTTAACCAACGTGACAATCAGTTCAATTTAGTTCAGTCTGACTCTTTGCAACCCCATGGACTGCAGCACACCAGGTTTCTCTGTCCTTCGGTATCTCCCAGAGTTTGCTTGAACTCACCATTGAGTCAGTGATGCAATCCAACCATCTCATCCTCTATCGCCCCCTTCTCCTCCTGCCTTCAATCTTTCCCATCATCAGGGTCTTCCAATGAGTCGGCTCTTCACATCAGGTGGTCAAAGTACTGGAGCTTCCGTTTCAGTATCAGTCATTCCAATTAATATTCAGGACTGATCTCCTTTAGGATTGATTAGTTTGATCTCCTTGCAGTCCAAGGGATTCTCAAAAGTCTTCTCCAACACCACAGTTCAAAAGCATCAATTCTTTGGCAAACATGGCAATAAAATATTTCAAAAGCAAATACAGGAAGTTACAACAGATTACTTAAAAGGTTAAAAAAAACAACTTCACAATGTTATCAAAAGCAGATAAATATTCAGGAAAACTTTGTCCTCTTAACAGAGCGAAAAAACAAAGTTTAATTTTGCATTAGCTTACTCATTAACTTAAATTCGTTTTCATCTTAGCCAGTCCTGGCCACATTTAAAATTCTTTTCTAAAGATTCCTTTTTTCTCACAAAAACAAACCTTTCACATCTTTCTATGTCCATTTTAGTTTATCCTTTATTTTCTTTCTCATTTAGAAATAACCAGCTTTAGGACAAAATTGCATTCTTTCCCTTAACAAATTCCATTCCCATTCTTTGTACCTTTTCTTGGTCTTACACGTAAAGAGGTTTTCTTTATTAACTTTGTAGTAATTTTAATTGCATGTGCTAATTAGAATTCTTGACCTTTAAAATACTTAAATTCTAGTGAAAATTAAGAAGTAAGCAATTTTATATTAAAAAGTAAACTAATTTTACATTAGCATTCTGTAAATTGGTGAACTCATAAATATCATTTATAGTTTCCTAAACATGTGCTTTCTTATAGGAACTTTCTCAGTGTGGCACTAAGTATATTTCCCAGTAGTCCTAAATATCTTCATTTTCTCTGTAAAAAGAATCCTATGTTCAGTAATCAGTGTTTCAGTATTTTATTTTATTTGGGAATAATCTAGATATTCAATAAACTTTCATTTGACTTAATTTAGCAAGATCCTAAAGTTTCAAGTCACCAAAAAGTTTTGGAGAAATATTTTTAAGTAGGCATACCATAAAACATAAGTATTCTTTTTAAAGATTTCTTCTAAAAACTCTTATCCAATTTACATTTATTTACTTAGGAAAATATCACAAGAAGTTATTTTTGTTATTGATTAATTTTGTAACAGAGATAAGATGAACTTGGAGTAAATCTAGGTATTAATGAGGCAGGAGGCAGATGCCCCTCCCCCCGCCCAGGGTAAGGTGATTAGAGATTCATCCCCTATGGAACTAAGAAAGTCAGAATGATTTCACTTGTTTCATTGACCCCAATGTAGTTTGACACAAACATGAATTACCTTGATATCTGCTGAAACACAAATGATAACGTCCTTAAAGACTGAAGAAAAAAAACAGGTTGGGGGCATCCCTGGTGGTACGGTGGCTAAGAATTCACCTGCCAAGGGTTCCATGTGCCCATGGAAGTTGAGTGGTTACAAAATAATATTCACTTCGTAATTGGGGAAGATTCCTCATGCCACTGAGCAACTAAGCCCCTGGGTCACAACTACTGAGCCCATGCTGTGTAGCCTGTGCTCCTAAACAAGCGAAGTCACTGCAAGGAGAAGCCTGTGCACCTCCAGGAAGAGTAGCCTCTGCTCATGGCAACTACAGAAAGCCCACTTGCAGCAATGAAGACCCAGAGAGCAACCAAAATATAATTAATTAATTAAAGTCACTTGGTTGAAATGATTGCTCCAAGAAGCTATTTCAGTTATTCTGGACTACTGATAATCTTTAGAAAACAAAAATATCTATTTTTCAGTAAGAGTTTTCATTTTGGAGGGCTTCCCTGGTGACCCAGTGGCATGAATGTGAAATGTACAGTTTTTAAAATTACTATGTGAAAAAGAAATCTTCCATGAAGAACCCAAGTTATAAAAATTCATATTTTTATAAGATTTACTTTCAACATGTTGTTTTAACTGAATGGTATTTGTGGGAGAGGCTGTTGGAGGGGTTGGAGATTATGAAGTGAATATTATTTTGTAACCACTCATCTTTAACTTTGGGGGAAAATGTTTACCATGTGACAAAAATAAATTAAGATTATTACTTTATGTTGGGCTTCCCAGGTGGCTCAAGTGGTAAAGAATCCACCTGCTGATGTAGGAGATGCAGGAGACTTGGGCTCTATCCCTGAACCAGGAAGATCCCCTGGAGTAGGAAATGGCAACCTGCTCCAGGATTCTTGCCTGGAAGATTCCGTGGACAGAGGAGTCTGACAGGCTACAGTCCATGGGGTCATAAAGAGTCAGACATGACTGAGCAACTAAGCACCCAGGCACCTCCCAGAATATTGGAAATAAAAGCAAAAATAAACAAATGGGACCTAATTAAACTTAAAAGCTTTTGCACAACAAAGGAAACTAGAAGCAAGGTGGAAAGACAGCCCTCAGATTGGGAGAAAATAATAGCAAACAAAGCAACAGAAAAAGGATTAATCTCAAAAATATACAAGCAACTCCTGTAGCTCAGTTCCAGAAAAATAAATGATCCAATCAAAAAATGGGCCAAAGAACTAAACAGACATTTCTCCAGAGAAGACATACAGATGGCTAACAAACATATGAAAAGATGCTCAACATCACTCATTATCAGAGAAATGCAAATCAAAACCACAACGAGGTACCATTACACACCAGTCAGGATGGCTGCTATCCAAAAGTCTACAAGCAATAAATGCTGGAGAGGGTGTGGAGAAAAGGGAACCCTCTTACACTGTTGGTGGGCATGCAAACTAGTACAGCCGATATGGAGAACAGTGTGGAGATTTCTTAAAAAAACTGGAAATAGAACTGCCATATGACCCAGCAATCCCACTTCTGGGCATACACACTACACTGAGGAAACCAGACCTGAAAGAGACACATGCACCCCAATGTTCATCGCAGCACTGTTTATAATAGCCAGGACATGGAAGCAACCTAGATGCCCATCAGCAGATGAATGGATAAGGAAGCTGTGGTACATATACACCATGGAATATTACTCAGCTGTTAAAAAGAATTCATTTGAATCAGTTCTAATGAGATGGATGAAACTGGAGCCCATTATACAGAGTGAAGTAAGCCAGAAAGATAAAGAACATTACAGCATACTAACACATATATATGGGATTTAGAAAGATGGTAATGATAACCCAATATGCAAAACAGTAAAAGAGACACAGATGTACAGAACAGACTTTTGGACTCTGTGGGAGAAGGTGAGCGTGGGATGTTTCAAGAGAACAGCATCGAAAGATGTATACTATCTATAGTGAAACAGATCACCAGCCCAGGTTGGATGCATGAGACGAGTGCTCGGGCCTGGTGCACTGTGAAGACCCAGAGGGATGGAATGGAGAGGGAGGTGGGAGGGGGGATCGGGATGGGGAATACATGTAAATCCATGGTTGATTCATGTCAATGTATGACAAAACCCACTACAATATTGTAAAGTAATTAGCCTCCAACTAATAAAAATAAATGAAAAACAAAAAGAAATATATGGGATAACAGTGAACAGTGATGATGTCTTTGCTTATTTCTAAAAAAAAAAAAAATAGAACTAGCATTAAAATGTCAAAAAAAAAAAAAAAAAAAAGAATACCAGGGTCAGGGTTAAGTCAAAGAGACAGATCTAGCATGGAAAAGTCAATATTGACCCTTCCATCTTACAGGACTTCTGATCCTTTAGAGTCAGAATTTTGAGGGAGGCAGGGGAGGTGGGGAGTAGTTTTTTCAAGTGGGCTTTCTCTAAAGCTTACACAGAACAAACAATCTTAGAATGTCAAAAGAGCCCCATCTTGGCCGTTTCACAGTGAGATCTCCTATAACATAGTGTTCCCATTTAAGCAAGTACTTTCAAGTATAAGCTCCACATTTGTACATGCACCTGGCTGGTATGTTATTAATAGCTATGGAGGTTGACTCTCTGGTGCCCTTTTTTTATGATTTGGAGGCTTTGTTTCCTATTTCAGAGTCAGTTTGTCAGGAAAAGAATACTGCAAACTGTGTGATGGGCCAGTATGTTGCTTGTGAACTTAACCCCTCTTACGAGTCACCCTGGAGTTGTTTCAACTCTTTTTTTTTTTTTTTTTTTTTTTTGGTGAATTCCTTCATTGATTTCTTACTATGTCTTAGACACTCAGCTTTTCAGTCTTTAATTATTTAATGCTTTTGACAATCCTCTGATATATTGATAGATTCTGTTTTCTGCCCCATATTCTTCAAACAGGAGAACAAGTATAAGTGGTTAAATGAGATGGCCCTCAGATTGAGTATCTTCTAAGTGGAGATACTTTGGCAGTAAAATGGACAGGATTTGGTGGTAAGCTGCATACAAGGGAAGATGAAGCTGGAGCTGGGATGGTGGCTGGGACAATGGGTGGATGGGAAATTCCCAGATACACAAAGAGCTGGGGTTGCTCTGGTTTTGCTACTATTCCAGACAAGCAGGTTGGGGGCTGAAGCACCCTCATTTGGGAGGAAAGCCATCCAGAGAACTTGATGTGTGCAGGGAAGAGCCAATTCTAACTCTATGTTGGAATTGTTCCTTTAACTTGCTTTAAGTTGCTTTTGTTATTATAATCATGCATAATGGCCTGCCTTAGGGAACACTGCCTCTCTGCTTGACTTGTAGGGCTAGAATGCCTTTGTTCAGCTCACAGAGAGATCTTCTGACCCTGCCTATCTGTGAATGGCTTCAGGAAAGACGAGATTGACACATTCCCCTGCCCGAAGTTTGCCATTGTAGGAGATATTGGCAAGATTAATGGGTTTCTTACCTTGATTCCTCACCTCCCTTCACTTCTGTTCTATAAAAGAACCTGGCATCCAGACCCCGTAATATGGTTATTTTGACACATCAGTCAGCCAACTTCTCAGCCGGTTTTCCAGATAAGAGTGAGCCCAGACTCAGTAACAGATGCACCTGGAAGCGTGGGTGCAATGCTGAGGGATCTTAGGATCTCAGGATAATAGTTAATGTCAACAGAGTTTTTCTTAGTCCAAACTAGTCCAAATCGCTTTACACTGAGCAATTTACATTTATGAAATTACATGACTGAACCCTCTCGTCTTCTGAGTCCTCTATCTTCTGAGTCTCATCCCTGTTCTCTAGATGAGGAAACAGCTCAGACGGGGCTGGTGGTCTCTGGTCGGGGTTAGAATGCAGCAGAGATGGATTTGACCCCGGGTCCGCCCAGTTCCCCTTGGTTGGTAAAGAGTCTGCCTGCAATGCAGGAGACCCAGGTTCAATCCCTGGGTCGGGAAGATCCCCTGGAGAAGGAAATGGCAACCCACTCCAGTATCCTTGCCTGGAGAATCCCACAGACAGAGGAGCCAGGCAAGCTACAGTCTGTGGGATTGCAAAGAGTTGGACACGACTGAGCAATTAATTTTAACTTTCCGCCTAGCTCCAAAATCCTCAAACAGGGCTTCCCTGGTGGTCCAGTGGTTAAGACTTCACACTTCCAATGCAGGGGCCAGGGTTCGACTCCTGGTCAAGGAACTAGATCCCACATGCTGCAACTAAGGGTTCACATGCTGAAACTAAAGATTCCCACATGCATGTATGTGTGCTAAGTCACTTCAGTCATGTCGATACCATGTGACCCCATGGACTGTAGCCCACGAGGCTCCACTCTCTATGGATTCTCCAGGCAAGAATACCGGAATGAGCTGCCATGCTCTCCTCCAGGGGATCTTCCCAACTCAGGGGTGGAACCTGCTTCTCTTAAGTCTCCTGCATTGGCAGGCGGGTTCTTTACCACCAGCACCACCATACCACAACACAAATACCACATGCCGCAACTAAGACCCAGCACAGCCAAATAAATAAATAACTACTTTTTTAAAAGAAGAGAAGTTCTGAGAAGGAAGGGTCTCATGCAAGTTTCCCCCAGGAAATGCAGCCAAAGAAAGGGCTACAGTGAGGAAGAAGAGGTGGGAAGTCTGAATGAGAGACCTGTGTTTGCAGACATTCCTGTGCATAACCCTTTCATGCCCTTCTTGACAAAGCCATAAACAAAGCAGGCATGGGCCCTTAAACTCCTGAGGAATTCTTTTAGAACTATTCTGCTGCCTCTCCCGCCCCGTGTACTCTGCCTGCCAAGGCATGTGTGTCCTCCAGGTCAAGCCCAGAATGACCCACGTACTTCTCTCTGACTTCTAAAGAGGAACATAGCCCTGCCTGACCAAGGTTCTCACCAAGCCCTTTCCCCTTATTGCACCTCAGTTTCTCCAGCTGTAAAGAGAGATCATATGGGGTCCATGCACAGGGGAATCGATTTGAAATCACTGGTCTGAATCCAAAGCTGTGTGACCTTGGACAAATGTCTTGGCCTCTTTACCTCTGTTTCCTTGTCTATAAAATGAAATGAGAAGAGTTCTCTTTGCACAGGGTGGTTTTGAAGCCTCCATAAGGATATGGGTATATTCATACTAAGTCTGGCAGTTAAGTTGCTTAAAAATTTTTACCACTGGGACTTCCCTGGTGGTCCAGTAGCTAAGACTCCATGTTCCCCATGCAGGGAGCCCAGTTCCATCCCAGGTCAGGGAAATGGATCCTCACACCTCAACTAAGAGGATTGACTAATTTATCTCCTTATTGTCCAGGGGATTCTCAAGAGTCTTCTCCAGCACCACAGTTTGAAAGCATCAATTCTTCAGTGCTCAGACTTCTTAATGGTCCAGCTCTCACATCCATACATGACTATTGGGAAAACCATAGCTCTGACTATTTAGATCTCTGTCAGAAAAGTGATGCCTCTGGTTTTTAATATGCTATCCAGGTTTGTCATAGCTTTCCTTCCAAGGAGCAAGTGTCTTTTAATTTCATGGCTGCAGTCACCATCCACAGTAACCAACATGGCTGCCTCTATTCCTTTTCTCTGAGAGTTAATTCTCTACCTGGTCTTTCTTGTCTACCTGAAGGGAGTTTAGAAGAGGATTTCCCTCCTGGGGTTGTGCTGCTTTATTTCTTCTTGTTCATGAATCTTAAATTTGCCTCGATTGACCACAGACTGGGACTTCCCTGCTGGCTCAGTTGGTAAAGAATCTACCTGCAATGCATGAGACCTGGCTTCGATCCCTGGGGGGGTGCTTCCATTCTTGGGAAGGAAACCAAGTCCCCCTAAAACTGAGTTCCCTTACCACATTTATGATTTAATTCCTCTTTCCAAAACCTTCTTCCTTTGCGTGTCTCCTCTGACCTCAGTCCCATCCACATCCCCTCTAACCTCAATCCTGTGCTGCTGTTGTTCCATTGCCAAGTCGTGTCTGACTCTTTGCGACCCCATGTACTAGAGCACACCAGATCTCTCTGTCCCTCACCATCTCCCAGAGTTTGCCTGACTGAACACTACTGCACCAGAGTCAGATGACTAAGATTGCTGTTGTCATATTATTAGTGCACTAAAACTGGTATTAAAGATATCATTAACTACAAACTCAGGTTGTTTTCCCAGGACAAAATGCACTCAGGGATCCCTAAGCCATAGGCCACTTGGCCAGAGAATTGTAAACTGAAGACATCCTGATTCCTGGAACTATGATTAAGAAAGATCAGAAGATGATGATCAATCCATTCTGTCAATCTTCCTCTTTAAAATATCCTTAACTCGAAGACCAGGTTCAAGTGGGTCTGAGGTTTGTCTCCCAGTTCCTTGCTTGCTGTCCTACAAATGCATGCATGTTAAGCCTCTCGGTCATGTCCCACTCGTTGCGACCCCGTGGACTGTAGCCCACTAGGCTCCTCTGTCCGTAGGATTTCCCAGACAAAAATACTGGAATGGATTGCCATTCCCTTCTCCAGGGGATTTTCCGTACCCAGGGATGGATCAAACCTGAGTCTCCCACATTGCAGGGAGATTTTTTCAACTGTCTGAGCCACCAGGGAAGCCCCACAAATAAACCTTTACTTTGCTGCAAACACCCACTATCTCAGGTTGACTTTCCTGCAGTGGGCATGTGAGCCCTCACTCAGTCACAGCACTCCACAGAGGTTGTCTGTAATACCAGAAATCTTGATAACTCCTGGTTCTTAAATCTAAACTCAGGGCCAATGGGGTGCCTTTGTGCTGATCAGAAAAAGGCTCTCCCTCTAGATGGAAACAAGGATCTCATTTGGGCAGAACCATACCTCAAAGTGCAAAGTTTGGTGAGCACTGCTTTCTTGGGAAACAAAAAACAAAAAAAAAACCTGCCCTCCTGTGGTTGTATGCAGCTCTGCTCCAAGGTGTGTGACTTGGCAGGTGAAGTGTAAGCAGTTTGCATTTGCTGCTCACTCTTTGTGCAGTGAACATCCTGCACAACCACACAGCCATTCACTGTTTGGACGCCACCCTGGAGAGTTTGCCTCTCAGCAACAGTCATCAGAGCTCTAGACCCCTGAGGGAGTCAACGGAGCTGGTCAACTATAGACAAACATTGGCCATGTTACTGACTGTTTTAGATGGGACTTAAGGTATCCATCAGAACATTTCCAAGAAGAAAGCCCAGGACTCCCCTGGTGGTACAGTGGATAAGAATCTGCCTGCCAGTGCAAGGGACATGGGTTCAACCCCTGGTCCAGGAAGATTCCACATGCTGCAAAGCAGCTAAGCCTGTGCACCACAGCTCCTGAGCCTGCCCCTAGAGCCTGTGCTCTGCAATGAAGAGTAGCCCCTACTCACTGTAGCTAGAGAAAGTCTGTGTGCAGCAACGAAGACCCAACACAACCAAAAATAAACAAATAAATAAGATAAGAAGCAGAGAAGGTCTGTATTAATGTAAAGGCCAAGTTGCTATAACTGTAAGTTTGCAAAATACAATGGCTTAAGTAAAATGGAAGGTTCTCATTCTCTTTCATTACCCTCCTGAATGGGCATGCTGTCTGAGACAGCAGGTGGCTCCCCTCCCTCCACGTGGTCAGTCAGGGACTCAAGTTCCTTCAGTCTTGTTGCTGAGATCACTAGCATCAGCATCACCTGAAACTTGTTAAAAATGCAGATTCTCAGGCCTGACCCTGGACCTACTGGATCAGAAACTCTAGGAGTGGGCCAGCGACCTGTGTTTCAACAAGGATTCCCAATGACTTTGATGGACAATTAAGGTGGAGGACCACCAGCTTAGGGTGTTATCCCTGATCTTCATGGTCAAAGGGAGGGCTTTGTACTTCTTGAATCACCCCCTCCTATCCAGGAGGTGGCCAGGATGGAGGTGCTCTGGCGGTTCAAAGACCTCAGGTCCAGAAGAAACTTGACTTCTGGGCATGCAAGTTGGTTTAAGAGGATGAGGGTGGCTAGTCTAGCATAATAGTGGTTTAGATTCTGAAGACAGGCTGCCTGGGTTTAAATCCCAAAGTTGCTGTGGTACCAGCTGTGTAACCTTCAACAAGTAACTTGACCTCTCTGAGCCTCAGTACCTTCTCTATAACACAGGGATCATTGCTGATATTAATATCTGTCCCATGATGTCACTATGGCAATCACAGTTATTATGTGCCCTACACAAAATAAGCTCTCAAAATGTTAGCTTAATCATCTCATATCTTACTAAAAGCTGCTTTTTATTTCATTTTATTATTTTGGCCGCCCTGTGCAGCTCATAGGATCTTTAGTTTCCTGGCCAGGGATTGAACCCAGGCCCCAGCAGTGAAACTGCCAAGTCCTAAACATTGGATCACCAGGGAATTCCCAAAAGCTGCTATTTATTCTGTGTAGCATCATATTGAATCTTCATGATACTATTGTGAGAGGTATGTTTTATATATAGATATTCATTTTATAAAGGAGAAAATTGAGGGGCAGACTGGTAAGATAACACAGGTTACAGGTAATAGAATGGTAATTCTAACTCAGATCAGATTCTTATAGACTCAAATCTAAATCACCTCTCAAAAGCGGGGGGGGGGGGGCGGATTTTTGCCATCCAATTAAAATAAATAAATTTTTTTAATTAAAAAAAGGAGGGGGGAGTGAATTTCTAATACTTCCTGTCTTACAGAAAGACTGTGTTGTTTGTGACTGGAGGGCTGATCTTTAATAGGAATGCATGCCAGGGACTTTCCTGACAGTTAGTTCAGTGGTTAAGACTCCACACTTCCAATGCAGGGGTCTTGGGTTTGATCCGGGGTCAGGGGACTAAGATCCCATATACTGTGAAGCCAAGCAACAACAACAACAAGAGGAATGCATGTGGTAAGGCTAGGGGAGAAATATCTCACCTTGTTGTAACCTCTCCAAATTCTCCCAGTCACTTGGGCAGATGGACAATCCCCTAAGGAGAGGTGAGAAACACTGCCCAGGGCCAGATCCAGCCCCAGAAAGAGGTGCCTGGAAACGTATGCATCAGACACTTGACATCACTGTCACTGAACCAGCCTATTACTGTCCCCACTTTAGAAATAAATAAAACAAAATGCAGAGATAGTAAATGTCCAAGATCTTAGCCAGGAAGCAACAGAGTGGAAGTCATTCTCAGAGCTGAGCGTCTCTGGCACCTGACTCCCTATGGAGCTGTGAGACAGCGCCACCTTGTGGTATTCTGTTGGAACTGCTTCTGGAGGAAGAGAAAACCAGATAAAAAAGGGGCTATTACAGGAGAGGATGGTGGGTAAGATGGTTGGATGGCATCACTGACTCAATGAACGTGAGTTTGAGCAAGGTCCGGGATATGGTGAAGCACAGGGCAGCCTGGTGTGCTGCAGTCCATGGGATCGCAAAGACTGGGACACAGCTGAGCAACTGAACGATAGTTAATATAAAGCATTTAAAATGTCCTAGGCAAAATGTCCCCATCTTGCTGATCTAAGTGGTTTACTTAGATTCCATTTAAATTAACTTGTTTAATACCTCCTCCTAACAGCCCTTTAAGACAGTTAATTAATAATAATTTCCACCCTTCTCCACTTTTATTTTACTCTTCTTTCTTTGGGGAAAAAAAAAAAATCTCATTGTGGAACATTTCAGGCATACCCAAAACAGGATGATGGGGCTTCCTTGGTGGTTCAGTGGTAATGAATCCAGCTGCTAATGCAGGACACACAGTTCAGTCTCTGACCTGGGAAGATTCCACATGCCACTGAGCAACTAAGCCCATGCACCGCAACTGGTGAGTATGTGCTCTCCAGCCCAAGAGCTACAACCGCTGAAACCACGAGCACAGCTGCTGACGCTCTTGCACCCTAGAGCCCAAGCTCTGCAATGAGAAGCCTGTGCACTGCAACTAGAGAGTAGCCACCCACCCGCCACAACTAAGGAAAAGCCCGAGAAGCAAAGGGGACCCAGCCCAGCCAAAAACAAATAAATAAAATCATATATTTTAAAAAAAAGAACTGGTGATGATGTATCCATTATCCTAGTTCAACAATGATCAACTCATGGCCAATCTTGTTTCATCCATAGTCTCAAAAATCCCCTCCCCCTGCACTCCCCACCCCCCCAAATCAGAATTACTTTGAAGCAAAGTCCAGACATCATTGTCAGTTCTCACTGGTAATACTTCCAGTTATGTATTCCTAAAAGTGTCCCCATCTTGCTGTTGAGGAAACTGAGGCATGAAGAGGTCACATAATCTGATCAAGGTCACTTTGCTGATAGGGTTCAGAGGCTGGATCATTCCCAGTGGTCTGGTTTCAGGGCTTTTGCCACTGGCTGTTGTGATGCCTCTGGAGTGTGCATCACTCAGACAACAGCACAACTCAGCCTCAGCCACTTATTTATTTTCCTTTTTGGCCTTGTGGCTTGTGGGATCTTAGTTCCCTGACCAGGGATCGAACCCAGGCCCTCAGCAGTGAAAACACACCTGGAGGACCAGGGATTCCCCAACCTCTTTTTTTCAAAGTCATCAATTGATTCTCAAATTGACAAAGTTGGAATACAAAGAGTAGAGATGAAAGTATTGTATCAGTGTTAACATCACTAAACTTGATAACCAGACTTCAGCTGTATGAGAAAACATCTCTGTTCTTAGGAAAAACACGGAAATATTTAGGAGTAAAAGGCCATGTTGTGTGCACTCATGTATCCTGAATGATTCAGGAAAATATTAGATAGATATGAGAGAAAGAGAGAGAGGAGAGTCAAATGACATTGGAAATGAAATAAAATGCTAACCCGATGCTAATCTGGATAAAGAGCCATCAAATGGATGTTATTTGTACTATCTTTTCTGTGCATTTTAAACTATATTGCCCCCAAAGTTTTAAAATTTAGAAAAAGAATGCACACTATTTATCGCATATGATTCCATTTAGGTGAAGGGTTGTTTAAATCTAATAAAAGGACTTTCATCCTTTCATCCAGAATTTATTAAGAACTCTCAAAACTCAGTAATGAGAAAACGCACAAGCCAATTTTAAAGTGGGCAAACAGTTTCAACAGGTATTTTTAGGTGAAGTTTTGAAACAGGCAAAAGTAGTCTAGATGAAGTCAGAACAGTGGTTCCACTCAGTGGCTATCACTGAAGAAGGGCAGGGCAGAGAAGTCCAGGGTACCAAAAAAAGTCTTTATCTGTTATGAACATGTCTCATAAAACTGTCTGCTTAAAAGCTTTGCACTTAACTGTATGTAAATTATACCTACATAAAAATGAAGGCAATAATAATAATAAAGACAAAAGACCAAAACAGGTACATTGCCACAGTCATAAAATCAATTACTGTAAAGCAAGAAAAATGAATGAACTGCAGCTTTACACAATAAAAAGGATGAGAGAATTCCCTGACTGTCCAGTGGTTAGGACTCCTCACTCTCACTGCCCCAGGCCTGGGTTCAATCCTTGGTTGGGGAACTAAGATCTTACAAGCTTCACACATGGCCAAAAAGTTTAAAAAATTATATTAAGTTAAAAATGTGTTCTCTTTACATACAACAACAACAGAAAAGAATCTCAAAAACATAACTTTGATAGTGGAACTATATGTAACCTTGTTCTCTATTTTCCAAGTCTCCTGTAAATTTGTTATCATATGTTTTTTAAAAGTTAAAAGAAAAAAAACCCTAACTTTAAGCAAAGAAAATAAACACAAAACTATTTGTATTAAATGTTTTATTTATGCAAAGTCCCACAGAAACAGGCAGGTAAGTAGCCCTGCTTAGGAGGTAAAAGGTCAAACACACTAAAACTCTATGAAAGTCAAGAAAATGCTTTTCTTTGGGAAGAGAGAGGCAGGAGTCATGGGCAGGGGCAGCAGAGGGGTGTCAGGGATGCAGGCTACATTCTGTCTCTTAACCTGGGTTTTCACTTTTTAACAATTCATTGGGCAGATACTCATTTGTTGTGGGTACTTTTTCATATGTAGTGAAACAAAATATACATAATTTTCCATCACATCTAAATCATGAGAGACTAAGGCATAAATCTGATAAAATATGTGTAAGACCTGTACACTGAAAACCACCTGATATTACTAGGGTAACTGAGTAAGACTGAATAAATGAGAGAGATGCCATGTTCAAGAATCAGATGAGTCAAGATTGCTAAGGCATCAGTGCTCCACTGATCTGTAGAATAAAGAATTCTGAACACAATCAAAATTCCATCAAACTTTATTTTTTGTCAAATACTTAATATTTTTGTCAAGCTGAGATGAAAACATCTTTTTGACAATTTGTTTTCCTACAGAATATCCATTCAAGCCTCTTCCCTGGTGGCTCAGTGGTAAAGAATCTGCCTGCAATGCAGGAGATGCAAATTCAATTCCTTGGTCAGGAAGATCCCCTGGAGAAGGGAATGGCAACTCACTCCAGTATTCTTGCCTGGAGAATCCCATGGACGGAGGAGCCTGGGGGGCTACAGTCCGTAGGGTCTGTAATACATAACTGCTTCCACTTTTTCCCCTTCAATTTACCATGAAATGATGGGACTGGATGCCATTTGTTGTTGTTCAGTCGCTGAGTTGTGTCCAACTCTGCGACCCCATGAACTGCAGTACACCATGCTTCCCTGTCCTTCACTATTTCCTGGAATTTGCTCAAATTCATACCCATTGAATTGCTGATGCCACTGAGTCACTATCTCATCCTCTGTCATCCCCTTATCCTCCTGCCTTCAATCTTCCCCAGCATCAGGGTCTTTTCCAATGAGTCAGTTCTTTGCATCAGGTGACTAAAGTATTGGAGTTTCAGCTTCAGCATCAGTCCTTACAATGAATACTCACGACTGATTTTCTTTAGGATGAACTGGTTGGATCTCCTTGTAGTCCAAGGGACTCTCAAGAGTCTTCTCCAACACCATGGTTCTAAAGCATCAATTCTTCTGTGCTCTGCTTTCTTTCTAGTCCAACTCTCACATCCATACATGACTACTGGAAAAACCATAGCTTTGACTATACAGGTCTTTTTCAGCAATGCAATGTCTCTGCTTTTTAATATGCTGCCTAAGTTTGTCATAGCTTTTCTTCCAAAGAGCAGGCATCTTTTAATTTCATGGCTGTAGTTGCCGTGATTTTGGAGTCCAAGAAAATAAAGTCTGTCACTGTTTCCATTGTTTCCCAATCTATTTGCCATGAAGTGACGGGACTGGATGCCATGATCTTAGTTTTATTTCATACCACACCCAAAATTAACTTAAAATGAATCAAAGTACAAACATGTATGAAATATGATATAGCCACGTGATTTTGATGCATAAGTAGATATAGATGTTATATTGAAGATAAAACAATTAAATAATTAAGAAGCAAGATCTTCAACTTAAGAGAAGGGGAGCCTCCAAAGTACAGTTTTATTTTTAAAAAGCAAAAGAAATGCTTGATTCTTCCCTTAATATATATCAACTTCCCCAAAAAATGAACTTATTCCTCAGTACCCCTCCAAAGTGACCCATGAGGTTTTTAGTCTCATGATGATTCACTGATATGCTTGATCACAGTGAAATTTTCCTGCTAATGTCAAAATCTGGGGATCAAATACTGGCCAGTGCTTAGAAAAGCAAACAAACGAAAGACAAAGCTGTTATCAATATTAAGAAAAACACACCTGCAGGAGAAAGAACATGTAGCTATAAGTCATCACATGGCCCAGCTGTGAACTCTATTACACAGTCATGATAATGTAAACATCCAATGTTGATTTAAGAAGAAACGGTGATAAACTCAACAGAGAAACTGAAGGGAGGAAGAGAGTGAGTGCAGAGGGAAGTTTTTGCCAAAGGGATCCCGTGAGTTGGTTCCTGAAGGAATTCTCTAAGAGACTGAGGTCTCTGGATCTGCTCTGTCTCAGAGCAGGAGGCTGAGTAACAGCCCCCCTCCCCAAAAGATGGGCTTCCCAGGGTAGCTCAAAAGGTAAAGAATTTGCCTGCAATGCAAGAGACCTGGGTGAGATCCCTGGCTTGGGAAAATCCCCTAGAGGAGGAAATGGCAACCCACTGCAGTATTCTTGCCTGGAGAATTCCACAGACAGAGAAGCCTCGTGGACTACAGTCCATGGGGTTGCAAAGAGTTGGACATGATTGAGCAACTTCCACTTTCCCCAAAAGATGCCCCTGCCCTCATACTCAAAATATGATCCCCTTACCTGCTAAAAAAGACTTTGCAAGTGTGATTAAATTAAGGATTTTGAAATGGGTAGATTACTCTGGATTCTTCTGGTGGCCCATTGTAATCACAGTGGTCCTTATAAGGGGTAACAGAAGGGTCAGAGTCAGAGATGGAGATTGCAACAACAGAAGCAGATATCACTTGATGCAGCCATGAGCCAAGGACTGTGGGCAGACTCTAGCTTCTGGAAGAGGCAGGGGACAGATTCTCCCCTAAAGCTGCCAGAAAGAAGCAACTTAGTGGACACTTTGATTTTAAACCCCTGAGACTCACTTCCTTTTTTTTTTTTTTAAAGCACTGTCATTATCCTCATCCTATTTTTCTTTAATCTATCAGATTTTTTCTTTTTTATTCTTTTATAGTGAGAAATGGAGTATCTCCTACCATATCAGTACTGTATCAGCAAACAAGGATGTCATAGTCATCAGCAATTTCAGCCCTCCAACAGAAGCCAGCAAGCTCTAAGGGCATGCAGGAAGGAGAAGAATACCTGCCATCTAGCAGCCAAAATCTACTGGTTTTTCCAGTGGTCATGTATGGATGTGAGAGTTGGACTATAAAGAAAGCTGAGTGCCAAAGAATTACTGCTTTTGAACTGTGGTGTTGGAGAAGACTCTTGAGAGTCCCTTGGACTACAAGGAGATCCAATCAGTCTATCGTAAAGGAAATCAGTCCTGAATATTCATTGGAGGGACTGATGCTGAAGCTGAAACTCCAATACTTTGGTCACCTGATGTGAAGAACTGACTCATTGGAAAAGACCCTGATGCTGGGAAAGATTGAAGGCAGGAGGAGAAAGGGTGACAGAGGATGAGATGGTTGGATGGCATCACCGACTTGATGGACAAAAGTTTGAGTAAGCTCCAGGAGTTGGTGATGAACAGGGAAGTCTGGCATGTTGCAGTCCATGGAGCTGCAAAGAGTCAGAAACGACTGAGCAACTGAACTGAGCAGCCATCAGACTGCAGCCACTCCCTATGGTGAGCCCCAGGAGAGCTCAAGATGTGAAACACAGGATACTGGCCCTATGATAGCTGAGGTGCATATGAAAGGAACAATTTCAATGAGCCTAGACTCTTGCACCTTCCCATACAAAGAAAAGTGCTAAATTACTTTACTTAGGATATCTGGTTTTCTTTAATTAACAATAATCTTTTAATGTTCAGACTACCTGCTCTTTGTTGCAAAACTTTGATATAATCTGGGTTCTTTCCTCACCTCCTTAAAGTACTTCTCTCAGGGTTACTTGAGATGCTGCCCCCTAGGACGCTGTCCCTGATCCCTACTCCTCCCAGGCTGGGGCAGGCACGTTTTGTGGGTTTCCACAGCCCCCTGTACCTTCCCCATACAGAGTCTGACCCCTCTGCCTCTGCCACCCCCATCCCAGCCCAGACCTCACTGGGCAGTCAGGGTGACTGATCTGACTATCCCACTAGAGGACAAAGCTGTCTATGTTACTACTGTGACCCCAGCATGGCACAGCTAGGCCTGAGCACAGAGCTAGCTGGCATCCACCCTGGAGGTAAGAGGGGGAAATCGGGGTTCACTGGGGCCTCTAGCCCTAGGCACAGACGGAATGCCCTTCTGCATCCTGGCCCTTTGTCTCTGCTTAAGCCAATTATTCTGGAAGCTATGCATGTGTGTGTGTTTAGCCACTAAGCCATATCCAACTCTTTGCAACCCCATGGTCTATAGCCCACCAGGCTCCTCTGTTCATGGGATTTCCCAGGCAAGAATATTCGAGTGGGTTGCCATTTCCTCCTCCTCTGGAAGCTGGGGCATATTGAAATAACACGTAGCCCTAAATGCAGGTGGAATTTACTTGAAATTTGGAGACAAAGTGGAATGTGACATTTCCAAAGGAACAGTGGGAGCCAGTGACCTCCTGACCCTGGACAGCGCCTTCTGTCAGCTATCTAAGCGTGAGTCTCCTTTGGTAGAAAGATAGAAAATAGTGGAACCAGTCCACACCGGTTCGGGCAACAAATCTGAACCTGAGCAACCCCTTGGGTGTTTCCCGGGCTTGGGGGCTGGGCCTGGGGGGCTGAAATGGGCAGGGCCAGAGAATGGGGAGTTGAAAGGATTCTTTTCCTGCACGCTACACTGTTCACTAGACCATCAAGGAATTCCCAGTGTTTTGAGATTTTCGAGTATATAATCATCTGCTACCTGTGTAACTGAACTGCTGTAGAACACGGTGGTGGAGCCTGCATTGGGCTGTTGTGAGATCCGAGGGCCCCGCCTGACACTGACTCACACCCAGAACGACACCGCTGTGAGCGGTGCCACATAGGCTGCCTGCCGGGATCGGCCATCAGGCATGCGACGCCGCCGGCGATCCTCCCAGGAAAGGGCTAGCCTAACCTCCCCATTTTCCAGATGAGAAACTGAACTAGAGGGAGGTTTTTAGCTGGCCTGACCGAGGTCACACAGCTTCTCAAGGCCGGTGCCGGGATTTGAACCCGGAACCCTCTCCTCGCAGCAGGTGAATATCCCTCGCAGGTTCTGGCTCCCTCCAGTTTCGGGTTTTCTCCCGGGTCTCTGGTCACCTCCCTTCTCCAGCTCACAACATTCCCGTCCAGTGACTGGCGGAGAGGAGAGCGCCCCCTGGTGGAAGTCCCGTGTGAGCGGCAGAAGAAGCTAGTGGGAGTGGATGGGGGTGTCACGGGGCCGGGTTCTACCAGATAGGGAAGGGTGGGTATCAGCGTAGGGCTCACACCTTCATTTCTTCATAGTCCAGGAAAACTAGTCTGTACCAGGCAGGTTGCGGAGTAGGGATGCAGGAATAGGGAAGGAACAGGCCCAAACAACAGATACCTACGTGACCTTGAGCAGGTTACCTTGATTTTCTTCTGCCCCAGTTTCTTCATTCGATATCTCTTAAGGCACTAATGGGGGCCAATAAGATTCATGCTTTTTCTAGGAGGAGCCCAAAGGCGATTCCTTAACCCAGGCTGGGGTAGGGTGTAAGGGGTCTGGGTTTACTATTTGCTTGCTTGTTTAGTCGCTAAGTCACATCCGAGCCTTTCGTGACCCCATGGACTGTGGCCCTCCAGGCTCCTCTGTCCATGGAATTTTCCAGGCAAGAACATTGCAGTGGGTTGCCATTTCCTTCTCCAGGGGATCTTCCCCGCCCAGGGATCCAACTGCTGAGCCACCAGTGAAAGAAACTGAAACTGAGAGTTGCCCAGTTGTGGCGACTCTTTGCAACCCCATGAACTACAGAGTCCATGGGATTCTCCAGGCCAGAATACCGGAGTGGGTAGCTGTTTCCTTCTCCAGGGGATCTTTCCAACCCAGGGATAAAACCCAGGTCTCCCACATTGCAGGCAGATTCGTTACCAGCTGAGCCACCGGAGAAGTCCCAAATCCCTGGCAGGTAGGTACAGTTATGAACCCCATTTACAGATGGGGAAAACTGCGAGGTTAAAATAACTTGCTAGAATCACACAGAGAGCTGTGGCAGTGACAAGACAGGGACTTGAATTCAGGTAATTCCTATTCACAAAAGTTTCCAAACTGGAGGTTCCAGCCCTTCAAAGCTCATACTCCAGCCTCCAGCCCATCTCCCCAGATTTTTCCTGTTCCTTTTGAATGCAAAACCATGCCACACCATCCTAACCCCTCCCCCGCCACTCCCCACTCCCACTGCCCAACCCCACCCCAACTCCACCAACTGGCCAAACCACATACTTTCATCAGCCAAGCCAGTTCTTCCCCTAAGAAAGAAAGATAGCATTAAGTCGTGTCCGACTCTTGTGATCCCACAAACTGCAGCCTGCCAGGCTCCTCTGTCCATGTGATTCTCCAGGCAAGAATACTGGAGTGGATTGCCTTTTCCTTCAGAGAATTCCAAAGCCAGCTGCTGAGACTGTACACTTTCATCCCACTTAATGTCTGTGTCTTCCTGGTCGGGTGTTGCTGGGTGGGGAAGATGAACCCTGCCCCTGCCCTGGACCCTGTCCAGCTCTGGGCTTGGAACACAGCCAGCATCAGATAAATGATCAAAGATGGGTAATTTAAAGACTCTCTGGGACTTCCCTTCCAGTGGTTAAGACTCTGTGTTTCCGCTGCAGGGGAACGCGGGTTTGATCACTGGTCAGAGAAGATCCCGCATGCGAGGCGGTAATAATTTTTTTTTTTAAATAAAATAAAGACCCTCTGGCTTCAAGTGGAAGGTAGATGGGAGCCTGGAGGCCTGGATGCCAGGGGCTTAGAGGAGATTAGTTTGAACCCAAAGAAAAGATAGGAGGGGAGAGATTGAAACCAAATGCTGCAGGCAGAAGGAACCAGACCCCCATGACTCAGGCACTTGAAATGAGGAAATCCTTAACCAAGAGAAAGATTCAGTGCTTTATGTAAGAGAAACTGTGTCAAAGTCATTCCATGAACTGCCTGCCTGGAGTTGAAACAAATGCACCAAAGCTGCATTGACTGGATGTGAGTGATCCCAAAAATGGAAGAAAAAGAGGTCAGCTGCAGAAAGATATGTGCATGGCATGTGCTGTCCTGTGTATCCAGTTCTTAAACCTGCAAAAAATTCCCAAATATTGTGTTGGATGCACACATAGGTAGTAAAAGAATGAAAAGTTATGTCAGAATAGTAACTGTTTCCCTGGGGGAGGGAGGGATGCGAAATATGACAACTGGGATATAAAATAAATTGCTTTAGGAAAAAAGAAAACAAAAAAACTCTCCCATCTCTGTATTTGAAATAATTATTTCTAAAACAGAAAAGGGGGACTTCCCTGGTGGTACAGTGGATGGCAGTCCATCTGCCAGTACAGGGACATGGGTTCAATCCCTGATGCAGGAGGATTCCACATGCCTCGGGGCAATTGAGTCTGAGGATTCCACATGCCTCGGGGCAATTGAGTCTATGTGCCACAACTACTGAGTCAGTGTGTTACAACTATTGAAGCCCATATGCCTAGAGCTTTTTAGCAAGAGAAGCCACTGCAGTGAGAAACCCACACACCACAACAAAGAGAAAACCCTCACATAGCAATGAAGACCCAGTGCAACCAAATAAATAAACATTTTGAAAAAGGTTCTGAGGAGGAGGGATGGTAACCTTATGTGAAAGTTAGGGGAAAACAAAAACAAAACAGAAAAGGGGAGCTATGGAGCTATGGATTATAATCAGATGCAGTTGTAGATGGAGAGAAGGGAGCAAGAGCCATGGCAGAAAAGACCTACATTTTTCTTTATCTCAGCCCTTGGCTGCCTCCCTGAATGTATGGGGCAGTGCCTTACTTTTATTCCCCCCACTCTGCCCGCCCCACTACAGGGTATGATACATGGAGGGTCTCAGGAAAAGAGAGGATGGGGTGAGACTGTTACTGAACCCAACTGGGGTCCACCTACCATGAAGCAAAACCAATCTACTGATACCAGGTTGCTTGATGAAAAAGTACAGCAGGGAGCCAGTTGCAGGGATCCAATCAAGGAAAACGGGCAGCTCATGCTCAAAAAACCCAGACTCCCGGATGACTTTCAGGGGAGGATTTTTAAAGGCAACATTTGGGGTGAGGGTTGCAGTGTATGGACTTGCTTCTGATTGGTTGATGGTCAGGTAACAGGGTGATGTTTCTGGAATCTTAGTCATCAACCTTCTGGCTCCAGGAAGTCTAGGGTCTACTTGCTTGTGGTCCATGTAGTCACCATCCTCCACCTATGGAGCAGGGGTCGGGGATTCTTAGTGTCTGCAGAAAACTCAAAGATACGCACAGATCGTTGTGTGTATCAGTTGAGGAGGAACCAGGACTCTGTTTTATGGACAGAACCAACAAACCATTGTTTAAGACATCATTACTTTTCCTGTTCAACTGCTCCTCCTTTGTCTCTACATTCGCTCACTTCCCTAATTAGTAACTGCACCAGTCTGTTCTTTGGAACACCAAGAAGGCCTCAGAGACTAAAGCTTTTTTCTACAAACAAGAAATGGGGGACATAGAAGGGTTTTTGTACCCAGGGAGGCCCCACAGGGTCCTGCTCAGTTTCAATCCCCCCTTTCTTCAAAACTCCTCAATCCTGACAGGAACAGGAGCCAGACAACAAAGGGAATACAGCTTTGAACAGTTAACCATAAACTCAGCAGGGGAATGTGGTTTTTAGGGGGACTTGGTTTCAAGAGCATGGGATGAAGTGGTGGATGAGAGAGTAAATGAGCGGATGGATAAGGGATGGAACAGGAGACAGCAGTAGAAAGCCAAAAAACATTGCTGCCTGCGGACCGTGACATAGTCAAGTCCCTCATGTTACCTGGGCTTGCCTGGTGGCTCAGACGGTAAAGTGTCTGCCTGCAATGCGGGAGACCCAGGTTTGACCCCTGGGTTGGGAAGATCTCCTGGAGAAGGCAATGGCAACCCTCTCCAGTACTCTTGCCTGGAAAATCCCATGGACGGACAAGCCTGGTAGGCTACAGTCCATGGGGTCACAAAGAGTCAGACACGACTGAGTGACCTCACTTTCCTTCCTTTCCTCATGTTACTCACAGTCAAGGATGCTCTTAGAATCCAGGGAAACCCTAGGCCCAGTATAGTAGGAAGGAAGCAAGACTCATCTTAAACTTCCCCTTTGCCCAATTCTGCGTGCTGGATAGGGTAGCTTTGCAGAAGGGAAGGCAAAGAAATTAAGCAGAGCTGGGGAAAGAATATTTGAGGCAAGGAATAAGCCAGAGAGCAGATGGGCCTTGGCTCACTCCCAGATAGCAAATCAGGTTCGAGAACTGTAAGGCTTGGAGGATCCCAAGCAAAATAAACCCCCAGCAACTTATAGAATGTACCCACCACACAGCCTGCTGGAACCCTGGGGTTGACAACCCCCAGAGCAGGCTCGTAAAATCCATCATAGTAGACTAAATTTAAAGTCACCCAATGAGAAATTCCCTGGTGGTCCAGTGATTACACCTTGATGCTTTCACTGCCCAGGGCTCCTGGGTTTGATCCCTGATCAGGGAACTAAGATCCTGCAAGCCACACAACACTGCCAAAACATAAAATTACAAAATTAAGTCACCCAGAGCCCTACCCAGCCCAGAGGGTGTCTGATGGGAAGTAGCTGATATGCGGGAGCACAGGGTCACTGTCAGTCACTGAATAAGATATGTGAGCATCTCCTGGTCCGGGGGAAGAGAGATAGGATCTACCTATCTACCACAGATGACTCAGCTACTGAAGAATCTACCCTGGGAATCTCAGAATCTTTGCTCTGTAGACTGAAATTTTGGAAAATTTGATCGCTCTTTGTTATTTTTTTTTAATTGTAGTAGTTTTTGTCATACATTGACATGAATCAGCCATGGATTTACATGTGTTCCCCATCCCAATCCCCCCTCCCACCTCCCTCTCCACCCGATTCCTCTGGGTATTCCCAGTGCACCAGGGCCGAGCATTTGTCTCATGCATCCAACCTGCGCTGGTGATCTGTTTCACCCTAGATAATATACATGTTTCGCACTTGTCTCATGCATCCAGCCTGGGCTGGTGATCTGATTCACCCTAGATAATATACATGTTTCGATGCTGTTCTCTCGAAACATCCCACCCTCGCCTTCTCCCTCAGAGTCCAAGTCTGTTCTGTACATCTGTGTCTCTTTTTCTATTTTGCATATAGGGTTATCGTTACCATCTTTCTAAATTCCATATACAAGCGTTAGTATACTGTATTGGTCTTTATCTTTCTGGCTTACTTCACTCTGTATAATGGGCTCCAGTTTCATCCATCTCATTAGAACTGATTCAAATGAATTCTTTTTAACGGTTGAGTAATATTCCATGGTGTATATGTACCACAGCTTCCTTATCCATTTGTCTGCTGATGGGCATCTAGGTTACTTACATGTCCTGGCTATTATAAACAGTGCTGCGATAAACATTGGGGTGCATGTGTCTCTTTCAGATCTGGTTTCCTCGGTGTGTATGCCCAAAAGTGGTATTGCTGGGTCATATGGCAGTTCTAATTTCAGTTTTTAAAGAAATCTCCACACTGTTCTCCATAGCGGCTGTACTAGTTTGCATTCCCACCAACAGTGTAAGAGGGTTCCCTTTTCTCCACACCCTCTCCAGCATTTATTGCTTGTAGACTTTTGGATAGCAGCCATTCTGACTGGCGTGTAATGGTACCTCATTGTGGTTTTGATTTGCATTTTTCTGATAATGAATGATGTTGAGCATCTTTTCATGTATTTGTTAGCCTTCTGTGTCTTCTTTGGAGAAATGTCTGTTTAGTTCTTTGGCCCATTTTTTGATTGGATCATTTATTTTTCTGGAATTGAGCTACAGGAGTTGCTTGTATATTTTTGAGATTAATCCTTTGTCTGTTGCTTCGTTTGCTGTTATTTTCTCCCAATCTGAGGGCTGTCTTTTCACCTTGTTTATAGTTTCCTTTGTTGTGCAAAAGCTTTTAAGTTTAATTAGGTCCCATTTGTTTATTTTTGCTTTTATTTCCAATATTCTGGGAGGTGGGTCATAGAGGATCCTGCTGTGATTTATGTCGGAGAGTGTTTTGCCTATAATCTCCTCTAGGAGTTTTATAGTTTCTGGTCTTATATTTAGTTGATTGCTCTTTAGATGAATTTGAGAGACTAGCAAATCTCTCATTCAAATCACTCATTCAACAAAATAATTATTGAGTACCTACTGTGTGCCACACACTGGGGGCACATGAGTGAACCAGACAGTAGTTCCTGCCGTCATGGAGAGAATATTCTGGAGGGGAAAGACAGAATGAAAATGTGAATCAATATGTAAGATACTGCAGGAGACTTCCCAGGTGCGCTAGTGGCTAAGACTTCACACTCTGGAGCTGCACTGAGATCCCACATGCCTCAGAACAACTAAGCCCAAGAGCCGTAACTACTGAAGGCTGCATGCCCTAGAACTGGTGCTCTGCATCAAGAGACACCATCACAATGAGAAGCCTTCTCATCACAACGAAGAGTAGCACCCACTCACCACAACTAGAGAAAGCCTGCATGCAGCAAGGGAGACCTGCCACCTGCGTGCTAAGTCGCTCAGTCGTGTCCAACTCTTTGTGACCCCATGGACTGTAGCCCAGCAGGCTCCTCTGCCCATGGGATTCTCCAGGCAAGAATACTGGAGTGGGTTGCTATGCCCTCCTCCAGGGGAATCTTCTCTACCCAGGACTCAAACCCACATCTCTTATGTCTCCTGCATTGGCAGGTTCTTTACCACTAACGCCACCCGGGAAGCCTAAGGAAGACCGAGCACAGCCAAAAATAAAATAAATAAAATTAAAAGTTAAAAAAAAAAAAAAGATGCTGCAACTGAAGAAGTGCTGCAACTAAGACCTGGTTCAGTTCAGTTCAGTCACTCAGCCGTGTCCGACTCTTTGCGACCCCATGGACTGCAGCACGCGAGGCCTCCCTGTCCATCACCAACTCCCAGAGTTTACCCAAACTCATGTCCATTGAATTGGTGATACCATCCAACCATCTCATCCTGTCATCAGCTTCTCCTCCTGCCTTCAATCTTTCCCAGCATCAGGGTCTTTTCAAATGAGTCAGCTCTTCACATCAGGTGGCCAAAGCATTGGAGTTTCAGTTTCAGCATCAGTCCTTCCAATGAATATTCAGGACTGACTTTCTTTAGGATGGACTGGTTGGATCTCCTTGCAGTCCAAGGGACTCTCAGGAGTCTTCTCCAACACCACAGTTCAAAAGCATCAATTCTTCGAAGCTCAGCTTTCTTTATAGTCCAACTCTCACATCCATACATGACTACTGGAAAAACCATAGCTTTGACTGGATGGACCTTTGTTGGCAAAGTAATGTCTCTGCTTTTTAATATGCTGTCTAAGTTGGTCATAACTTTCCTTCCAAGGAGTAAGCATCTTTTAATTTCATGGCTTCAATCACCATCTGCAGTGATTTTAGAGCCCCCCAAAATAAAGTCTCTCACTGTTTCCACTGTTTCCCCATCTGTTTGCCATGAAGTGATGAGACCGGATGCCATGATCTTTGTTTTCTGAATGTTGAGTTTTAAGCCAACTTTTTCACTCTCCTCTTTCACTTTCATCAAGAAGCTCTTTAGTTCTTCGCTTTCTGCCATAAGGGTGGTGTCATCTGCATATCTGAGGTTATTGATATTTCTCCCGGCAATCTTGATCCCAGTTTGTGCTTCATCCAGCCCAGCATTTCTTATGATGTATTCTGCATATAAGTTAAATAAGCAGGGTGACAATATACAGCCTTGAGGTACTCCTTTCCCTATTTGGAACCAGTCGGTTGTTCCATGTCCAGTTCTAACTTTTGCTTCTTGACCTGCATACAGATTTCTCAAGAGGCAGGTCAGGTGGTCTGGAGACCTGGTACAGACAAATAAATAAATACTTTTTTTTAAACAAAAGGTGCTTCCAGGTAGTGATAGAAGGCTATGAAGACAATTTTGTATATATTTAATAAACACATTCAAAACTGCCTCTATGCCAGGCATTATTATTATAGGTACTTAATCACTCAGTCGTGTCTGACTCTTTGTGACCCCATGGACTGTAGCCTGCCATGCTTCTCTGTCCATGCGGATTCTTCAGGCAAGAATACTGGAATGGGTTGCCATGCCCTCCTCCAGGGGATCTTCTGACCCAGAGATTGAGCCCAGGTCTCTCCTACTCCTGGCGGCTGCTTTACCGGCTGAGCCACCAGGAAAGCCCATGGTAGAGGCTTAGAAAATATTAATTCATTTCATATTTAATAAGTACCTTATTTTATAAATTACAGCAAGGTCTGGGATTGGGGACGAAGGGAATTCTGCTTGTGTCATCGATGACAGTCTCTTACAGAGGGACTGGCATTTCAGCTGAGAACAGAAAACGAGCCAGTCTCAATCTCTAGGCCAAGTATTTCAGGCAGAGAGCTAGTGCAAAGACCCTGAGGCCAGCTTGCTGTTTAAAACACTGAAAGAAGACCAGTGCTCAGGATGAGTGGACCATTCTGAGCACAGAACAGAGTGGGCCTAGATGACATCAAACAGCAGCCAGAGGACAGATCCCCCAAAAGGCCCGGGTGGCCACCACGAGGGACTTGAATTTAATTACCACGGTGGTGGAAAGTCTTGTCTTGAAATCTTTAGAATCGTGTGAACTTATCTATAGGATTTTGCAGTCAAGTTCATCTTAAAACATGATTAGATTCTTAGACCTCTGCAATCTTGAAATTTCTATTCTAGGCCAGAGCCCTTTCTCTCAAAACATGGCTAGGATTTCCCTGGTGGTCCAATTGCTAAGAACCCATACTTCCACTGTGGGTTAGATCCCTGGTTCTGGGAAAGTTCCACATGCCAAGGTGCAGCAAAAAAAAAAAAAAAAGAAAGGCCAAAATGTTCTCTACAGTCTTGATTCTAGCCTCTGACACCCAAAGGTGTCTCCTGAAACCAGAGAGAGATGTGAAGAGGCTGGCCTATACTTCGTTACCATGAAGGGGGTGTGAGTCCTTAAGCTTCTCATTTGCTCTGTTCCAGAGGGTCCTGGGAGGTCCCAAGTCCAACGTCTAACCTGCCTGTCCACTTGGCTCTTCTCCTGGGATAGCTAACAGCTATCTTAATTCCTGATTTCCCCTCCCTCCAGTAAAACTTGCTTCACCAGTTTTCCACCTCTATTTGTCCCCATCTCCTTCCTCACCTCTGTAAAAGGAAAGCGTCATGTTTGCACTTGCTGAGGATGAAAACAAACAAACCGAGATTAGGGAAAGCATTGGTTTCAGTAGAAAATACATTTTTCTGGGTTATCACATTCTGGGGTTGCTCACTATCTTTGCAATAGACTCTGTCCCCTCTACTGCAACAGTTTTTTGGGATAAAAAGTCTCTCCTTACTCTCCAGAATTGCTAGTACATGACAGAAACAACCTGTATTCCTTCGCCTTCAAACCAAATTTGTCAGGAAACCCTGCTGACTCTACCTCCACGTATTAATACATTCAAAATAAATCCACTTCTTTCTCTTCTCATTGGTACCCACTCTGCTCCCTGTCATGAGCATCACTTGCCTGGACCTTGATTGCATTGGGCTCCCAGCTTTTTCTTCCCCTGCTCCCCACCACCCAACAGATCCTTCTTCTACAGGCAGACAGAAAGACCTTTGGAAATGCAAAAAGAGGGGAATTCCCTGGTGGTTATGACTCTGCACTTTTCACTGCGAGTGACCTTGCTATGCAAGGGACACCGATTTGATCCCTGATCAGGGAAGAGCCCACGTGCCGCAGAGCAACTAAACCCGTGTGCCAAACCACAGAGCCAGAACCCTAGAGCCCACGAGCCTCAAATACCGAACCCTTGTGCTACAACTACTGAGTCCCATGCACCCTGCAGCCCTTGCTCTGTAATAAAAAAAGCCCTGACATAAGAAGCCCACACACCACAACTAGAGAGTAGCCCTGGGTCTCTGCAACTAGGGAAAGCTCACGAACAGCACCAAAGACCCTCCACAGCCAAAAAGTAAAATAAATACATAAATCTTTTTTAAGAAATAAGAAAAAAATGCAAAGAGAAAATGAATGTTTGAGGGGCTGATGGGAAAAGGCCTGGTGGTTTCTGGGATGATGGTAACTCTCTATATCCCCATAGGATTTGGGGGTCACATGGAGGATTACTCATGTGTGGACATTTGTGCATTTCATTGTGCATAGATTTACCTGGGAAGTGGCAAGGAATGACCTGTAAACCAATGTTAACTCTAGCATGGTAGATGCATGCTAGTTATGATATGCATGCAGATGTGTTTAGGAGTGAAGGATACTGGTGTCTGCAACTGTCTTTGAAATGCATCAAAAAAAAAGATGACTTGATGAGACAAGATGAATAGATACATAACAAAGCAAGGATAGTTAAAATGTTATCAGTGGAAGCTAGGTGGTGAATATACTGGTGTCTAATGTATGTTTTAAAGTTTTCTTAATAAAACACTAAATGAAAATGCAAAGCAAACAGAATAACTTCCTGCTAGAAACACTTCCACTGCTTCCCCTTTCATTAGAAATAAAACCCAAAATCTTTTCCGAGATGTCCCTGTCGACCTCAACATCCTCATCCCCTACATTCAATCTGTGATGCAACAGACATTTATTGAGCATCTACTGTACGCCAGGCACTGCCCCAGATGCTGGGGTACATCATGGATCTGACACTGTAACTGTCTTCTTCCTGGAAGAGCCCATTCCCTTGGCCGGCCTCTGAGATTCCTTAAATTGTCTTGATTTGCAAGTTTATTTACACAGGGGTAGGTGCTCTGAGAGGGCAAGTTTCTCTCTGTTTTACTCATAGCCGCACTGGCAAAGTCATATTTACAATTAGATTGCAGTAACGATTAGTCAGAGGAATATTAGCTTTGCATTTAATATTTGTTATATATGCACCTGGCCCTGTTTTAAGCTATGTACACACATACCTGGTGGCTCAGATGGTAAAGAGTGTGGGACACCCGGGTTCGATCCCTGGGTCAGGAGCATCCATCCCCTGGAGAAGTAAATGGCAACCCATTCCAGTATTCTTGCCTGGAAAATCCCATGGACAGAGAAGCCTTGCAGGCTACAGTCCGTAGGGTCACAAAGAGTTGGACACAACTGAGCGACTTCACTTTCACTTTTTCACACACATACCTATCTATTTATATTCTTTTTATGTTTGGCCTCTTATGTGTGAGATCTTATTTCCCTAAACAGGGATTGAACAGAGCCCCTTGGCAGTGAGAGCCCAGAGTCCCCACCACTGGACCACCAGGGAATTCCCACACTTACCTATTTAATTCTAAAACAGATCCCCATTTTACAGATGAGTTAACAGAGTCACAGAGAAGTTAGGCTGTGAACTCAAGTAGTCTGGCTTTAGACATCATGGTTCTAACCACTGTGCTATACTGCAAAGTGAATAAATGGTTTAGTCAATCATTCAGACTGGCCTGAGTTCAAATTCTAGTTGAGCCCCTTTGTTAGCTGTGTGGCCTAAGGCTCTCTGAACCTAGATTCTTTATTTTTTTGTTTTGTTTTGTTTTGTTAACTAATTAATTTTTATTGAAGTATGGTTGATTTACAATGTCGTGTTAATTTCAGGTACAGCAGTGATTCAGTTACACATGCCCATTTACATACATGTATATGTGTATAATTAATATATGTAGATATGCATGTCTATATATACACATATATATTTATATATACATTACATATGTATATATAAGTACATAATATATATATAGGTATACATGTATATATATTTTCTTTTTCAGATTCTTTTCCATTACAGCTTATTACAAGATATTGAGTATAGCTCCCAGTGATACACAGTAGGTCCCTGTTGGTTACCTATTTTATATATATGTGTATAAATATATACATATATACACATATATGTGTATATGTGACTTGCTTCTTGGCAGGAAAGCTATGACAAACCTAGACAGTGTGTTGAAAAACAGAGACTTTACTCTGCCAACAAAGGTCCACGTAGTCAAGGCTATGATCTTCCCAGTGGTCACATATGGTTGTGAGAGCTGGACTGGAAAGAAGGCAGAGAGTCGAAGAATTGATGCCTTCAAACTATAGTGTTGGAGAAGACTCCTTCGAGTCCCTTGAACAGCAACGAGATCAAACCAGTCAATCCTAAAGGAAACCAACCCTAAATATTCACTGGAAGGACTGATGCTGAAGCTAAAGCTTCAAAACTTTGGCCATCTGATGCAGAGCCAACTCATTAGAAAAGACCTTGATGCTGGGAAAGACTGAAGGCAGGAGGAGAAGCTGGAGCAGGGGATGAGATGGTTAGATGGCATCAGCGACTCAGTGGACATGGGTTTGAGCAAACTCCAGGCATGCTGCAGTCCCTGAGGTCACAAAGAGTTGGACCCGACTTATGGATTGAACAACAACAACGTATATATAAGTATATATATATTGTGTTGGGGGGGATGGGTGGGTGCTGTGCTGCCTTAGTCCCTCAGTTGTGTCCGACTCTTTGCAACCCTTTGGACTGTAGCCCATCAGGCTCCTCTGTCCATGGGATTTCCCAGGCAAGACTACTAGAGTGGGTTGCCATGCCCTCCTCCAGGGGATCTTCCCGACACAGGGATCGAACCCAGGTCTCCCTGAGCTCTCCTTGCAGGCGGAATATTTACTGGCTGAGCCACCAGGGAAGCCCAAATACATATGTACACGTGTATTTTTTTTTCTTTTTCAGATTCCTTTCCATTACAGGTTATTAAAAGATACTGAGCGTAGTTGCCTGTGCTATACAGTAGGTCCTTGTTGGTTATGTATTTATACATTGTTAAAGGTCCCGTCCCCCCTCCTAGTTCATGGTGAAGATGTAAGATGCTGGAGGAAACCGGCTCAGACCCACCACACACACCCAGCTAACAGTGAGGAAGGAGGCAGGAGCTGGGAAGGGCGGCGCGGGGTCGCCGCCAGGCACTGGGGTGTGGCCTCCAGGAGGCGGCCAAAGTCTCCGGCATGCAGGTTCCTCCCGTGGGTCCACGCCCTACCTGGGGCGCGGGGAGCGGTCTCCGCCACCTCGAACCTGGGGGACCTGGGAGACTACCGTTGGGGAGTGTGTGTCCCCGACACCAGGCGGCGGCGGTGGTCTGGGAGAAAGAAATCCAGCGGCGGGGAGAGAATCCCTCCGCACTCAACGGGAGAGACTCCGGCCCCGCCTCTCTCGGCCGGATTCCGACGGGGAAGGAGGGAGCCGCCCCGCACCCGCCCCCGACGGGCCAGGCCGCGTGGGGCGTCTGAGAAGCGGAGAAGTCGCCGATCTGCAGAGATGGAGGCGGCGGGCACCTGGGCGCTGCTGCTGCTGCTGCTGCTGCTGCTCCTGGTGGTGACGCTGGTGCTGCCTGAGACCCGGGCCCGAGGCCACCTGCCCCCGGGGCCCACGCCCCTGCCGCTGCTGGGCAACCTCCTGCAGCTCCGGCCGGGGGCGCTCTACCTGGGGCTCCTGCGGGTGAGCGGCCGCGCGGACGTCCCGGCTAGAGAAGACGGGGTGGGAGGGGACCCCAAGACCGGAGACCACGCAGAGAGGCCCTTGGATATCCTAGAGGATGCAGGCAAAGGGGCTACGGATGCCCGGGGATGGGGTGGGCGTAGGGGTCCCGGGCTGAGAGAGTTGAGGGAGTGATGGTGAGAAGGGAGGCTAGGGTGGGGATGGCGCTAGGAGAGGCAGAGAATCCTGGAGAGGGTGTGAGGGGTCGGAAGCAGGATCCAGAGTGGCAGGGTCCCGGGTTAGAGAGACTGGGATGATCCTAGGTAGGTTGGAGCGGGGTGCAGGGAAGCGGAGCTGAGACAAGAGTCCTCAAGCAGAAGAGACAGTGGTGGCTTGTCCCACTGCGAGAGGTATCGGGGAGATACAGGTGAGTCTCCTGAGGAGGGAGCAGAGAGTAAAAAGAAGGTGTCCCACCCCACCCCACCCCACCCTCCCCGCCCCTCACGCGGGGGAGTTGGAGGTGGAGGCAGAGGCTGGAGGATTCCAGGAATCTGTCTGCCCAGACTGATGGGGATACGAGCCTGGGGGTGGGGTACGTGGAACTCAGCTAGGAGGGAGCCGGAAGCTCCTGGGAAGGAGAAAGGAGGGAGAGAAAGAAGGCTGAAGTGGCCCCAACCTTTTCAGGGTCGGGGGGAAGTGAAGAAAGGCCAGAGGTTCCCCATTCTGGGGTCCTCCATACAAGGCAAGGCGGGTAGCGGTCTTGTTCGGAGAGAGATGGTGCTGGTGCTTGGTGATATCTGCTCCCAGAATTTGAGGATTTAGCAGTGCCTCAAAGGGGTGGTTAGTTTTTTTTGGGGGGGCAGGGATTAAGGAAACCCACCGTTATCATCCCGTGCCCATTTTTGCCGCTATATGTCTGAATTGTGGGAGTGATGGTGGGTCTTGGGTCGTCCTGGCGTCAGAAGTTAGGGCTCTGCAGGGTAAGGGAATGGGGACCAGAGCGTGTGTTGGGTGACAGAGTTGGAGAAGGAGAGCTTTTGGGGGCAGGGGGCTGGGGGCCTGGTACAAAACAAGAACTGAATCTCCCAAAGGGACTATTTCCATTTGCGGTGAGGCAGAAGCAGAAGGGGTCCTCCTAGGTGGTTCATCCAGAGACAAAGGGACCACGATGGAGACACATAGACTTTGAGAGGCAGCAGCCTGCCCCCCATCACTCACGCGTCTCGCTCCCTGCTCCCAGCTGAGTAAGAAGTACGGACCGGTGTTCACCGTGTACCTGGGACCCTGGCGGCGCGTGGTGGTCCTGGTCGGGCACGAGGCTGTGCAGGAGGCCCTGGGAGGCCAGGCCGAGGAGTTCAGCGGGCGCGGGATGGTGGCAACGCTGGACGGGACCTTCGATAGCCACGGTGAGTCACAAGGGGGGCTGGAGGCTGCTGGGTCCCTTCACTCAGAGCCTGCCACCATTATTGGCCTGTGACCTTCTGTGCTTGGTTCAGGGTCTCTGGGCCTCTGTTTCCTCATTTGTAAAATGGGATGATAACAGTGCCTATTACCTAAAGATACTAAAGGTTGCTCAAAATCAACACTCATTAGTTATCAGGTTGTAATAGAGTTATTACTGCTCCAGGGGAAGCCGCAGGGTTGGGAGGAAAAGGGAGAGTGTTTGAGACACTGGGAGTTAGTGGGCAAACACTCAAAATGTACAAACGAGTCTCTGTGTTAAGGTTGAAAGCAGGAGGCCAGTGCTGGGTGCTCCAGGGAACACGGCAGTAAATAAACAGCCTCAGCCCCGCTCTCCCAGAGCGCACAGGTCAGGAGACAGACCTGTCACCAGAGAGTGACAGTCCAGACAGGTCAGGGCTGGCCTGCGGGAAGCCCTGGGACTCGTGGAATTGGAGGAGGTGCCTGGCCCAGCCTGTCCAGGAGGTCTTCCTGAAAGATGGGGAGTCTGAGCTGAGACTCATAGGATTAGGGGAACAGTTTTCCAGGCAGAGCGACCAGCACCTACAAAAGCACAGGGGTGAGATAAGCAAGCATTCATCAACTGACAACTTTTAATTACACCTGGCTGGGTACTGGGAACACAGCAGTAACAAATGTAATGACATGTTTTATTGTGGGAGTGATGAGCGGTGTGAGAAGACAATGGAGGGAGAGACTAGATTTCTAAAGGCAGGTGGCACTAGTGGTAAAGAACCCCGCTGCCAATACAGGAGACATCAGAGACTCGGGTTTGATTCCTGGGTTGGGAAGATGCCCTGGCGGAGGAAATGGCAACCCAGTATTCTTGCCGGGAAAATTTCATGGACAGAGGAGCCTGTAGGGCTACAGTCCATGGAGTTGCAAAGAGTCAAACATGACTGAGCATGCATGCACACTCCTGAAAGCAGGACAGAGGGGGCCTTTACTGGCCACAGGAGCAGAGGGAGTTGAGGGGAGAGTGGAAGCAACCAGGGAAGGCTTCCTAGAGCAGGTGACATTTAAGCTGAGACCTCAAGGCTGAGTGGAGTTAGTTCAGTGAGGAGGAAGAGGTGAGTGATCCAGGCAGAGGGAACAGCAGGGCCAGAGGCAGAGGGGACATGCTGACACCTTTGAGGAAGTGAGAAAAGGCATGAGGAACAAAGCTGGAGAAGTCTGCGGAGCCTGATCATGCAGAGCCTGAGTCAAGCCAGACTTTGGGTTTTCCTGGAAAAGGGTAGAGTCAGAATTAGAAAGGTCCTCTGGTTCCTGTGTGGGAGTCCAGAGAGGGGCTTGGGCTGGACCAGGGCTGGGGCCGTGGAGTGGGGAGGGGAGGTGGTCAGGAGGGGAATGCAGGACTCTGGGCAGGGAATGGGATGCTCGGTGGCTGAGCCAAGGAGAGATGCTGAGGCCAGTGTGGGGCCCTAGTGGAGGGATGGGTGGGCAGGGGACACCCAGAAGGAGGCATCCAGGAGGCCACCTGGGCTCGCATTCTACAAGTGGAAACAGCTCAGAACAGGGAAGGGTCTGTCCAAAGCAAATCTCTTGGATAAAGAGGAAAACAGTGCAATTCCTTCCTCCTCCTTCCCTGTTTGGGGCATTGAGGTCTGGGACTCAATGCATGCATGCATGCTAAGTCGCTTCAGTCATGTCCCACTCTTTGGAACCCTATAGACTGTAGCCCGCCAGGCTCCTCTGTCCTCTGTCCATGGGATTCTCCAGGAAAGAATACTGGAGTGAATTGCCATTTTCTTCTCCAGGGGATCTTCCAACCCAGGGATCGAACCCGCCTCTCTTATATGTCCTGGATTAGCAGACAGGTTCTTTACCGCTAGGGCCAGCTGAGAAGACCTACATAAATGTTAAGATGGATGGATAGAAGGGTGGGAGGGAGGGAGAAAGAGGAAGAGGAAGGAAGGATAAATGGGAGAGTGGGTGAATAGAGGAATAAAAAGATGGATAGACAGAAGAAAGGAAGACATCTTCATTCACCTTGGTGAATTATCCAGACACAAGGAGTCTGGATAATCCTCATTAATGATTCCCCAGGAGGTCAGCCTCTGACCCAAGGTTAGGCACTGATGGAGCACCTCCTGAGTCCTCCTGCCTGGACTAGACTCATATGGACTCAGGACAGGGCACCTCCCTGGGAGGAAGGGAGGATTCCTGGGGATCAGAGGAAGGGCTGGTCCCTCCTTGAGCCTAGCCGTCTGTGCAGGCGTGTTCTTCTCCAACGGGGAGCGATGGAGGCAGCTGAGGAAGTTCACCACACTGGCCCTGCGGGACCTGGGCGTGGGGAAGCGAGAAGGCGAGGAGCTGATCCAGGCGGAGGCCCGATGTCTGGTGGAGGCACTCCAGGGGACAAAAGGTCAGCAGGGTGGCCTGCCTACAGCAGAAACTTCTTCCCTCGGGGGCCAGGCTGGGGACTCTGTCTACTCCACCTCTCATCCGTCCTGCTGTCTCCCTGAGGGCCTGTGTCCCTGGTACTGTCACATCCTCTTTCTGCCTCTTTTTCTCTGTGTGTGCTCAATCACTCAATCATGTCAGACTCTTTGTGACCCCATGGACTATAGCCCGGCAGACTCCTCCATCCATGGGTTCTCCAGGCAAGAATACTGGAGCAGTTTGCCATGTCCTCCTGTAATAGATCTTCCCAACCCAGGGATCAAACCCGCATCTCATTCATCTCCCGCCCTGGCAGGTGGATTCTTTACCACTGAGCCACCTTTCTCTGTCTTTGTTATTCTCTCCTGTAAGTCTCTCTCTCTCTCTCTCTCTCTCTCTCTCTTTTCCCCCTGGCCAAGCCAAGCCGAGTGTCACGTGGGATCTAGTTCTCTGATCAGGGATCGAACCCTCACCCCCTGCAGTGAGAGTGCAGAATCTCAGCCACTGGACCCCCAGGGAAGACCCCAAGTCTAACTCCCTTTCCCAGTCTGTCTCTCTCAGCATCTCTCTTTCACTGACTCTGTCTCCCTGTCTGTCTCTATCTCATTCTGCTGTCTCTGTCTCACTCTGGGCCTGTCTCTTCCCAGTGGTGGCAGGCCCCTCTTCCATCGCTGTGGACCAGCTCTGCCCAAGTCAGCTCCGCTCTGCCTGTCTCCATCACAGCCTCCCCGCTGTCCCCCCTTCCCAGGACGGCCGTTTGACCCCTCCTTGCTGCTGGCCCAGGCCAGCTGCAACATCGTCTGCTCCCTCGTCTTCAACCTCCGCCTCCCCTACGACAATGAGGAGTTTCAGGCCGTGGTCCGGGCAGCTGGCGGCATCGCCGTGGGAGTCAGCTCCCCGTGGGGCCAGGTAAGTGACTGGGACCCTTCTCCGGCCACCTTCCCCAAAGGCTCCTGCCCGCCTCTTCCAGGTAACCCCAGAGCGCCCTGGTGCAGGGCCCCCGTGAAAACGGCTGTCGTTCTCCCCGCAGACCTACGAGATGTTCTCCCGGTTCCTACAGTGCCTCCCGGGCCCCCACACACAGCTCCTCGGCCACTTGGGCACCGTGGCCGCCTTCGCCACCCAGCAGGTGCGGCAGCATGAGGGGAGCCTGGGCGCCTCAGGCCCCGCGCGCGATCTCGTGGACGCCTTCCTGCTGAAGATGGCAAAGGTGGGGAACGTTAGGGTTGGGGGGGCCTCCTGGCCAACCCCCACCTGGGTGGTGCAGCTGGGATGCTCTGTCACCCTCCCTCTTTCTCTCTGCACGTCCCTCTGTGAATGCGGGTCTGAGTCCCTTGCATCTTCTCCTCCCTCCAGCCTCAGCCCCCTGCCCAGGCCTCAAGCCCCCTGACCCGCTGCTGTCAACCCTCACCGTCACTTCCCCCCACCCACACGGGACAGTTCCTATCAATTACGATGCTTTACTTACGAAACCTTGCAATAGCAAATTACACTAATAAAGTCCTCTTTGTTAATTATGTGAGAACAACTAGCATATGGGAAAATTTGCATTAGGATGACTCCTGTGGAAAGAACTACTTTTTAACTGTACACACTTTGCAAGTAGGGGAGATACTCAGAGCTACAGTCTTTGAATACATGCAACCACCCTGCTTATGGACTGAGAGGAATTTTTTTCTTAATTCTGTGGCCCTACTTTTTTTTTTTTTGGCCATGCCACATGGTCTGTGGGATCTTAGTTCTTGACCAGGAATTGAACCCAAGCCCTCAGCAGTGAAAGTATGGAGCCCTAACCACTGAACTGCCAGGGAATTCCCATTTCCTTTCATTTTTTTATTTAAAAAGATTTAATTATATTTGAGATGAACAGATACTGCTGTATATAAAATGGATAAGCAAGGACCTACTGTATAGTACAGGGAAGTATATTTAATGTCTTGTAATAACCTATAATGGAAGAGTTTGGAAAAGAATATATATAGTATGATTCAGTTATGTATAACTGAATCTCTATACATTCTGTATACAATCTGTATAACTCTGAGGTATACTGGAAACATACATCAACTAGACTTCTGTAAAAAGTTAAAATGTAAAAAATTTGGAAATTCTCTGGTGGTCCAGCTGTTGGGACGCCATGCTTTTGCTGCCAAGGGCCTGGGTTCACTTCCTGGTCAGGGAACTAGGAGCCCACAAACCATGTGGCATGGTCAAAAAAAAAATGAAGTGTACAGTTTAGTAGTGTTCGATATTATGTCATCATCACCCATCGCCAAAACTCTTTTCAACCAGTAGAACTGAAATTCCGTACTCATTAAAAGACAGCTCCCCCTTCTTCCCTCCCCCAGCCCCCAACCACCCCCTTCTACATTTTGTCTCTATGAATTTGGCTACTCTAGGCACCTCATGTGTGTGTGTTAGTAGCTAAGTTGTCTCCAACTCCTGACCCCATGGACTATAGCCTGCAGGGCTCCTCTGTCCATGCAGTTCTCCAGGCAAAAATACTGGAGTGGGTAGCCATTCCCTTCTCCAGGGGGTCTTCCTGACCCAGGGATTGAACCCAGGTCTCCCATTGCAGGCGGATGCTTTACCATCTGAGCCACCAGTATTTGTCCTTTTGTGGCTTATCTCACTTAGCATAATGTCCTCAGGATTCATTGTCGCTGTAGCTCATGACAAGATTTCCCTCCTTATTAAGGCTGAATTGTATGAATATAGCACATTTTCTTTATCCATTCATCCATCAGTGGACATTTGGATTACTTCCACCTTTTGGCTAGTGTGAATAATGCTGCGATGAACATGGGTGTACAAATGTCCTTCGAGATCCTGCTCTCTATTTTTTTTCTTGCTTTCTACTCTTTTCAATAAATCCCCAGAAGTGGAATTGCTAGATCACATGGTAATTCTGTTTGTAGCTTTTGAGGTACAGCAGTCTATACCATTTACCATAATAGCTGCACCCTGCTTTTTTTTTTCCGGCTACACCCGGTCTTCATTACTGCACTTGAGCTTTCTCTAGTTGCGGTGTGCAGGGGCTACTTTTCTTTGTGGAACACGGGCTTCTCACTGCAGTGGCTTCTCTTGTTGCAGAGCATGGGCTTTAGGAGTGTGGGCTCAGTAGTTGTTGCAAACAGACTGAGTTGCTCTGCAGCATGTGGGATCTTCCCAGACCAGGGATCAAACCCATGTCTGCTGCGTTGACAGTCAGATTCTTAACCACTGGGCCACCAGGGAAGTTCCAACTGCACCCTTTCATATGTTCCCTTGGTGATAGGGGTTCCAGTTTCTCCACATCCTCATCAACACTTGTCATTTTCTGTTTGGGTTTTTTTTTTTTATCGTAGCCACTCTTTCATTTTTAAACCATTCCAAGCCAACAGAACTAATGTCAAGACCCGATTTGCCCATACATTTTATTTATAAACTCCCTGACAAAGCTTTTAACTTGCTGCACTATACCCTGAACATGGCTGTGCTGGGTCTCTACTGCCTGCAGCCTGTGTTGTCTGAGTTCTGCTTGGTTTCTTCCAGGAGAAGCAAGACCCAAACACAGAATTCACCGACGAGAACCTGCTGATGACGGTCGTGTATCTGCTGTTTGCCGGGACAGTGACCGTCAGCACCACGATCCGATACACCCTGCTGCTCTTGCTGAAATACCCTCAGGTCCAAGGTAGGAGCCTTCTCCACCAGCCGTGCCCTGGGAACAGGAGGGAGGGCTCGAGAAGAAGAATGTTCAAGAGAGTGGGCAGTCTGAGCCAGGGCATGGAGATGAGAAGGAGCCCAGACATCCAGGGTGTCTGAAGAGCGGGAAGTTTGGGGACCGCTGGCTGCAGCTTGAGGCACAGTGAAATGAGAAAGGAGGCAGGAGATGTCTCCGGCCTTGCTCCCTTGGTGGTACATTGTATGCCTAACCCTGAGCAATGGGGAGCCATGGAGGGCTGTTGAGCAGGGGAAGGCAAGGTTAAATTAGCATTTTAGAAAAATGTTTTGGTCTGTCATGAAGAAGTAGGTTGTAGAGTGTGAAAGAGGATGCCAGGAGGTCAGGGTGGAGCCGGGGCAGGGACCTGGGTGGGAGAGAACAGAGCTGGGCCAGGCTGTGAGGAGGGAAGAGCGGGCCTGGTAGGCAGGTGGTAGAGGATGACAAGGGATGGGAGGCATCTGGGGACAGGCCCCCGGCTCTGGCCAGGGGATGGGGAAGCTGTGAGGCCACCCTGAGATGGGGGCAGAAGGATGAGGAGCTATTTCAGGGGAGATGCTGAGGCCGTGCATGCATGCTCAATTGCTCAGTCGTGCCCAACTCTTTGCAGACTAGCCCGCCAGGCTCCTCTGTCCATGGAATTTCCCAGGCAAGAATACCAGAGCAGGTTGCCATTTCTTTTTCCAGGGGATCTTCCCAACACAGGGGCCGAACTTGAGTCTCCTACATTGGCAGGCGGGTTCTTTACCGCCGAGCCACTGGGGAAGCCCCATTTGGAGACAGTTTGAGAGTGAGGAGCCTGGGACCACCACAGGGAGGCATCCAACCCGAGTCAGAACTGGAGATAAAAAACAAACCGGGGTTATCAGAGCACAGGCAAGACCTGAAGCTGTGTTGGTGAGGGAAGGCTGGGAATGTGCCCCAAGTCACTGCAGGGTCATTTCAGGGTCAGGCCACTCCATCAAATGCCAGCGAGCCAGTGGGATGGGATGACAGGGAAGCTGGAACCTGGTGGCTTTGGTGGAATGGAGTCAGCTGCGATTTCAGCTCACCAGGCCTCAGTGTCCTTATCTGGGAAATGGGACTACGTAATGGATCCGCCACCACCACAGGATTGCTGCAGGAACTGGAAGAAGAGAGACCTGATGCCCAGCACACAGGACAGAGGACTCTCCCTCCCTGCCCGCCAGCCTCACCCCTAACCATAGCTGATCAAACAGATGGGAGTTCCCTGGCGGTCCAGTGGTTAGGATGCCATGCTTTCACTGCCAAAGGCTCGGCTTCAATCCCTGGTCAGGAAACTGAGATTCGGGCAGCACAGCTAAATAAATAAATAAATAAATGTTTTAAAAAGAAGAAGAAGGTGAGACGTCCAAGGGGAGATCACAGGACCCCGCCCAGCCTTTGACCTCCAACTCTCCTCTTCTTGCGTGCAGAGCGCGTGCAGGAGGAGCTGATGCGAGAGCTGGGGGCCAGCCAGGGGCCAAGCCTGGGGGACCGAGCCCGCCTCCCCTACACGGATGCAGTTCTGCATGAGGCGCAGCGGCTGCTGGCACTGGTACCCATGGGAATACCCCGAGCCCTCACCAAGACCACCCGCTTCCGGGGGTACACCCTGCCGCAGGTAGGTTTTCCAGTCAGCCAGACCCAGCGGCTGTCTCTCCCCTGAGCCTTGGGTCCGAGTCCCTTGCTGTCTTTGTCTCTGGATCTTGGTCTGTTTTTCTGTGTCTTCATCTTCCTCGTCTCTCTCTCCTCTCTGGGTGACATCTTCCTCTCTTTTTCTGTCCTTGTCTCTGCCCCTCTGTTTCCTTCTGTGTCCATTTCTCTTGCATTTTGATGCTGTCTCTGAGCCTGCTTTCCCATGTGTCCAATAGATCCTAATTCTTTGTTGCTGTTCAGTCGCTAAGTCGAGTCTGACTTTGCGACCCCACAAGCTGCAGCCCACCAGGCTCCTCTGTGCCCCGCTATTCTGCCTCCTTCCAGTTGTGGCTGAGACCATAAGATAAGGTGACAGGCAGGGAAGCAACTTGACAATTGAGAGCCAACGGAGGCCTCTCCCTTCCACCCACCCATTCGCCTCCTCCCTGCAAACGCAATCAGGCTCTCCTTCCCTCCATACCTACACTCAGTTCCTACCCCTTCATTCGAGAGCAACTCACAGCTAGCACCACCAGGGGGCGACATCTCCCTGGAAACCGCAAGTGCCTTTCTGGCAACCTGCTCCTTGAGTTGGTTGTAGAATCCAACTCAAAGCAGTTAGAATCCAGCCCTGCTGTTTTCTAGCTGAGACCTGGAGCAAATCACTTCGCCCTCTGAACCTGCGTCTACTTCTCTACTAAATAGGAAACAATAATATTATCAATTTGAAATTGTAAGGAATCTGTAAAATGAGGCTTGTGAAACACCAAATGAGGGACTTTCCCAGTGGTCCAGTGGTTAAGGCCCCTAAACTTCCAGTGCAGGGGGCACAGGTTCAGTCCCTGGTAGGGGAAGTAAGGTCCCACATGCCACGTGGCATGGCCAAAAAGAAAAACACTGGAACACCAAATGAGCTGTGCAAGAAGTGGGGCTCCTACGTACCCCACAGCAGCAACTGTTGCTAAAGCAATGACCATTGCAACTACAACAACTACGATATTGGCAACAGCATTTACAGGCATCGGTGATCAAGGACCTGCTCTGTGCCAGACATTATTCTAAATGCTTTGCACATATTACCTTATTATATTTGCACATATGATATTTGCACATATTACATTATTTAACCTTCAGAGCAACACTATAGCTTTATCATGCTCACTTTACAGCATGAGGAAACAGCCTTGAGAGGTTAGATTTGCCAAGCTCACCCAGCCTATGAGCAATAGGGGTAGGATTTAAACCCAAAACCTATGCTTTAACCATTGCTATCTGTCTTTCTCTTTTTTTTTTTTTTATCTCTTTTTTGAACAGCGATAGTATGACCTTCTCCTCAGTGCTCACTCAACCTTCCCAATTCAGAACCCCATTAGCGAGTGTCCCTAATAAAGGAGGTCCCTCACCCCCTCCTCAAATTCCCGACCTTCATTCACCCTCCACCATAGTCTTGGGAACATGGGGACTCTGATCTCAGTTGAAGGGGCTGCCCCTCTCCCCAAACCCGAGTGGGGGAAGCCTTCATGAACAGCCCTCACCCACCCACCCTTCACCTCCAGAAGACCACAGAGGCAGAAAGCTGGACTCTGAGCTAAGTGGCTTAGGACAGCCACGGCTTAATCACAGCGTACCTTCAAGGTATAATAACAAATGTGAAAATAATAAGCTCTGCTATTGCCATGTCCAGATGTTGCCTCGAGCAAGTTGCTTAAGATCTCTGAGCCTTTGTTTTCCCATCTTTTTTTTTTTTTGGCTGCGCAACTTGCAACTATTACTAGTTCCCTAACTAAGGATCGAACCCACACCCCCTGCAGTTGAAGCACAGAGTCCTAACCATTGAACTGCCAGGGAAGTCCCCCATCTTTAAAATGGAGATCATATTAATAACTGTTCCCTGGACTTGTTAAATGAAGAAGGAAATGACAACCCTCTCCAGTACTCTTGCCGGGAAAATCCCATGGACAGAGGAGCCTGGTGGGCTATAGTCCATGGGGTCGCAAAGAGTCAGATACGAGCACTCACACACACCTGCAGACTTGTTAAAAAGATTTAGTGAGTTTGTGAGTAAGTATGATATGTGTATATAGTATATATGAGGTAATATATGTAATACTAAATAAGATGCCTGATCCGTGAAAGTACTCAGTAAACATGATGCCGCTATGTTTTGTGGGTCAGTTTTCCCAGCTCTCCAGACTGCTGCGCTCTGCCCTCAGGAACTGAAAACCTGAGGGGTGAGGTGTATTTGTAGTTTGGGGTGTTTTTTATATTTTTTTATGTCCCCACTGTTTTCCAAGAGCTTAGGGGCCAGAATTTTGAAGGGAGGGCGGGGTTAGGGGGCGCTGTACTGGGTCTTTGTTCCCGCACATAGGCTTCTCCAGCTGTGCACAGGCTTAGTTGCCCCTCGGCATGCGGGATATTCGTTCCCCAACAAGTGTCCCCTGTGTTGGAAGGCAGATTCTTAGCCACTGGGCCACCAGGGGAGTCTGGATATTTGTAGCTTTGTTATGATCTCTCCTGGTGGCTCAGATGGTAAAGAATCTGCCTGCAGTGTGGGAGATCCCTGGGTCAGGAAGATTCCCTTGGAGTAGGAAATGGCAACCCACTCCAGTATTCTTTTTTTTTTTTTTCCTTTTATTTTTATTTGTTGGAGGCTAATTACTTTACAATATTGTAGTGGTTTTTGCCATACATTGACATGAATCAGCCATGGATTTACATGTATTCCCCATCCCAATCCCCCCTCCCACCTCCCTCCCCATCCCAACCCTCTGGGTCTTCCCAGTGCACCAGCCCTGAGCACTTGTCTCATGCATCCAACCTGGGCTGATGATCTGTTTCACCCTTGATAATATACATGTTTCGATGTTGTTCTGTCAAAACATCCCACCCTCGCCTTCTCCCACAGAGTCTAAAAGTCTGTTCTGTACATCTGTGTCTCTTTTTCTATTTTGCACATAGGGTTATCATTACCATCTTTCTAAATTCCATATATATGCGTTAGTATACTGTATTGGTCTTTATCTTTCTGGCTTACTTCACTCTGTATAATGGGCTCCAGTTTCATCCATCTCATTAGAACTGATTCAAATGAATTCTTTTTAATGGCTGAGTAATATTCCATGGTGTATATGTACCACAGCTTCCTTATCCATTCATCTGCTGATGGGCATCTAGGTTGCTTCCATGTCCTGGCTATTCTAAACAGTGCTGCGATGAACATTGGAGTGCACGTGTCTCTTTCAGATCTGGTTTCCTCGGTGTGTATGCCCAGAAATGGGATTGCTGGGTCATATGGCAATTTTATTTCCAGTTTTTTAAGAAATCTCCACACTGTTCTCCATAGCGGCTGTACTAATTTGCATTCCCACCAACAGTGTAAGAGGGTTCCCTTTTCTCCACACCCTCTCCAGCATTTATTGCTTGTAGACTTTTGGATAGCAGCCATCCTGACTGGTGTGTAGTGGTACCTCATTATGGTTTTGATTTGCATTTCTCTGATAATGCCACTCCAGTATTCTTGCCTGGAGAATTCCATGGGCGGAGGAGCCTGGCGGGCTCCAGTCTGTGGAATCCCAAAGAGTGGGACACGACTGAGCGACTATCACCACCACCACCACAGGGCACAGAGGTCTTCCCCCTTCTCGGCTCCATCCTGCATGACCCAGCGGTCTTCGAAAAACCCGAGGAGTTCAACCCAGGCCGATTCCTGGATGCGGACGGGAAGTTCAAGAAGCACGAGGCATTCCTGCCCTTCTCCTTAGGTATCTTCTGGGGCCGCCCCTGCCCACTCACCGGTCCCCCTATGCCTGGCGGGGAGGACAGCTGGCCCAGCGCCACTTCTCTCTTCCCTCCAGGTAAGCGCGTCTGCCTCGGGGAGGGCCTGGCTCGGACCGAACTCTTCCTCCTGTTCACCGCCATCCTGCAGGCCTTCTCGCTGGAGGGCCCATGCCCACCGGGCACCCTGAGCCTCCAGCCGGCCATCAGTGGCCTTTTCAACATCCCCCAAACCTTCCAGCTGCAATTCCGGCCCCGCTGACCTGCGCCCCACCCCCACCGCTGTGTGGACCGGATGACAGAGGGAGCCTTGGGAGGGTGGCAGCCTCAACGGTGAGCATGGACCCGGCTGTGTCTCCAGAGCCACGCATTTACACCACAGGCAGCCTCATTCACACCCGAGGAGGTGTATATTCACACACGTGTATTCAGCCTCCACATCCGCAGGGTCATCAGCCCACACAACTACGCACCCAGACACACCCACGAGAACCACAAGACAACTGAGCCACACTGCTTTCTATAGACAGAAATTCAGTCCATCTGAAATCACGACCACGTACCCAGATAACCCACCAAGTTAACACACAGCACAGCCACCCTGGACTCACAGCCCACATGTGGGCGTTCAGCTGCTGCCTTCACAACTCATGACAACGGCCACAGTGTGTGTGGCCCATGTGCCCTCTGAATGCATCAGATTTACCAGTGCCACCGTCTCTGGGAGCCTGGAGCAGAGACCCCAGGCTGGGCCATGTCACCACACACATGTCCTCAGTGAGGTATGTCCCTCGGTGACCCTACCGCTATCCAGGCACAAGACTGTCACCATCCACAGGCCCCCAACCATCGAACCACACAGTCAGCCCACCTGTGTGTGACACCAGCCGAACCGCTGAATATCTCCCCGCTAAGACACAACACAGCCTCGGGGCCCCAGTTGCGGCCTCCTCTGCAGCTTCAGCCCTCAAGGGCATCCCCTTTGCAGGTACCCTGATCCTCAAATGCTCCCAAATACAGACACACCCCAGTGTGCAATTGTGCACACAAGCCTGGGGACCAGGTAAACTCGGACACACGTGGACCCCCAGGCCAGGGTAGCACACGTGCACACACACACATGAGCATGCGCGCGCACGCGCCAGCTTATATCAGGGATCGAACCCTTGCCTCTTATGTCTCCTGCATGGACAGGCAGGCTCTTTGCCGCTGAGGCTCCAGGGCAGCCCTAGCCTCCCCTGCTCCCCCAGCCCCCTCAGCACACACACTGACCCACCGCCCCGACTCTGCGTCACAGTCCCAGCTAGACCCTGTGGAAAGAGCCAGATTCCAGTTCCCCGTGTCAGGGAAGAGGCCAGGTCTGACATCCTTGCCACTTGGAAGGTCCCCGTTTTGCAATAAAAGTTTGTTTCTGGCCCCGGGGCAGGGCCTAGTCTAAGTGTGACAGTGTCCATCATTGTGAGTAAGGGGTGAGGATGGGGGCCCGCCCCTCCCTCGAGGCTAGGCGGGAGCTGAAAAACATGGCCCCCGCCTACCCTGGCTGTTGACATCAGTGGCAGATGTGGAGGTGGTGGGGGAGGGGAGCTGTCCCAGGCCTCACTTCCGGTGAGGCTGGTGGGGGGAGGCGCAGGGCTGCAGGCCTGGAGGGGGCTTGGGGCGATGGGGGGACCTCAGTTTGGGACAGCCCGAAGGTGACCGCCCACCATCCTGGGCACCCTCCCAAACTGAAAGCAGATGCTGAAACACAAACCCTACCCTTCACTCTGGCCTCTCCTGCCACTCTTTCCCTCCCTTCACAAGGGAGCCAGAAGCATCTTTTTATTTGTCAATTATCTAGTAAGGAAGTTTAAAATGTACAGTAGTAGAGAGAATAGGACAGTGGGCCCATGACCCGGCCTCATTCGATAAGCCATCAACTTCCTGCTAGTTTTATTTCATCAGCTGTTCTCTTAAGATGATTTTAAAGCCAATCTCAGAAAATAATTGAATACACATTCCTAATAGGAAAAGACATTCCCCCTGCCAACATTTTTTTTTCCATTTCTTATTTTCTTTTATAAAGTCAATATGCTGAACCTGATGATTTTTTTTTCCTTTTAAAATATTCATTTATTTATATATTTATGGCTGTGTTGGGTCTTAGTTTTGGCACACCAGATCTTCATTGCAGTACGCGGGCTTCTCTCTAGCCGTGGTTCACAGGCTCAGTAGTTGAGCCTACTTGCCCCATTGCGGGCTTAGTTGCCCTGTGGCATGTAGGATCTTATTTCCCTGACTAGGGATCGAACCCAAGTGCCCTGTATTGCAAGTCAGATTCTTAACCACTGGGCCACCAGGAAAGTCCCCCGTCTCCTGCAACATTTTATTATGACGATTTTCAAACATGCAGCAAAGTTGAAGGGATTGTTCGGGAACATCCATGGGACACCACCTACATTTTCCCGCCTTAGTTGCCCTGCTTCATCAGTACATTTCTATCCACCTGCCCATCCAACTCTTTTTTTTTTTTTTTTTTTTTTTTAAGGCATTTTAAAACAAATTGCAGAGACTTCCCTGGCAGTCCAATGGTTAGGACTCCACCCTTCCACTGCTGGGGGGGTGAGATTGGGAGAACAGGTTCAGTTCCTGGTCAGGATACTAAGATTCTACATGCCATTCGGCACAGCCAAAAACAGACAAAAGATTGCAGATATAGGCCTCTGAAAGCTTCAGCAATGCATAGATCATTGGCTAAAGTTTTTTTCTTTTTTTAATTTTCCATGATGTCATCACTTTATTTTTTGGCTTAAGTTCTACAGAGGTAGCACAGAACAGTGATATGATAGAAAATAGAAAGATGAGACTGGGATCACATCTTAACTTTGCCACTTTCTAGTTGATGACACCTTCACTGAGGGTTGAGCATCTAAAAGACAAGCAATTTAACATGCTTCCAGCGTAGGGGGCACAAGTTTGATCCCTGGCCAGGGAGCTAAGATCTCACATTCCATGTGGCATGGCCAAAGAAACAATTTAAAAAGAAAACAATAAAAGACTTACCTAATTTAAAAGAAGGGATATGAAAAATTCTGGAACTTCACAGGCACCAATATATGTGATGTTCTTGGCTTTATTATTATTGCTACTTTTTATGTCCTGGGCAGAAGAGCCTGGTGGACCACAGTCCATGGAGTCACAAAGAGTTGGACACGACTTATCGACTGAACACCCACCCACTTTTTATGTCAGTAGGATATGAAAAGGAATGAATGAGGTTTGAGGTTTGCTTTTTTATTTAAATTAAGGCAGTGGGGATGTCCCTGATGGTCTAGTGACTAAGACTCCGTGCTCCCAATTCAAGGGGCACAGGGGGCTAAGTTCCCACATGCCCTAAGGTGCGCCTAATTAATTAATTAAGGCAACAACTAGCTTTCCTTTGCACTCAAAATTCACATTCAGGGAAATTTGGAACCAGAAATACCAGCAAACTCATTTGTTTAAGGAAGGATGAACCTTGAACTGCATTAATATGAAAGTGGACAGAATAGGATGATTGCAGTAGCAAGCAAAGAATAACATAAACTCAGAATGACTTAACAATAATTATCGACCCCAAAGTAAAAGTATTTGCAGTTAGTGTGGTCTTCAGTTTGTTTGGGGTGAGTGGGTAAAATATATCCATTTATCATTTTCACCACTTGTAAGTGTATTAAACAGCTTTACAGTCTATAACCATCATACTCTCTATACACAAAACTTTCATTATCCCCAAGAAAGGCTCCTAACTTATTAAAACAACTACCCCGTTAAAATCTATTCTTTGTTGTTTTTTTTTTAAGTCACGTGGCTCTCAGGATCTTAGTTCCCCAGCTGAACCCATGCCCTCAGCACTGAAAGCTTGGAGGCCTAACAACTCGACCGCCAGGGAATTCCCTAAAATCCACTTTTTCAAAGTCACAGCTATGGGGTTTCCCTGGTGGCTCAGTGGTAAAGAATCCACCTGCCAATGCAGGAAGCACGGGTTCGATCCCCGATCCAGGAGGATCCCACACGCCGCAGAGCAGCTGAGCCCGTGCCCCACACCTCTGAGCCTGAGCTCTAGAGCTCGGGAGTCACAGCTCCTGAAGCCCGAGTTCCCCAGACTGTGCTCCACAGCTAGGGAGGCCACTGCAACGAGAAGTCTGAGCCCCAAAACTAGAGAGCCCAGCCCCTGCTCACAAAAACTAGAGACAGCACAGCACAAAGACCCAGCACAGCCAAAAATAAAAGTATTTAAACAATGTCACAACCATGATCCACATTTTCACGCCTATCACAGTTAGCTCTTTTGCAGTGTTAGTGTTCCTCTTTCCCCAAAGGTTCCAGAAATGTACCTTGTGGTCGTATTGACTCAAACCAGCACTCAAAGGCTCACCACGCAGTGCCTTCATTTGGATGCTGTATTCAGTCGCTCAGTCAGGTCCAACTCTGCAACCCCATGGACAGTATTCCACCAGGCTCCTCTATCCATGGGATTTCCCAGGCAGGAATACTGGAGTGGGTTGCCATCTCCTTCTCCAGGGGATCTTCCCAACCCAGGGATCGAACCCACGTCTCCTGCACTGGCAGGTGGATTCTTTTTTTTCTTTTTTTTTTTTGGCAGCTGGATTCTTTACCACTGCTCCACCAGGGAAATCTTCCAAGCTGTAATCATTCCCCAATCTTTTAAATGCTACTTTTCTTTTTTAATTTTTATTGAAATATAGTTGACTTACAATGTTGTATTAGTTTCAGATGTACAGCTCAGTGATTCAATTAAACATCTACATAATTATATAATTCTTTTTTATATTCCCTTCTATTTAAGGTTATTATAATGTATTGAGTATAGTTCCCTGTGCTATATAATAGATGCTTGCTTGTTATCTATTTTATATATAGCTGGGTGTATATTTTAATCCCAGATTGCTAATTTATCCCTTCACCTTTTCCCTTCTGGTAATGCCACTAATTTCTTGAAGAAACTGGGTCACATCCTGCATTTGGCTGATGGCTTCTTGGGGGTGCTACTCAAGAAGATGTCTTTTCATTGCCAGGAATTCCCTGTAAACTGGGAGTTAGATCAGATGTGGGCTTATTCTGGCAAGAGCTCACCTCTAGGGAGTGCTGGGTCCCTTGCCACCATCAATAATAAATTGTCCCATGTAGTGTGTCCAGGTCCTGATGCCCTGTTAGAAAGTTTCCCATCAACCTTTCACTTACTGGTCTCGGTAAAGGGATATTTATTTATTTACAGCTGTGCTGGGTCTTCATTCCTGCAAGGGCTGCCTTCCATTTGCTGTGCATGGGCCTGTCATCGAAGTGGCTTCTAGAACACAGGCTCAATAGTTGTGGCGTCCACAGGCTGAGCTGCTCTGCAGCATGTGGGATTTTCCCAGACCAGGGATCGCACCTGTGTCCCCTGCATTTGTAGGCGGATTCTTTACCACCTGAGCCGCCAGGGAAGCCCGAGATCTTTGAAAACCAAATCAAATCAGGTCACTCCCCTAATCGAACGTTTGTACACTGTTGGTAGGAATGTAAACTGGTGCAGCCACTATGGAAAACAGCTTGGAGGCTCCTCAGAAACTTAAAAATAAAATTGTTATATAGGATCCAGCCATCCCACTTCTTGGTATATATCCAAAGGAAACAAAATCAGTGTCTCAAGAGATATCTGCACCCTTGTGTCCATGGTAGCATTATTCAGCATAGCCAAGACACAGAAACAAATCTGTGTCAGCAGATGAGTGGATAAAGAAAATGTGACATAGGAACATCCCTTGTGGTCCAGTGGTTAAGACTCTGCACTTTCACTGTAGGGGGCAAGTGTTCAATCCCTAGTCAAGGAAGTTTCACACACTGTGATGCAGCCAAAAAAAAAGAAAAGGAAAGGGAAAGTGACATAGATATGTAGCAGAATATTGTTCAGCCATAAGAAAGAAGGAAATCCTGCCATTTCTGACAAACGTGGGTGGACCTTGTAGACATTATCTGAGTGAAATCAAGTCAGACAAACTGTAGTATGATCACTTATATGGGGAATCTTAAAAAAACTGAAAAATCACAAAACAGAGAGGGATATAATATACTAGGTGCCTGGTAATCATGGTTAATAATACTGTATTATACATATGATGGTTGCTAAGAGAATAGATTATTTTAAAATTATTTATTTATTTAAATTGGGGCATATGGGATCTTTAGATACAGCATGCGACCAGGGATTGAAAACCCCTCCACACACACAATTGGCAGCATGGAGTCCTAGCCACTGAACCACCAGGGAAGTCCCGAGAGGAGATTTATTTATTTATTTATTTTTTCTGCTGTGCAACTCAGCATGCGGGATCTTAGTTCCCTGACCAGGAATTGAACCTGGTCCCCCTGTGGTGGAAGCAGAATCTTAACCACTGAACCACCAGGAAAGACCCCTGAAAGTAGATCCTGAACATTGTCTTAACAAGAAAAAACCAAAAACCTGTCACTGTGTAGTGATGGAGGTTAAATTAGACTTACAATGGTGATCATTTCACAATATATACAAATACTGAATATCTGTATATATCAGAAACTAATGTAATGTTGTGTGTCAGTTATCTCTCAATTAATAATTAATGGGGGCTTCCCTGGTTGCTCAACTGGTAAAGAATCTGCCTGCAGTGCTGAAGACCCAGGTTCGATCCCTGGGTCAGGAACATCCCCTGGAGAAGGAAATAGCAACCTGCTCCAGGATTCTTGCCTGGAAAATCCTATGAACAGAGGAGCCTGGTGAGCTACAGTCCACAGGGTCACAAGAGTCGAAACAATTTAGCGACTAAACCACCACCTATAATTAATTAATTAAATTAAAAAGTAAAAGAATGGTGGTTGCCAGGGACTGGATAAGAAATGGGGGGGGGGAGATTTTGGTCAAAGGGTACAGAGTTCCATTTACAAAATGAATAAACCCTGGGATCTAATGTACAACCTGGGGAACATAGCTAATATTGTCTTGCATATTTATTGATTGATTCGTGTGCTGGATTTTTGTTGCTGCACATGGGCTTTCTCAAGCTGCATATAGCGGGAGCTCCTCTCTAGTTGAGGCGCTCTGGCTTCTCGTTGTTGTGGCTTCTTTTGTTGCAGAGCACGGGCTCTAGGGCACATGGGCTCAGTAGTTGTTCTGCAAAGGCAGCTAGCTCTGAGGCATGTGGACTCTTCCAGGACCAGGGATCGAACCCATGTCCCTTGCATTGCAAGGCAGATTCCTAACCACTGGACCACCAAGGAAGCCCCTCTACTGTATACTTGAAATTTATGAAGAAAGTAGATCGTAAATATCTTCACCATCCACACCAAAAAAAGGTAATTATGTGAGGCAACGAATGGGTTAACTAAATTTATTGTGGTAACCCCTCCACAATATATACATGTAGTGAATCATGTCGTACCCCTTAAATTTATACACTTTTGTCCATTGTGTGTGTTAGTCACTTAGTCCAACTCTTTCCGACCCCACGAACTGTAGCCTACCAGGCTTCTCTGTCCATGGAATTCTCCAGGCAAGAATACTGGAGTGGATTGCCATTTCCTTCTCCAGAGGATCTTCCCAACCCAGGGATTGAACCCTGGTCTCCTGCATCACAGGCAGATTCTTTACCACTTGAGCTACAGGGAAGTCCTTTATACATTTGTTCATTATACATTGATAAAGCTGGGTAGGGAAAATAACTCCCCTAGTGCATTCTATCATATTTAGAATAAAAGCCCAAAGTCTTCCTTGCCAGACTGACACCCTCTCTGACCTCACCTCCCCATCCATTCTGGTCACACGTGTCTCCTCCTTGAAGTTCTCTACAAGCTGGCCTCTAGGCCTTTGCACTGGCTGTTCCCTCTGCCTAGAAGGCCCTTTCTTACGACTCACTCACTTGCTAATTTACTTCAGACCTTGATCATAACCTCTGAGAGGCCTTCCCTGACTACCTTCCCTAAAACAGCACTCTCCACCCACTTGATATCCCTCTCCTTGATGTATTTTTCTCCTCTGCCCATGAAGCATCCTGATACATGTTTCTTTGGTAGGCTCAGGAGCTGTAGCACTCAGGCTTAGTTGCCCCACAGCACGTGGGAACCTTGGTTCCCCTACCAGGGATCAAACCCATATACCCCGCATTGAAAGGCAGGTTCTTAACCACTCGGGACCATGAGGGAAGTCCTGAGCAAACAGTTCTTGAGAGAACGAACACAGATTCGACTTGGCCATGCTGTCTAATGTACAGCAGGTCCATTAGGTGCGTATGGTCCCCCAACATATTCAAACAAGTGGGCAGATCGTTGCAAATATTTGCACCCCCCCCCAACAGTGCCACAATAATTAATTGACCCCTTTATGAAAGGTTTTTTAGAAGGTGGTGGGGACAAAGAGATGACCAAGATATACCCAATGCCTGCTCTCCTAGAGCCCACAGAGCAGCAGGAGAAGGAAGACACAAGGCACACAGTTACACCAATAAGCATATCATGAAAACTCAGGCAGCAGCGCCGCCAAAGAAAAGGACAGGGACTTCCCTGGTGGTCCAGTGGCTAAGACTCTGCTCTCCCAGTGCAGGGGGCCCAGGTTCGATCCCTGCTCAGGGAACTAGATCCCACATGCCACAGCTGAGAGTTCTCATGCCACTCTTAAAGATACCACATAAAGCCTTGGTGCAGCCAAATAAACGAGCAAATAAAGACATTTTAAAAAATGAAAATTATTAAATATATATATATATATATATATATATATATATAAAGAAAAGGACAAAGTGTTGGGAGTGAATAACACGGGGAGTTGACTGGGAAGTACCAGGCAGCGATGCCATGGAAAGGGGGCAATTGAGATGGGGCTGAGGGGTGTGTAGGAGTTGGGGACAAAGGGCTACAGGAGGAGGCCCAGCGACCTGTGAGCAAGAGAAAGGAGCCAGGTGGTAGACATCAGGGGGCACAAGGCAAGCAGTTTGGGGGTTTATCATGGAAGATTTGGGACAAAGGAGGAAATAGGTTTGATTTGGGATTGAGATACAATCTTTTTCTCTTTTTTAAAAAAATCTATTTATTTGGCTGTGCCGAGTCTTAGTTGTGGCGTGCAGGATCTTCAGTTGTGGCATGTGGGATCTAGTTCCCTGGGCAGGGATGGAATCCAGGCCCTCTGTAGTGGGAGCTCAGAATCTTAGCCACTGAACTGCCAGGGAAGTCCCAAAAGACATTCTTCTCGCTCTTGACTGGTTAGAGCGAGGGTGAGTGGAGGCCAGGAGACCAGGGAGGAGGCCAGAGCAGGAGTCCAGGTCAGAGAAGACGGGGCTGGACCAGGGTGAGGTCATGGAGAAGAGAGCAGGGCCAGGCAGGAGAGAGGTTTGTTAGCTGAATCTAATCCTCCATGGCAGCTGGAAACTTACTGAGGGTACGAGGTATTTGAGAAGACCCTGAGGGTCAGGCTTGGGAGGCAGGATAGATCCTAAGGTCTCCATTGAAATGGAACACAGCTCAAGGAGGGTGCCAAGCCTCAGCCCTGGGTGCCAAGTTGAGGAGCCCAGGGCTCATCCCGAGGGCAGTGAGGAGCGAAGGTTAAGCAGGGAGGGAACAGGGTCAGATTTGAGTTTCAGAACCATCCCTCTGGTTACGAATGGGAGATGGGATGGAGGGAGTAACAGTGGAGGCAAGGAGGCCTGGGAGGAGGCCAAGGCAAGGTCCTGATGGGAAAGGACTGAGGAAAAGGGGTGGGTGGGCGAGACCTCGAGAGGCTGAAAGGCATTTGTGAGGAGCTGTGGGCATACCAGTACAGAAGCAGAGCAGCCAAGAGCAGAGAGTTGGGAGTTCAGCCTGTCCTGCACAAACACGCAGGCTCAGAGAGACCACCACACACACACACACACACACACACACACACACCCCATGTGCAAAACACATGGGGGAGGGAAATGGACAAGAAGGAGAAAACAGCACACCTGCACCGGATCAGCAGGATCAGGACATGCAAACCACCAGAGGGAGTCAGCAAAGTAAGTGCCCAGAGACAGATCAACGAGATGCAGAAAAATCAAGGACACCTAGTCAGCTGTCGTTACCACGTGCGACGGAACTACGCGTGCCCTGTCCCTGTAACCTGCTAAGTGGGTTCTGTTCTTATTCCCAACTTACAGATGGAAAAACTGAGGCTTAGGGAGGCCAGTCCCTTAAGGTCCCACTAAGGTCCTGGGCTTAGTGGCAGAGGCAGGATTCCCATCCAGGTCTTCAGGCTACCCCCACCCTACCCCCGCGAGTGCCCATCCACTGGCATCCTGTTTCCGTGACCACTTTGGTCTTTATTTGGTACGAGGGGCAACGTTCCTGCCACCCCCACCGCATCAGTGCACCCTGGGGATGCCCACACAACAGTGTCCTCCCTTTTCTGGTTTCTGAGATTTTTCCAGGAATGGAGGCGCTCCTGCTCCTGACCCGGCTTGTCTGAGTGTGGGCCGGCGGCGTGTCCCTGCGTGTCTCCTCCTGTCCCAGCCTCGTGTGTGTGTGTGTGTGTGTGTGTGTGTGTGTGACGTCTGAGTGTGTGTGTGTGAGCTGTGAGTGCAAAGGGGGAGTGCCTGGCTGAGCTCTGGGGGTGGAGGCAGGGGAGGGGGGCGTCGCAGAGGGGAGTGGAGTTCTGGAGGAATGTTTACCAGAGCAGCTCGGAGTGAGAGCCCAGAGGGACAGCGCCCTGAGCCGGGGTACGGAGCCGCTCAGCTTCCCTGCCCCGCTGGCCCCAGAGCAGGGACGCAGCCGCCAGGGGCCCCTGCCCCCTCCTCAGCCTCCTTCCAGGGCCCCTTTAAGACCGAGCTGGTCCTCTTCTCTCCGTGTTAACCCCTCGAAGTCCAGGTGGCCCCTTGGGCTCCGAGCCGGTGGTGGGCGGAGGCAGAAGCGACGGGGAGCCAGGGGCGGAGAAAGTGTTGCCCGAAGTCTGGGAGGGAGAGGAGGAGGCAAAGGAGCTGGGACGGCGGCCCGCTGAGCCGAGCCCGCGAGGGACACCCCCCAACCACCACGCTGGGCCAGGCGGGCATTGCCAAATCAGGGCGGGGGGAGCCGGGAGCCGGGGGGAGGGTCGGGGACAGCCCGGCCCTGCCCCCTCCCTCGCGGGGTGCCCAGCAACTTCTGAGGAAAGTTTGGCACTCACTGCCTGGTGCCCCGAGGATGGGCAAGGTCCTGCTGGCCTGGTGCTGGGCGCTGTGCTGCTGGGGGCGCGTGGCTCCCCAGGGTGAGTGATGATGGGGGGCCTGTGGGGAGGGCCCTCTCGTGGAGGGGCTGGGCGGGGAGGAGGGAGAGGAGGGGGACGGATGGCAGGTGTTTGAGGGGGGCGGCGCTGAGTCCTGAGCCGGCTCGGGGAGTTTCCTTGGGACAAGAGAGGGAGACAAGGGGGACACAGAGACAAACCGAGAGAGGCCAGGAAAGAAAAACAGGGGACCCTTGAGAGAGGAACAGAAGGATAAGAAACAGAAACTAGGAGCCCCAGAGATGGGGAAGAGATGGACACAGACAGACGGGAGACGCTGAGGGCTAGGGGCTGGACTTGAACTGGGGGCCTTGCAGAGAGGGGCTGAGCGGAGGGCTGCCTGGAAAGGAGCCTTCCAGAAGGGACCCCTAAGTCAGGCAGCAGGGTGCGGAGGCTCCAGAGCCCTAGGGGAAGACTCTCTGTCACCCCCACTTCTCCTCACCCTTCGGCTCTTTGTCCGGGGCCGGGGGCTCTGCCTTCGGCCCGCCATCTCTGTGGGTCTCCGTGTCTCAGTCTCTCTCTCCCTGTTCTCTAAGCGTCTCTTATCAACGTCTCTGTCTGTGTCTTTCTCTCTCCCTCTGTGTGTCTCTCCCCCAACTTTTTCCCCTCTAGGGATGTCTCTGCATTTCTCATCCTCGGTCTCTCTTGAGTCTCTGTTCCTGTCTGTCTGCCTGACTTTCTCCGGTTCCCCTCTCTGCCTCTCCTTCCCCATTTCTCTCTCTCTCTCCCGGCTCCCTCCCCTCCCCTCTTCTTCCCCACCATCCACCAGCCCAGTCTGTCAAGTCTCTAGAGACCCTAAGCAGGGGAGGCCAGCCGGGCAGTCAGGGCGTGGGAGGCTGCCAGATGCTGGGCCTACTTCCCCACGGGATGGAGGCCGGACCCCAGTCCCCTGGGAAGGCTCCCATCCTCCCTACGAAGCCTCCACCCTCCACCCCCCCAGCTGAGGTCACTCGACAACTATGTGGGCCTAAGGGCCTGGCGGGGTCCTGGCAGCCGTAGGCAGGCCGGCAGGGGTGGAACCAAGAAGTTCAGGGAAGCAGGGGTTCCCGAGCTAACGTCCCTCCATCTCCCTGCAGGCCCACAGTCTGAAGTGACCCCCTTCGTGGGGAGTCCAGGGAACATCACCGGTGCCCGAGGACTCATGGGCACTCTGCGCTGTGAGCTCCAGGTTCAGGGGGAGCCCCCCGAGGTGACCTGGCTTCGGGATGGACAGGTCCTAGAGCTGGCAGACAGCACACAGACCCAGGTGCCCCTGGGCGAAGACGGGCAGGATGACTGGAAAGTGGTCAGCCAACTCAGGTGCCCAGCCTCCCCCTCCGACCAGCCGTGACCCGTGTCCCTCCTGTCCCCACACCTCCATCACGTGAGGCCAAGTGGCCAGTCACTCGCAGGAGCCCCACCTGCGCTGGGTGGCAGCGTGGCCACACACAAGCTGCGTGGGCCTGATCATGTGACATAACTCACCCCGGCTTTCGCTTTCCTCTTCTGTAAAATGAGTTAATAATAGTACCCACTTCCTAGCTCTTACAAGTTTCCGGGCCAGACCCCCTTCCCCGCTTTCAGTTCTGAGGACCCCCCCCCCCCCACCGGGTCCAGCTCTGACCCTGAACCTCTCTGGCTTTCTTCTCGCCCTGTCAGAATCTCGTCTCTGCAGCTCTCAGATGCGGGATGGTACCAGTGCGCCGTGGTCCTGGGAGAAAAGACCTTCATATCCCAGCCTGGCTACGTGGGGCTGGAGGGTGAGCCCTGGGCTCTGAGGTCCTGGGAGGGCAAGAGTCCTGAGGGAGGGGTCAGAGGGTGCTGGTGGATTCAGGGTGTCCCCTGGGGACATAGGGCCTAGGAACGTCAGAGACCTCGGGATGGTCAGGCAAGGGGTCTATAAATTATTGGGGGCAAGCCTGAGGGGCAGATTATGTGTCTGGGAGGAAAAGCTATCTTGGGGGTTGTCAGATAAGAGATCAGAGGCAACTTACCACTCTCCCCCACCCCGGGAGACTTAACCCTCTCCCCCACTGCTGGGGTTTGGGAGAGTGGCTCACGTTCCTCATAGATAAAGTAGAATGAGGTGGCTCAGTGGTCAAAGAGTCTGCCTGCAGTGCAGGAGATGCCGGTTCACTCCCTGGGTCGGGAAGATCTCCTGGAGAAGGGAATGGCATCCCATTCCAGTATTCTTGCCTGGGAAATCTGGTGAAGAGAGGAGCCTGGCAGGCTACAGTCCATGAGATTGCAAAAGAGCCAGATACGACTTAGTGACATTCTGGAAAAGAAACATGAAAGGGGGTCAGACATTGATGAGAGGAGTCGGATATTTGGGACCTTGTGTCCTGGGAGTAGAGGTATTCTGAGGGCTCAGACATAGGCATCAAAGACCCAGCAGCCTATACCACCCTAGCAGCGAGTCAGACCCCTAGGGGGATCAGAGGGACCCCAGCCTTTACCACTGCTCCCCCAGGCCTGCCTTACTTCCTGGAGGAGCCTGAGGACAGGACTGTGGTTGCCAACACTCCCTTCAACCTGAGCTGCCGGGCGCAGGGGCCCCCAGAGCCCGTGGACCTCCTCTGGCTCCAGGATGCTGTCTCCCTGGCTTCAGCCATGGACCACAGCCACCAGCACACACTCCGCGTTCCAGGTGAGTCCAGGGATGTGATCAGCTCAGGACAGAGGGCCAGGCGGGATGGAAGTGGGGGGCCCTTCATGTCTCCATCTGAGGCTCTCCTCATCCTTCTATCCTTCTCTGTCTCTCTCTGTCTTTGTCTCTCTCTAGTTTCTCCTCTTTGTCTCTGAGCATCTCTGTCTCTGCATTTCTGTCCCCGTCCATCTCATTTCTCTCTGTGCGCTTTCTTTCTGTCTCTCTGTTCTCCATCTCTCTCTGTGTCTGTCTCCCTGTCTCTCTGTCGTCTCTCTGCTCTTTCTCCCTCCATTCACGCCAGCCTCTCTGAATAGCGTCCTTTGTCCTGGGTTTCCTCTGAGCTGTTCCATGGCCAAGTGTGTGTGGGCCCGATGCCCCTTTGTCAGCCCCTGACCCCAAGCAGGGCACCGGAATCAACTGTGCCTTCCTCTCCTCCTCCTCCCTACAGACGTAACCCAAGAAGGAGAGAGATGGGACAGGGCTGAGTGACAGATGACACCCTCCCCGTCTCAGGGTGACCATCTCTTTCCACACCTCACAGATGGGGCAGGACCTAGCTTGGGGGGTCACGCAGTGGTCAGGCAGAGTTGGGGGACCCTGGACACAGGGAGTTCCCCCTCAATGAGGAAAGACAGACAGAGGAACACAGATGGGGGAGGCTGAGTCAGCCAGAGGGAGGTGGCTGGACCTTGGAAGGCATTCGCTTCCAGCAGCCCCAACCTGCTGCCTTCATCTGCTGGCACCGGGAGGGTACTCCGGGTGGAGGGTCTCTTAGGGTGGAAGGAGGTGCTCACATTCCAGCATTCCGGGGGCCCTGAGTGTGCAAGGAAGCAGCGGTGAGCATGCTGGCCTCCAGAGGAGTGACTCAGGCCCAGGGCTCACTCCAGGCCTGAGTCAGCCTGGCAGGACCCCGGACGGGGTGGAGGGGGGGGAATGAATCCCCAAACCCATCCCAGGAAGAGGGAGAAAGGGGAGGTCAAAGGTGTTTGAGGATATGTGTGCTTATCTGCATGGGAGCTGCCAGGCGGGGTCTCTGTGTGTGTCCCAGAGTGGAGGGCGTGGAGGGAGGGTCTGGGTGTGTCCCTGGCCCTCTGGATCTGTGTCTCAGTGCTTCTGTCAGCATCTGGATGAGGGTGTGCCTTAGTGAGGGCCAGCTGCAGAGAATGTCTCGGGTGTGTGTGTGTGTGCGCTCGCGCGCTACCAGGTATGTTTTGTCAGTTTAACTGTCTGTCCCACTGTATGGGTCTCTATTCTTTTTTCTTTTTTTTTTTTTTTTTTGCCTGTGTTGGGTCTTCATTGCTTTGGAAGAATTTCTCTAGTTGCAGCGAGCAGGGGCTACTCTTTACTGCGGTGCACAAGCTTCTCATTGCGGTGGCTTCTCTTGTGAAGCACAGGACTCTAGAGTTCGAGGGCTCAGTAATTGTGGTCCACAGGCTTAGTTTCCCCATGGCGTCTGCAACCTTCCTGGCCCAGGGATCGAACCCATGTCCCCTTTATTGGCAGGGGAATTCCCATCCACTGCCCCACCAGAGAAGCCCGTGTTTGGGTCTTTATGGCATATTTCTCTAAGTTTCTCAGGGGCTGTCAATGTAAATGTGTGTCTGTGTGTGTGACTAAGAATCTTGGTGTTGGTCTGGTATCCAGCCCTCTTTGTGTGTTCATAGCTGTGACTCACTGTGTGAGGGTGGAATAGTGTATGTGTGTGTGAGGAGAGATGGCAGAGTGATGGACCACAGCCACAGTGTGTCTGAAGGCTGTTCTGCACACCTCACTGTATAGAGGTGACTGTGTCAGCCTACAGGTGTGTGTCTCTAGGTACGAGTGTGTCTTGGTGGGGATCTTGTTTCTTTGTGGAGTCAGAATGGGTCATTGGACAGCTTGGTGTGTTTCCTCATTGCCACTGCAGCTGAAGTGTATGGATAGCTCTGTGATAGCTGTATGTATGTCGCAGGGTGAGAA